>NC_057400.1:37707320-38032172 GCF_019320065.1 Cervus canadensis | reverse complement strand
TCCAAAATTCTGTTCTGTACATCTGTCTCTTTTTCTGTTTTGCATAGAGGGTTATCGTTACCATCTTTCTAAATTCCATATATATGCGTTAGTATACTGTATTATTTCTTTAATGGATTGCATCTTTGATATTGTAGCTAAAAAGAGATCATCATATGTTGGGAGCCGCTGGGATGAGAAAGGAACGTGCAAGGCAGCTCTTCCCCTCGAGGTTGTCCCGGGGGCCCAGTATGTCCCTTTCTTCCTTCTGTCTTACTGTTGTTGGGCTTTCTATTAATTTTTGGAAATGATAATTTATAGTAATAAGGCCTCGCTGGAAAAGTCCAAGCCTTTTTGGAAATGCTCAAGATTGCTCTGGCTCAGGACACGACCATAAACATCAAGTCATAAAAGAAAAGGCCACAGGTATAGTTTGGCTGCTTGCTTAAAAGATTGTAATGTTCTAGAATAGAAAAGAGTAGAGGTTCAAACATATGGAGGCTAAATAACACGCTTCTGAATAACCAACAAATCATAGAAGAAATCAAAAAAGAAATCAAAATATGCATAGAAATGAATAAAAATGAAAACACAACAACCCAAAACCTATGGGACACTGTAAAAGCAGTGCTAAGGGGAAGGTTCATAGCATTACAGGCTTACATCAAGAAACAAGAAAAAAGCCAAATAAATAACCTAACTACACCTAAAGCAATTAGAGAAGGAAGAAATGAAGAACCCCAGGGTTAGCAGAAGGAAAGAAATCTTAAAAATTAGGGCAGAAATAAATGCAAAAGAAACTAAAGAGACCATAGCAAAAATCAACAAAGCTAAAAGCTGGTTTTTTGAAAAAATAAACAAAATTGACAAACCATTAGCAAGACTCATTAAGAAACAAAAAGAGAAGAACCAAATTAACAAAATTAGAAATGAAAATGGAGAGATCACAACAGACCACACTGAAATACAAAGGATCATAAGAGACTACTACCAGCAGCTCTATGCCAATAAAATGGACAACTTGGATGAAATGGACAAATTCTTAGAAAAGTATAACTTTCCAAAACTGAACCAGGAAGAAATAGAAGATCTTAACAGACCCATCACAAGCAAGGAAATCGAAACTGTAATCAAAAATCTTCCAGCAAACAAAAGCCCAGGACCAGATGGCTTCACAGCTGAATTCTACCAAAAATTTAGAGAAGAGCTAACACCTATCTTACTCAAACTCTTCCAGAAAATTGCAGATGAAGGTAAGCTTCCAGACTCATTCTATGAGGCCACCATCACCCTTATTCCAAACAGACAAAAAGATGTCACAAAAAAAGAAAACTACAGGCCAATAATCACTGATGAACATAGATGCAAAAATTCTTAACAAGATTCTAGCAACAGAATCAACAACATATTAAGAAATTCATACACCATGACCAAGGGGCTTGTATCCAGGAATGCAAGGATTCTTTAATATCTGCAAATCAATCAGTGTAATACACCACATTAACAAATTGAAAGATAAAAACCATATGATTATCTCAATAGATGCAGAGAAGCCTTTGACAAAATTCAACACTCATTTATGATTAAAACTCTCCAAAAAGCAGGAATAGAAGGAACATACCTCAACATAATAAAAGCTATATATGACAAACCCACAGCAAGCATCACCCTCAATGGTGAAAAATTGAAGGCATTTCCCCTGAAATCAGGAACAAGACAAGGGTGCCACTCTCACCACTACTGTTCAACATAGTGTTGGAAGTTCTGGCCACAGCAATCAGAGCAGAAAAAGAAGTAAAAGGAATCCAGATAGGAAAAGAAGAAGTGAAACTCTCACTGTTTGCAGATGACATGATCCTCTACATAGAAAACCCTAAAGACTCTTACCAGAAAATTACTAGAGCTAATCAATGAATATAGTAAAGTTGCAGGATATAAAATTAACACACAGAAATCCCTTGCATTCCTATACACTAACAATGAAAAAACAGAAAGAGAAATTAAGGAAACAATACCATTCACCATTGCAACAAAAAGAATAAAATACTTAGGAGTATATCTACCTAAAGAAACAAAAGACCTATACATAGAAAACTATAAAACACTGATGAAAGAAATCAAAGAGGACACAAACAGATGGAGAAACATACCGTGTTCATGGATTGGAAGAATCAATATTGTCAAAATGGCTATTCTACCCAAAGCAATCTATAGATTCAATGCAATCCCTATCAAGCTACCAACGGTATTTTTCACAGAACTAGAACAAATAATTTCACAATTTGTATGGAAATACAAAAAACCTCGAATAGCCAAAGTAATCTTGAGAAAGAAGAATGGAACTGGAGGAATAAACCTGCCTGACTTCAGACTCTACTACAAAGCCACAGTCATCAAGACAGTATGGTACTGGCACAAAGACAGAAATATAGATCAATGAACAGAATAGAAAGCCCAGAATAAATCCACGAACCTATGGACACCTTATCTTTGACAAAGGAGGCAAGGATATACAATGGGAAAAAGACAACCTCTTTAACAAGTGGTGCTGGGAAAACTGGTCAACCACTTGTAAAAGAATGAAACTAGAACACTTTCTAACACCATACACAAAAATAAACTCAAAATGGATTAAAGATCTAAATGTAAGACCAGAAACTATAAAACTCCTAGAGGAGAACATAGGCAAAACACTCTCCGACATAAATCACAGCAAGATCCTCTATGACCCACCTCCCAGAATATTGGAAATAAAAGCAAAACTAAACAAATGGGACCTAATGAAACTTAAAAGCTTTTGCACTACAAAGGAAACTATAAGTAAGGTGAAAAGACAGCCCTCAGATTGGGAGAAAATAATAGCAAATGAAGAAACAGACAAAGGATTAATCTCAAAAATATACAAGCAACTCCTGCAGCTCAATTCCAGAAAAATAAATGACCCAATCAAAAAATGGGCCAAAGAACTAAACAGACATTTCTCCAAAGAAGACATACAGATGGCTAACAAACACATGAAAAGATGCTCAACATCACTCATTATCAGAGAAATGCAAATCAAAACCACAATGAGGTACCATTACACGCCAGTCAGATGGCTGCTATCCAAAAGTCTACAAGCAATAAATGCTGGAGAGAGGTGTGGAGAAAAGGAACCCTCTTACACTGTTGGGGGAATGCAAATAGTAACAGCCGCTATGGAAAACAGGTGGAATTTTTCTTAAAAACTTGGAAATAGAACTGCCATCTGACCCAGCAATCCCACTTCTGGGCATACACACCGAGGAAACCAGATCTGAAAGAGACACGTGCACCCCAATGTTCATCGCAGCACTGTTTATAATAGCCAGGACATGGAAGCACCCTAGATGCCCATCAGCAGACGAATGGATAAGGAAGCTGTGGTACATATACACCATGGAATATTACTCAGCCATTAAAAAGAATTCATTTGAATCAGTTCTAATGAGATGGATGAAATTGGAGCCCATTATACAGAGTGAAGTAAGCCAGAAAGATAAAGAACATTACAGCATACTAACACATATATATGGAATTTAGAAAAGATGGTAATGATAACCCTATATGCAAAACAGAAAAAGAGACACAGAAATACAGAACAGACTTTTGAACTCTGTGGGAGAAGGTGAGGGTGGGATGTTTCAAAAGAACAGCATGTATACTATCTATGGTGAAACAGATCACCAGCCCAGGTGGATGCATGAGACAAGTGCTCGGGCCTGGTGCACTGGGAAGACCCAGAGGAATCGGGTGGAGAGGGAGGTGGGAGGGGGGATCGGGATGGGGAATACGTGTAAATCTATGGCTGATTCATATAAATGTATGACAAAACCCACTGAAATGTTGTGAAGTAATTAGCCTCCAACTAATAAAAAAAAAAAAGAAAGAAAGAAAGAAAGAAAGAAAAAGAATGTCACCCTTAAAAATATCTGTATTATAAGCTTACTCTATCAAACATAGTCCCAGCTATGATTCCATCTTTCGTGGCAGAATCATTCTTTTATCATCCCTTAGGATGAATCTTATGCCCCAGCTATTCCACTGAAACTGCTCTTACTAAAGTCACCAACAATCTCTTTGTTAATAAACAGTTTTTTGGTCTTTATCTTAAAAAAAAAAAAAAAAGAAATGAACTGAGACCATTCTGTCATTTTTGAGACTGTACCCAAGTAGTGCATTTCAAACTTTTGTTGACTATGAGGGCTACTCCATTTTTTTCTAAGGAATTCTTCCCCACAGTAGTAGATATAGTGGTCATCTGAATTAAATTCTCCCATTCCCGTCCATTTTAGTTTATTTCTAAGATGTCAGTGTTCACTGACAGAACATGGTCCACTGGAGGAAAGAATGGCAAACCACTCCAGTATTGTTCCCACAAGAACCTCATGAACATGAATAGTATGAAAAGGCAAAAAGATATGACACCAGAAGATAGGCCCCCGGGTTAGAAGATGTCCAATATCCTACTGGGGAAGAGCAGAAAGTGAAGTGAAAGTGGCTCAGTCATGTCCGATTGGAATTCTCCAGGGCAGAATACTGGAGTGGGTAGGCTTTCCCTTCTCCAGGGGATCTTCCCAACCCAGGGATTGAACCCAGGTCTCCCACATTGCAGGTGGATTCTTTACCAGCTGAGCTACCAGGGAAGCCCAAGAATATTGGAGTGGGTAGCCTATCTCTTCTCCAGGACATCTCCCTGACCCAGGAATTGAACCAGGGGAAAGTGTAGAGGTCAATCACTAATAGCTTCAGAAAGAATGAAGCAGCTGGGCAAAAGCAGAAATGACACTGGTGGTAGATGTGTCTGGTGGTGAAAGTAAACCGTGATGCTGCAAAGAACGATAGTGCATGGGAACCTGGGATGTTAGATCCATGGATCAAGATAAGTTGGAGGTGGTCAAGCATGGCCCCTTAAACCCCCACAAACCAACACACCGCAGTTTCCACTCCCAGCTGAGTTAATGCTACGGCCCCATTCACTCCACATCACAGCTTGATGCTGGATCAGGAGCAAATAGGTCCTGGGAAAATATCTGATCTAGGGAAGCAGAGGAGGCTCAAGGTCTGGGGGTTCAGGTGTGGTGATGGCAGCTAGAGCTGGCATTTTTTTTCAAGAGCACCCCAGAGGCAGTCCAGACCTCTGATAGCTGGGTTGCTGCTTCAGTTGCTGCAGCCCCAAGACCTGAATCCCAGTCCCAGCCAAGCAAATGCTCTGGCCCTGCCCACTCCGAGCCACAACTCTGCACTAGATTTGGGACAACCACACTAAGAGGAAAAACACAATCTTGGACTGCATCAGAGGGGAGCCACATATGCCTTCACAGGCAGTGCATCGAATCTCTGGGAGAGCATGGGCATCATTTACTTTAGCACTCCCTTCCTTTGGGCCAAAGATCCAAGGGCAGGGAGGAAGGATAACACACACTTAAAGAAGAGAGCCAGATTAAACTCAGGGCTTCCCCTTCAGTAAGGGGAGTAGACATTGCTCCTGATGGTGTGGCTACAGCCATGAAGCAGAAAGGAAGTCCTATCCCCACACACTGCATAAATTTTAGCTCCTCCAAAACCAGCCAAAACCCCTATCTCTACACAGAGACGCTCCCACATAAAAACACTTTTCAGACTTTGATGAATTGTTGTTTCACCTAAATTCATAGAGACAGAGAAAGTTAAGTAAAATAAATGGCAGAGGAACCTACTCCCAGTAGAAAGGATAAGAGAAAGACCCTGAAAAAAAAAATTAAGTAAAACAGGTAATTAGTCTACCAGACACTGAGTTAAAAAAGTTGGTAATAAAAAAGCTAACTGAATTAAGAAAGAGTATCAATATAAATGTAGATCATTTAACAAGGAACTAGAATCTATAAAGATGACCTAATAAAAAATATATATTTCCATCTCTGAGAAAAAAATCATTCCAGAATTAATTAATAGTCAATTAAATGATACAGAACAAAGCGTAAGTGATCTGGAAGATAGAAAAATGAAAATCACCTAATTAGAACAACAGATAGAAAAACAAATTAAAAAAACAAAAACAACAGATGAGATCTATGGGATACTATAAAACATGCCAATCTATATAATAAGACTCCAGAAGAAGAAAAGGAAGGCAACTGAAAATTTATTTATTTGAAGGATAATGGCCAAAAACTTCCCAAACCTAAAGAAGAAAGTAGATACCCAGGTGCAGGAAGCAGAGAATATCCCCCAAAAAGATGAACCCAAGCAGAACCACAGCAAAACAATTATAATTAAAATGGCAAACGTGAAAGATAAATAGAGGATTCTAAAGGCAACAAGAAAAAAAAGAGTCAGTTACAAGGGAATCCCCATAAGGCTATCAGCAAGTTTCTCTGCAGATATTTTTGCATGTCAGAAGGAAGTGGTATGATATTATCAAAATTTTTAAAAAGAAAAACCTGCAACCTACGATATTCTACCCAGGAAGATTATCATTTAAACTAGAAGGGAAGATAAATTATTTCTCAGAAAAAGAAAACACAGAAGAATTCTAAACCTGCCCTAAAAGAAAATTTGAATATTTCCTAATAAAAAGCATCAAGAATCTATAGAAAAGAGAGAATCCCAATAGAAAATTTAAGTATCAATACATGGTAAAGATATCAAAACATGGTAATGACTGAAGATAAATAAGTCAGTGTGCAGATTAAAAAAACAAAAACACAATAGCAAAAGCAACCATAGCTACAATAAACAGTAAAGGGGAAATCATGAGGATGTAAAACGTGAACTAAAAACACAAAGTGTAGGGGAGGAAAGTAAAAATATAGATCTTAGAGGGAAATAAAAATATAGATCTTATAGAATGTCTTTGAACTTCAATGATTACATTTAAACAAGTAGATACAGTTATGGATCAACGTACCTGATCTCCATGGTAATCACAAATCGAAAACCTATCCTAGATATAGGAAAATCAAAAAGAAAAGAACTCAGGGTATGGGATCAGGAAGATGGCAGAGAAGAAAGATCTTGAGCTCATCTCCTCTCACAAGCACATCAAAATCACAACTATCTGCAGAACCACCATCTGTGAAAAACACTGGAACCTACCAGAAAAGATCTGCTACAATTAAAGACGTAAAGAAGGAATCACAACAACACAGGAGGGGTAGATTCATGATATAATCAAATCCCATATACCTAGGTGGGTGATACATAAACTGGAGAATAATTATAGTGCAGGGTTCTCTTACAGGGGTGAGAGTTCTGAGCCCCACACTGGGATCCCCTGGTGTCCTAAACCAGGAAGATGAGCCCTCGGAGCATTGCATTTGGCTCTGAAGGCCAGCAGGTCTTACTTTCAGGAATCCTAAAGGACTGGGGGAAGTAGAGACTTCACTCTTAGGGTACACACAAAATTTCATGTGGACTGGGATCCAGGACAAGAGCAGTAATTTGATAGAAGCCTGGGCTAGCCCTACATAATGGTCTTGAAAAGTCTTCACGGTAGGCAGGGGGCAGCTTCACCTCCCCCTAAGGACATAGATGCTGGTGGAAGCCATATTTAGGAGCTTTCTACCACATGGACATTGCTGCTGGAGGCTGCCGCCTTGGGGTAGTGTGGGTGGGCTGGATCTACACCTGCAGGAATGTGATTTTTTTGTGTCTGGTGTCCCTGTTTGCCCCCTGGTGGTAAGTCTGGTTTAGAGGCTAGCACAGGTGTCCTGAAGGGCAGGACCAGAGCCTACCTATTGGTGGGTGTAGCTGGCTCTTGGCTCTTCGGTGGGCAGGGCTGTGTCTAAGGACAAGCCTAGTAGCAGCTATGGGCTCAGGAAGCCTTCAGGCAACCTATGTGCCATCTTGGAATCCTTTCTCCAGCTTACGAGTGCCAAGACCTGACCCCAACCAAAAGCCTTATGTGCTAGGACCTCAGGCCAAAAAACTGGGCAGGGACATGCCCCCACCCATCAGCACAGACATAAAAGCAATTAAGGAATATACAGAACAATTAGATGTAAAATAGGATATCAAAAACAGCAATCATGAGAGGAGGCGAGTAACAATGCAGGGTTTTTAAAATGCTTTTGATATTATGATATCAGCAACTTCAAACAATCAGACAGCTAGCTAGATATGTAGAAACCTCATGGTAATCACAAAACAGAAACCTCTAATAGTTATACACACAAAAATGAAAAATCCAAACACAATGCTAAAGATAACAAATCACAAGAGAACAAATGTAGAAGGGGAAAAGAAGGCCTACAAAAACAACCTCCAAACAATTAACAATATAGCAACAAGAACATGTTGATAATTATCTTAAATGAAAATTGATTAAATGTTCCAACCAAAATACACAGAGTGGCTAAAACGATAAAAACAATACCTATGTATGTGTTGTGTACAAGAGACTCGGTTCAGATCTAGAGATTCACATGGACTGGAAGTGAGGGGATGGAAAAAGGTATGTAAATGTAAATCAGAAGAAAGCTGGGGCACCAATACTTACATCAGACAAAACAGACTTCAAAATAAAGAATGTTTTAAGAGACAAAAAGGATACTACATAATAATCAAGGGATCAATCCAAGAAGAAAATATAACAATTGCAAATATATATGTACCCAACATAGGTGGACATAGACATATAGGGCAAATACTAATAAACATAAAAGGAGAAACCAACAACAAAATATAGTTATTACATCAATGAACAGATCATTCAGACAGAATATCAATAAGGAAACAATGGCCTTAAATGAAATACTAGATTCGATATAAACAGAACATTCCATCAGAAAGCAACAGTACACATTCTTTTCAAGTGCCGGTGGAACATTCTCCAGCGTATATCATATGCTACACCATCCATCAAGTGATCTTGATGGTGTAGCATGTGGTACATCTTGATAAATTTAAGAAAACTGAAGTCATATCAAGTATCTTTTCTGACCACATTCTGAGACTAGAAATCAATGACAAGAGAAAAACTACAAAAAACCCACTAGCACCTGGAAGCTAAACAATACGCTTCTAAACAACCAGTGGGTCACTGAAGAAGGAGAGAAAAAGAAAAAATAAAAAAGAGAGGCAAATGAAACAACAAAAACCCTCAATGATCCAAAATCAATGAGACTCAGCAAAACCACTTCTAAAAGGGAAGTTTATGACACAAGCTTACTTCAGGAAGCAAGAGAAATCTCAAATCACCTAACCTTACAAACAAAACCCAATGTTAGTAGAAGGAAAGAAATCATAAAGATCAGAGCATTAATAAAACTAGAGATTAAAATTAAAAAATAAAAGATCAGTGAAACTAAAAGCTGGTTCTTTGAAAAGACAGTTAATAAACTTTTATCTAGATTCATCAAGAAAAAAAGAGAGAGTGCCCAAATCAATAAAACCTAAATTGAGAACTTATATACAATAGCAGAGAAATACAAAAGATCATAATAGACTACTACAAACAACTCTATGCCAATAAAGTGGACAATATAGAATAAATGTACAGATTCTTAGAAAGTTATAATTTCCTAGGACTGAACCAAGAAATATGAATACCAATTACCAGTAATGAAACTGAATCAGTAATAAAAACTTCCAAAAAATAAAAGTCCAGGCCCTGATGGCTTCACAGGTGAGTGCTACAAAACATTTAGAGAAGAGTTTAACACCTATCCTTCTCAAACTGTCCCAAAAATGCAGAAGAAGAAATGCTTCTGAACACATTTTATGAGGTTGATATCACCCTAATTCCAAAACCAAAGATAACACACACACAAAGAAGAAATTTATAGTTCATCTATTGATGAACATAAGATGCAAAAATCCTTAACAAAATAATAGCAAATAAAGCCAACAACATATTAAAAGGATCATACACCATGATCAAGTGGGACTGATCCCAGGAATGCAAGGATTTTTTAATATCCACAGACCAGTGTGATACACCACATAAACAAATCAAAGAATAAATAAATAAATGAATCTCAATACATGCAGAACAAGTTTTTGACAAAATTCGACATCCATTTATGGTACGAACTCTCCAGGAAGTGGGTACAGAGGAAACATACTCCAACATAATGGTCATGTATAATAAATTCACAGGTAACATCATACTCAATGGTAAATAGCTGAAAGCATTTCCTCTAAGATCAGAAACAAGATAAGGATGTACACTCTCACCACTTTTATTCAACACAGATTTAAAGGTCCTAGCTATAGCAATCAGAAAAGGAAAAGAAATAAACGTCATCCAAATCAGAAAGAAAGAAAAGTAAAATTGTTACTGTCTTCAGATGACATGATACTACACATAGAAAATCCTAAAGATGCCCCAGGAACACTACTAGAGCTCACCAATCAATCTGGCAAAGCTGCAGGACAGAAAATTAGCATACAGAAATCCACTGCATTTCTACACACTAACAATAAACTATCAGCAAGACCATTTACAATCACATCAAAAAGAATAAAACCCAAGGAATGGATCCTACTTAAGGAGACAAATGACCTGTACTTGGAAAACTATAAGACACTGATGAAAGAAACTGAAGATGACACAAACAGAAAGTATGGACTGAAAAAGTTGATGTCGTTAATGAAATGTTCTAATTCCCTCACATCATTTACAAAAATAAAATCAAGGTGGTTAGAACTAAAACATGAAATTATAAAACTCGTAAAAGATCATAGGCAAAACACTCTTTGACATAATTCATAGCAATATTTTCTCAGATCTATCTTTTAAAACATAAAAATAAAGGCAACTATAAACAAATGTGACATAATTAAATTTAAAAGCTTTTTCACAGAAAAGGAGGCCATCGACAAAAAAATTAATCTACTGAGAGAAAATATTTGCAAATGGTGTGACTAACAAGGGGTTAATATTTAAAATATACAGTTCGTGTAACTGAGTATCAAAAAATAACAATCCAATCCAAAAAATGGGCAGAAGACCTGAATAGATATTTTTTTTTCAAAGACGACCCACTGATGATGGCCAAGAGGAACATGAAAAGATGCTGAACATTGCTAATTATTAGGTAAGTAGAAATCAAAACCACAATGATGTATCACTTGTCACAATGGCTATTATGAAAAAGTTTACAAATAATAAATGCTGGACAAGGCATGGAGAAAAGGAATCTCTCGTTCACCATTGGTGGAAATGTAAATTGGTGCAGCACCTATGGAAAACAGCATGGGGGTTCCTTAAACTAAAAACAAAGCTACCATAATTCAGCCATTCCAATTGGGGCATATATCTGCAAAAAAATGAACACACTAATTTGTAAAGATCCATGCACCCCAAAGTTCACAGAAGCACTACGTAAAATAGCCAAGACTTGGAAGAAATCTAAGTATTCATCAACAAATGACTGGATTAAGAAGACGTAGTAGGTATACACAAGGGAATATTACTCAACCATAATAAATGAAATACTGCCACTTGCTGCAGTGTGAATGGACCTAGAGAATATTATGCTTACTGAAATAAACCAAAGAGAGACAAACTATACAAATACCATATACTATTACTTATATGTAGACTCTATGAAATAATACAAATTAATGGATATGCAAACAGAAACGGATTCACAGACAAAGAAAACAAATTGTGGTTACCAAAGTGTAGAAGAAAGTAGGGAAGGACACATTAGGGTAATGGGATTAACAGAAAAAAAAAAGCTTTTATATACGAAATAGTTTTAAAAAGGGATTTACTGTATGGCACAGGGAACTATACCCATTACTGTACAATAACTTGTAATGGAATATAATCTGCAAAAATACCAAATCACTATGCTCTACACCTGAAACTAATACAACATTGTAAAGCAAGAATACTTCAAATAATTACTATAATTTTAATGACCACACCATAAAAGCTGTTAAGAGCTACTTCACGAATTCAGTAAAGATGTAGGATACAAAATTAACATACAAAAAGCCATGTTTCTAAATACTAACAACTAATCTCAAATTTTAAAAAATCTCTTATTATTGTGTCAAAATAATAAAACAGAATAAATTTAAGGAATTTCTTCTTTAAAGAGAAAATTACAAGACATTTATGAAAGTAATTGAAGACTAAAATTAATGGAAAAGTATTTTGTGTTTACTGATTAGATATTTAACAATATTAACTCTTCCACAGTACTGAAAGTGAACTACAGATTCAGTGCAATCTCTGTCAAGATTCTAATGGCAGTTTTTACATAAATAGAAAAAAAAATTAATCCTAAAACTCATATGAAACTATACTTTGACTTGTCAAAGCAATCATGAGAAAGAAGAAGCACTACATTTCTTGATTTCAAGCTATACTATAAAGCTATAGTAATCAAACAGTAAGGTAGAAAAAAAAGCCACTACATAAATAGATCAAGGTAGCAGAATAAAGACCCAGAAACAAACCCATGTGGATATCATCAACTAATACTTGACAAGGTAGCCAAGAATACTCAATGGAAACAAGACAGTTTTTTCAATACATGATGTTGGGAAAATTGGATATTCACATGTAAAAGAATGAAATTAGATCCTTATTTTACACCACTTACAAAAATTAACTCAAAATGAATTAACAACTTGAATGTAAGGCTTGAAATCATAAAATTTCTAATAAAAGTAAACATAGGTGGTAAGCTTTCTAATAATGGATTTGCTGATGATTTTTGGATGTTATTTCAAAAGAAACAAAAGCAAAAATAAACAAATGGGACTACATCAAACTAAAAAGGCTTTGCATGAAAAGAAAAAAGAAGCAAAAGTAAAAAGGCAAACTACTGAATGGAAAAAAAAATATTTGCAAGTAATTTATCTGGTAAGAGGTTAATACCCAAAATCATACATAAAGAACTTATACAACTCAATAGCAAAAACAAACAAAAAACCCCAACAATCTGAGTAAAAAACGAGCAGAGGATCTGAATAGATATTTTTCCAAAGAGCATATAAAAATGGCTTGATAGACACATGAAAAGATGCTCAATATCACTAATCAGGAAAATGCAAATCAAAACCACAATGAGATATCATCTCACACCTGTCAGAAAAAGAATGGCTGTATCAAAAAACAAGTGTTGGCAAGCATATGGAGAAAAGGGGATCCTTGTGAACTTTGATAAGAATGTTAACTGGTATAACCATTATACCTCAAAAAAATTCAAAATAAACTACCATATGATCTAGCAATTCTACCTCTGTGCATTTATCTGAAAAAAATAAAAACTCTAAATTGAAAAGATATCTGCACCTGCATTTTCACTGCAGCATTATTTATAATAGCCAAAATATGGACAAAATGTAAGTGTCCACTGAACAATGAATGAATAAGATGTGATACACATACACGCACACACAGAGAATGACTATTTAGCCATAAAATGAATGAAACTTTGACACGTGACATGAAGAGACTGAGGGAATTATGCTAAGAGAAATTAGCAAAACAGGGAAAAGCAAATGCAGTATTATCACACTTAGACATGGAATCTAAAAAATCACCACCACTACCACCACGATCACTATCCATGAAAAGGAGATCAGATTTATGGTGGAAAGAGGGAAAACTGAACAAAGGTAGTAAAATACTAGAAAGTTCAAGTTATAAGACGCATAAAGTACTAGGAATGTAACATGCAACCCTAATGATTATAGTTAACATTGCTATAGGTATATTAGAAAGTTGGTAAGAAAGCAGATTCCACGAGTTGTCATCTCAAGGAAGACAATTTTCTCTCTGTAACTGTATGAGATGATGGATGTTTACTAAACTTATTGTTGCAATCTTTTCACAATATATGTAAGTCTAATCATTATGCTGTACACTTCAAATCTGCACAATGCTGTAGGTTCATTATTTCTCAGCAAGACTAGAAAACATACAGAAAGATCTCATCCTTAGAAAAAGGAACTTCACTTTGATATAAAAGGACATAGCTTTATATAAGATTTGCAAAACTGTACATGAGGTGCACTATAGTGACATTATATCTACATCTGTTTATATATTTAATACAACTTGTGAATATAAGAAAAAGAATAGTAGTAATTATAGATACCAGAATAAAAAATTTAAGTTTGTTCTCACATCTATATTCTGTTTCACAAAAAAGCAGAAATTAATACTTTTTAAAGTCTATTGTCAATGGTATACTTAAGATTGTAAACAGTAGGGTTTTTAAGTTGAAGTTATTCTTTTTGATTTAGGTCTTAAGCCAAACCCATTATAAAAAATTGGAAGATGTTATGATATATTGTTTATTTCTCCTTTGAGGTAGGCTAATAGCCCCCCAATAATCAGTTCAGTTACTCAGTCTTGTCCGACTCTTTGTGACCCCATGGATTGCAGCACACCAGGTTTCCCTGTCTATCACCAACTCCCAGAGCTTGCTCAAACTCATATCCATCAAGTCAGTGATGCCATCCAACCACTGCATCCTCTGTCGTCCCCTTCTTCTCCTGCCTTCAATCTTTCCCAGCATCAGGGTCTTTTTCAATGAGTCAGTTCTTCACATCAGGTGGCCAAAGTATGGAGTTTCAGCTTCAGCATTGGTCCTTCCAATGAATATTCAGGACTAATTTCCTTTAGAAATGAATGGTTTGATCTCCTTGAAGTCCAAGGGACTCTAAAGAGTCTTCTCCAACACCACAGTTCAAAAGCATCAATTCTTCGGCGCTCAGCTTTCTTTACGTCCAACTCTCACATCCATACATGATGACTGGAAAAACCATAGCTTTGACTAGATGGATCTTTGTTGGTACTGTCTCTGCTTTTTAATATGCTGTCTAGGTTTTTCATGGCTTTTCTTCCAAGGAGCAAGCATCTTTTAATTTCAGGCTGCAGTCTCCATCTGCAGTGATTCTGGAGCCCAAAAAAATAAAAGTCTGACACTGTTCCACTGTTTCCCCATCTATTTGCCATGAAGTGATGGGACCAGATGCCATGATCTTAGTTTGCTGAATGTTGAGATTTAAACCAACTTTTACACTCTCTTTCACTTTCACCAAGAGGGTCTTTAGTTCCTATTTGCTTTCCACCATAAGGGTGGTGTCATCTGCATATCTGAGGTTATTGATATTTCTCCTGGCAATCTTGATTCCAGCTTGTGCTTCCTCCAGCCCAGCGTTTCTCATGATGTACTCTGCATGTAAGTTAAATAAGCAGAATGACAATACACAGCCTTGACATACTCCTTTTCCTATTTGGAACCAGTCTGTTTTTCCATGTCCAGTTCTAACTGTTGCTTCCTGACCTGCATACACATTTCTCAGGAGGCAGGTAGGGTGGTCTGGTATTCCCATTTCTTTAAGAATTTTCCCCAGTTTGTTGTGATCCACACATTCAAAGGCTTTGGTATAGTCAATGATGCAGAAGTAGATGTTTTTCTGGAATTCTCTTTGCTTTTTTTATGATCCAACGGATGTTGGCAAATTGATCTCTGGTTTCTCTGCCTTTTTAAATCGAGTTTGAACATATGAAAGTTCTCAGCTCATGCACTGTTGAAGCCTAGCTTGGAGAATTTTCAGCATTGCTTTGCTAGGATGTGAGATGAGTGAAATTGTGCAGTAGTTTGAACATTCTTTGGCATTGCCTTTCTTTGTGATCAGAATGAAAACTGACCTTTTCCGGTCCTGTGGCCACTGCTGAGTTTTCCAAATTTGCTGGTACATAGAGTACAGCACTTTCACAGCATCATCTTTCAGGATTTGAAATAGCTCAGCTGGAATTGCCTTACCTGCACTAGCTTTGTTTGTAGTGATGCTTCCTAAGGCCCACTTGACTTTGCACTCTAGGATGTCTGGCTCTAGGTGAGCAATCACACCATTGTGGTTATCTGGGTCATTAACATCTTTTTTGTATAGTTCTTCTGTGAATTCTTGCCACCTTTTCTTAATATCTTCTGCTTCTGTTAGGTCCATACCATTTCTTTCCTTTATTGTACCCATCTTTGCATGGAATGTTCCCTTGGTATCTCTAATTTTCCTGAATAGATCTCTAATCTTTCCCATTCTTTTGTTTTCCTCTATATCTTTGCATTGATCACTTGGGAAGGTTTTCTTATCTCTCCTTGCTATTGTTTGCAACTTAGCATTCAGATGGATATATCTTTTCTTTTCTCCTTTGCCTTTCACTTCTCTTCTCAGCTATTGTAAGGCCTCCTCAGACAAACATTTTGCCTTTTTGCATTTCTTCCTCTTGGGTTGGTTTTGATCACCGCCTCCTGTACAGTGTTACAAACCTCGGTCCATAGTTCTTCAGGCACTCTATCAGATCTAATCCCTTGAATGTATTTGTCACTTCCACTGGATAATCATAAGGGATTTGATTTAGGTCATACCTGAATGGTCTAGTGGTTTTCCCTACTTTCTTCAATTTAAGTCTGAATTTGGAAATAAGGAATTCATGATCTGAGCCACAGTCAGCTACCAGTCTTGTTTTGCTGACTGTATAGAGCTTCTCCACCTTCGGCTACAAAGAATAAAATGAATGTGATTTTGGTATTGACCATCTGGTGATGTCCACATGTACGGTTATCTCTTGTGTTGCTGGAAGAGGGTGTTTGTTATGACCAGTGAGTTCTCTTTGCAAGACTCGTTAGCCTTTGCCCTGCTTCATTCCACACTCCAAGGCCAAACTTGCCTGTAACTCCAGGTATCCCCTGACTTCCTGCTTTTGCATTCCAGTCCCCTATGACGAAAATGACATCTTTTTTTCAGTGTCAGTTCTAGAAGTTTTTGTAGGTCATCATAGAACCATTTAACTTCAGCTTCTTCAGCATTAGTGGTTCATGCATAGACTTGGATAACTGTGATATTGAGAGGCTTGCCTTGGAAACAAACCGAGATCATTATTTCATTTCTGAGACTGTACCCAAGTACTGCATTTCAGACTCTTTTGTTGACTATGAGGGCTCCTGCATATCTTCTAAGGGATTCTTGCCCACAGTAGTAGATATAATGGTTATCTGATTTAAATTTGCCCATTCTGGTCCATTTTAGTTCACTGACTCCTAAAATGTCAATGTTCACACTTGCCATATCCTGTTTGACCACTTCCAATTTACCCTGACTCATGGACCTAACATTCCAGGTTCCTATGGAGTATTGTTCTTTACAGCATCAGATTTTACTTCCATCACCAGTCACATCCATAGCTGGGCACTGTTTTTCCTTTGGTTCAGCCTCTTCACTCTTTCTGGAGCTATTTATACACTCTTCTCCAGTAGCATATTGGGCACCTGCTGACCTGGGGAGTTCATATTTTAGTGTCATATTTTTTTGGCTTTTCATACTATTTATGGGGTATGAGCCCCCAACTATACCCTCATCCTAATCCCCAGAACTGTGAATATTCCCCTGGTAAAGAATCCACCTGCCAATGTAGGAGTCGTGGGTTTGATCCCTGGTTTGGGAAAATCCCCTGGAGAAGCAAATGGCAACACACTATAGTATTCTTGCCTGTGAAATTCCATGGACAGAGGAGCCTGGTGGTCTACAGTCCATGGGGTTACAAAAGAGTCAGACATGATTTAGGGACTAAACAACAACAACAAAGGGGAATAAAGGGTACATCTGGAATTAAGGTCACTATTCAGTTGATTTTAAGAAAAGAATATTATCCTGGATTATTTGGGAGGGACCAATGTAATCACAAAGGTTCTTAAAAATGGAAGAGGAATACAGGAAGAGGGTAGTTAGAGGGAGATACGATTATGGAAAACAGGCATGACAGATGCAATATTGCTGGCTGTGAGGTTAAAGGAAGGGGCTGTTAGCAGCTTTAAGAGCTCAGGAAATAAACCTTCCTTTAGAGCTTTTAGGAAGGAATGTAACCCCATCAACAGTTACTGTTGCCCAGTGAGACATGTGTGGGCTTCTAACTTATAAAACTGTAAGATAATAAATTGCCATTTTTAAGCCAGTATGTTTGTGGTAACTTGTTATGGCAGCAAGTAGGAAACTAACGCACCTTAAAACAATTCTATAAATTTAAACTTTTAAATTCTATAATTTAAATTTGTTTCCAAATGTTGAGATTCACTTAAACATAATACAGGCTTCCACTTCTGACCATGAAAGAGTAACAAAAGTACAGAAATACCCTCCTAACATAAGTAATTAGAAAATGGAATAAAATATATGTCAAGTTTTCTGTTGTGCAGTTGATAAGTTCTGTCCAACTTTTTGTGAGCCCATCATTTCAGTCCCTCAGTAGTGGCCGACTCTGCAACCCCATGGACTGCAGCGTGCCAGGTTTCCCTGTCCATCACCAACTCCTAGAGCTTAATCAAACTCACGTCCATTGAGTCAGTGATGCCATATAACCATCTCATCCTCTGTCATCCCCTTCTCCTCCTGCCTTCAATCTTTCCCAGCATCAGGGTCTTTTCCAATGAGTCAGTTCTTCGCATCAGATGGCCGAAGTATTTGAGCTTCAGCTTCAGCATCAGTCCTTCCAAAGACTAATGAGGATTAACTTCCTTTAGCATTGACTGGTTTGACCCCCCTGCAGTCCAAGGGACTCTCAAGAGCCTTCTCCAGCACACAGTTTGAAGGCATCAGTTCTTCAGTGCTAAACAGATGCTAAACATTGTTAATGACTAAAGAAGTGCAAATCAAAACTGCAATGAGGTATTACTTCACACTGGTCACAATGGCCATCATCAAAATGTCTATAAACAATACATATTGCAGAAAAAAAGAGAGAAAGACCTTGGACTTCAAGCCTTTAGTATTGTGTAGGAATAAACACAAACATGTTTTATAAGTAGTTGAGTTACAAGCAGAAAAATGGAATTCATTTGGTTGAAGCATGATAAGGAAGCTTGACTTCATAGAAGTAAAGTGAATGTGTTAGTCAAAAAAAAAAAAAAAAAAAACCAAACAATATATATTGGAGAGGGTGTGGAGAAAAGAGAACCTTCCTATGCTGTTGGTAGAAATATAAATTGTTTCAGCCACTATGGAAAACTAAAAATAGAGCCACATATGATCCAGCAATACCCCTCTTGAGTATATACACAGAGAAAATCACACTTTAAAAAAATACATGAACCCCAATGTTCATTGCAGCAATATTTACAATAGCCAATACATGCAAGTGACCTAAATGTCCACTGACAGAGGAATGGATAATATGTGGTACATAGATAAAATGGAATATTACTCAGCCATGGAAAAGAAAGAAATAATGCCATTTGCAGCAACATAGATGGACCTAGAGATTATCATACCAAGAGAAGTAAATCAAAGACAAACATCATGTAATATCATTTATGTGTGAAATCTAAAGAAAATGATACAAATGAACTTATTTACAAAACATAAACACACTTGCTTAAAAAACAAACTTACGGTTACCAAAGAGGAAAGGTGAGGGGAAGGGATAAATTAGGAGGTCGGGATTAATACATACACACTTCTATATATAAAGCAGATTATCAACAAGAACCTACTGTATAGCAAGGGGAACTCTACTCAACATTCCATAATAACCTAGACCAGAAAAGAATCTGAAAAATAGATCTGTGTATAACTAAATCACTTTGTTGTATACCTGAAACTATCAACATTGTAAATCAAATATTCTCCAATATAAAATTTTTAAAAATTCACATGGCCTAATAGGCCACATGAATATGTTTGGATGATCTGTCCATTGATGTAAGTGGGGTGTTAAAATTCACTAGTATTATCATCAGTTTCCCCCGTTATGTTTGTTATCCTATGTATTTAGGTACTCTGTTGGGTACATTTATAACTGTTATTTCTTTTTGGATTAATCCTTTTGTAATGTCCTTTGTCTCTTTTTAAGCCTTTATTTTATAGTCTATTTTATATGATAAAATACTACTTCTCCAGGTTTCTTTTCACTTCTAGTTACATGGAATACCCTTTTTCATCCCCCTCAAGTTCAGTTTGTGTGTTTCTTTAGATCTGAAGTGTATCTGTTTGCTGTAGACAGCATACATGAGTCTTGTTTTTGTATTCAGTCAGACACTGTCTATTTTTCACTGGAGGATAACTGCATTACAATATTGGTTTCTGATTCACATCAACATGAATCAGCCCTAGGTAAACATATGCTCCTTTCCTTTCAAACCTCCCTCCCACCCCCCACGCTATCACGTTGTCACAGAGTTCTGGTTTTAGCTCCGTGAGTCAGGCAGTGAATTCCTACCAGCTATCTTTTTTACATACGACAGTATGTATGTTTCCACATTACTCTTTCAATTCCTTCCACACTCTCCTTCCCCCACTGTGTCCACAAGTCTGTTCTCTATGTCTGCTTCTCCACTGCTGCCCAGCAAACAAGTTCATCTGTACCATCTTTCTAGATTCCATATGTATGCATCAATATAAGGCACTTGTTTTTCTCTTTCTGGCTTAATTCACTCTGTATGATAGGCTCGAGGTTCATCCACCTCATTAGAACTGACTCAGAGGCGTTCCTTTTCATGGCTGAGTAATATGCCATTGTATTTATGTACCACAGCTTCTTTATCCATTCATCTGTTGATGGACATCTAGGTTGCTTACATATCCTAGCTATTGTAAATAGTGCTGTGATGAACATTGGGGTACATGTGTTTTTTTCAATTGTCATCTTCTCAGGGTATATACCCAGTAGTGGGATTGTTGAGTCATATGGTATTAATAGTTTTATTGCTAGTTTTTTAAAGAAATCTCCATATTGTTCTTCACAGTGGCTGTATCAACTTACATTCCCACCAACAGCACAAGAGGGTTACCTTTTCTCCACCACCTCTCCAGCATTTATTGTTTCTAGATTTTTTTGATGATAGTCTTTCTGATCAGTGTGAGGTGATACTTCATTGTAGTTTTGATTTGCATTTCTCTAATAATGAGTGATGCTGAACGTATTTTTATGTGTTTATCAGCATTCTGTATGTCTTCTTTGGAGAAATGTCTGTTCAGGTCCTCTGCCCACTTTTTGTTTAGGTTGTTTATCTTTCTGGTATTGAGGGACATGAGCTGCTTGTGTATTTTGGAGATTAATCCTTTGACAGCTGTTTCATTTGCTATTATTTCCTCCCCTTCTGAGGACTGTATTTTCACGTTGTTTATAGTTTTCTTTGCTGTGCAAAAGCTGTTAAGTTTAATTAGATCCCATTTGTTTATATATTTATTATTTTATTTCCATTACTCTAGAAGGTGGAACATGACAGAAAGCCCAGAGATAAACCCAGGCACCGATGGGCACCTTATCTTTGACAAAGGAGGCAAAAATATACAATGGAGAAAAGATAGTCTCTTCAATAAATGGTGCTGGGAAAACTGGACAGCTACATGTAAAAAATGAAATTAGAAAACCAAACACCATACACAAAGATAAACTCACTGTCTTTTGATGGGAGCATTTAGTCATTACATTTAGAATAGTTATTGATAGGTGGGTACTCACTGACATTTTCTTAAATGTTTTCAGAGTTATTATTGGTTTTTCTTTTTAAAATAGATTTTCCCCTGTTTCTTCTTTAGATATTTTCCCTTGTGATTTGATGACAAGCTTTAGTGTTATGTTTGACTCCTTTCTCTTTTTTGTATATCTATTATAGATTTTTGGTTTGAGCTTACCAGATTTATATACAGCAACACATACATTATTATTGTAAGCTGGTAATCTCTTAAATTCTAATGCATTCTAAAAACCTTGTGTTTTACTCCTTCCTCTATGTTTACTGTTTTTGACATTATATTTTACATCTTTGTTTTGTGCATCCATTAGCTACTCATTGTTGATACAGATGATTTTACTAGCCTTGTCTTTTAACATTCCTACTAGTATTATAAATGGTTGATCTACTGCCTACTTGGAGAAGGAAATGGCAACCCACTCCAGTATTCCTTCTTGGAAAATCCCATGGATGGAGGATCCTGGTAGGCTATAGTCCATGGGGTTGCAAAAAGTCAGACACGACTGAGTGACTTCACTTCTACATTTCACAGCCTACTAGTATTATAAACAGTTGATCTACTGCCTTCTATGTATACCTGCCATTACCAATGAAGTTTTCTTTCATAATTTTCATATTTCTTCTTGCGTTCTGCTTTTTTCCACTTAGAGAATTTCTTTAACATTTCTTATAGATTCAGTTTAATGCTGCTTAACTCTCTTAGCTTTTGCCTGTCTGTGGAATTCTTTATTTCTTCTTCAGATCTGAATGAAAGCCTTGCCAGGTAGAGTGTTCTTGTTTATATGTTTACTAATAACACCACTAACCTCTGGCCTGCAGTTTCTGCTGAAAAGTTAGCTTACAGTCTTTTGGGCACTCCTTTATATATAACCAGTTGTTTTTCCCTTGCTGCTTTCAAGATTCTTTCTTTAATTTTTGCCACTTTAATTACAATGTATCTTGTTGTGGATCTCGTTGGGTTTAATCTCCTTTGGACTCTGTACTTCTTGGACCTTCATGTCTGTTTCCTTCCCTAGGTCATTAGGGAAGTTTTCAGTTATTATTGCTTCAAGTAAGTTTACTGTCCCTTTCTCTTTACCTTCTATTTCCTGGATCAGTATAATGTGAAAGGTAATATGCTTGAGGTTTTCCCAGAGGTCTCAAACTGTCTCATTGTTATTATTATTTTTTTCTGTTCAATTTCAGTGATTCCCACTACTGTCTTTCAGACTGCTGATTCACTCCTTTACATTACCCATTCTGCTGATTTCTTGCAGTGTATTATTTCAGGTGTCATATTTTTCAGCTATATCTGATCATTTATATTTTCTAACTCTTTATTAAACTTTTGTGTTCCTTCTTCTTGAGTTCTTTGAAAACGTTAATAAAATTATAAAGCAATGTTTCAAGAAAGAGATAGAAAGGCACAAGTTATCAGTAGAAAAACCGTAAAAGGAAAAACAGTAAAAGAAGATACCATACATACATCGAAAGGATAACAAGAAAATATTATGGACAAAGTTATGCCAATGAATTTGATGACCAAGGTGGGTGAAATGAACAAATTCTTGGAAAAACATATTATGAAAACTGCTTCAAGAGAAATATAATACCTAAACAACTCTGTATCAGTTAAAGAAGCTGGAAGTACATTTAATAACTTTGTTATGGAGGAGGAGCCAAGATGGCAGAGGAATAGGATGGGGAGACCACTTTCTCCCCTACAAATTCATCGAAAGAACAATTGGACGCTGAGCAAACTTCACAAAACAACTTCTGATCGCTAGCAGAGGACATCAGACACCCAGAAAAGCAGCCCATTGTCTTCGAAAGGAAGTAGGACAAAATATAAAAGATAAAAAGAGAGACAAAAGAGCTAGGGACGGAGACCCGTCCCGGGAAGGGAGTCTTAATAGAGAAAGTTTCCAAACACCAGGAAACCCTTGCACTGGCGGGTCTGGGGGAAATTTTCGAATCTCGGTAGGCAACCTAACTGGGAGGAAAAATAAATAAAACCCACAGATTACGTGCCTAAAAGCAACTCCCAGCAGAAAAGTACCCCAGACGCCCGCATCCACCACCAGCAAGTGGGGGCAAAACGGAGAGGAGCGGGTGGCATTGTTTAGGGTAAGGACCGGGCCCGAAGGCCCTGAGAGCAATCGGAGGGAGCTTTCGTGAGATAGCAACTTAAACTGTGGGACAGCAAGAGAGAGAGAGAAAATCAACCGGCCGGAACACACTGCCGGCCAGTTAGCAGAACAAAGGACTGATCCCCGCTGGAGGCAGGAGGCAGGCGGGAGGGGAAAGGGGCAAACTCAGCCCCAGAGACGGCATCCTCTACCACACTGCAAACAGGCCTCCAGTTGCTAAACAAAGACTTCCTGAGATTCTGGATGGTCGACATCTGCCGGGAGGGTCTTGGCTAAACACAAGGCACAGGCGGAAACTGAGGCTGGGACCGCGGAGGGGAGAAGGCGCACCACACCTGGGGAGAGTGCGCCCGTCAAGCTCCTGGCTGCCTGAGCTGCTCGGGCAGGGAAGGCACAAAACGCAGGAGCAGCCGAGTCCGCACTTTTGTGGAGTACCCGAAAACTGGAACCGCATGCCACGCAGGGCACGCTCCATATAGAGCAGCTGGGAGCCTGAGCAGTGTAGATGGGGACAGCACACACACCCGTGAGCGGGGGCAAACCCAGTGTGGCCGGAACACTGTGAGTGCTCCCCACACACAGCGATATCTGCCTGCAGCGCCCCTCCCTCCCCGCAGCACGACGGAACTAGCTACCTGAACAAGAGACCACCTCCGCCCGCCTGTGTCAGGGCGGAAATTAGATACTGAAGAGACCGGCAAACAGAAGCCAAATAAACAAAGGGAACCGCTTCAGAAGGGACCTGTGCAACAGATTAAAATCCCTGTAGGTAACACCGACTACACCAGAAGGGGCCTATAGATATCGAGAAGTATAAGCTGGAACGAGGAGCTATCTGAAACTGAACCGAACCCACACTGACCGCAACAGCTCCAGAGAAATTCCTAGATATAGTTTACTTTTTTTTTTAATTAAAAAAATTTTTTTTCTTTTCTTTTGTATTTTTTCTCTTTTATTTTCTTTTAAAATTCCCTATTACTCCCCCACTACTCCTTAACTTTCATTTTCATATATTTTTACGATTTTTTTAATTAGGAAAAAAAATTTTTCTTTTTTTTCCTTTTTTTCCCCTCTTATTTTCTTTTAAAGTCCTCTATTACTCCTCTATTACTCCTTAATTTTCATTTTCATTTCACTATAACCTTGCAAAAAAAAAAAAAAACAAAGAGAAGCCCTATTTTTAAACTGAACTTCATATATATTTCTAAAATTTGTGTTTTTGTTTTTGCTTTTAATATTATATTTTTAAGAGTCTAACCTCTACTCTAGATTTTTAATCTTTGTTTTTCAGTATGTGATATAAATTTTGGACATTTAAGAATCCAATATTCAGTTCCCATTTTTATTCAGGAGTGTGTTGATTACTCTCTCCCACTTTCGACTCTCCGTTTTCTACCTCAGAACACCTCTATTTCCTCCTTTCCCCTTCTCTTCCCAATCCAATTCTGTGAATCTTTGTGGGTGTCTGGGCTACAGAGAACACTTTGGGAACAGAGAACTGCGTAGATCTTTCTCTCTCCTCTTGAGTCCCCTGTTTTCTCCTCCTGCTCATCTCTATCTCCCTCCTCCCTCTCTTCTTCTTCATGTAACTCTGTGAACCTCTCTGGGTGTCCCTCACTGTGGAGAATCTTTTCGCCATTAACCTAGAAGTTTTATTATCAGTGCTGTATAGTTGGAGAAGTCTTGAGACTACTGGAAGAATAAAACTGAAATCCAGGGGCAGGAGAGTTAAGCCCAAAACCTGAGAACACCAGAAAACTCCTGACTACATGCAACATTAAGTAATAAGAGACCATCCAAAAGCCTCCATACCTACACTGAAACCAACCACCACCCAAGAGCCAATAAGTTCCAGAGCAAGACATACCACGCAAATTCTTCAGCAACGCAGGAACATAGACCTGAGCGTCAACATACAGGCTGCCCAGTCACACCTAACACATAGACCCATCTCAAAACTCATTACTGGTCACTCCATTGCACTCCAGAGAGAAGCAATCCAGTTCCAAGCACCAGAACACTGATGCAAGCTTCCCTAACCAGGAAACCTTGACAAGCCAATCATCCAACCCCACCCACTGGGTGAAACCTCCACAATAAAAAGGAACCACAGACCTCCAGAATACAAAAAGCCCACTCCAGACACAGCAATCTAAACAAGATGAAAAGGCAGAGAAATACCCAACAGGTAAAGGAACATGAAAAATGCCCACCAAGTCAAACAAGGAGATAGGGAATCTACCTGAAAGAGAATTTAGAATAATGATAATAAAAATGATCCAAAATCTTGAAAACAAAATGGAGTTACAGATAAATAGCCTGGAGACAAGGATTGAGAATATGCAAGAAATGTTTAATAAGAACCTAGAAGAAACAAAAAAGAGTCAATTAAAAATGAATAATGCAATAAATGAGATCAAAAACACTCTGGAGGGAACCAAGAGTAGAATAACAGAGACAGAAGATAGGATAAGTGAGGCAGAAGATAAAATGGTGGAAATAAATGAAGCAGAGAGGAAAAAAGAAAAAAGAATCAAAAGAAATGAAGACAACCTGAGGGACCTCTGGGACAATGTGAAACGCCCCAACATTCGAATCATAGGAGTCCCAGAAAAAGAAGACAAAAAAAAAGGCCATGAGAAAATACTCGAGGAGATAATAGCTGAAAACTTCCCTAAAATGGGGAAGGAAATAGCCACCCAAGTCCAAGAAACCCACAGAGTCCCAAACAGGATAAACCCAAGGCGAAACACCCCAAGACACATATTAATCAAATTAACAAAGATCAAACACAAAGAACAAATATTAAAAGCAGCAAGGGAGAAACAACAAATAACACACAAAGGGATTCCCATAAGGATAACAGCTGATCTATCAATAGAAACCCTTCAGGCCAGAAGGGAATGGCAGGACATACTTAAAGTAATGAAAGAGAATAACCTACAACCTAGATTACTGTACCCAGCAAGGATCTCATTCAGATATGAAGGAGAATTCAAAAGCTTTACAGACAAGCAAAAGCTGAGAGAATTCAGCATCACCAAACCAGCTATTCAACAAATGCTAAAGGATCTTCTCTAGACAGGAAACACAAAAAGACTGTATAAACGTGAACCCAAAACAACAAAGTAAATGGCAACAGGACCACACCTATCAATAATTACCCTAAATGTAAATGGGTTGAATGCCCCAATCAAAAGACAAAGATTGGCTGAATGGATACAGAAACAAGACCCCTATATATGCTGTCTACAAGAGACCCACCTCAAAACAAGGGACACATACAGACAAAGTGAAGGGCTAGAAAAAGATATTTCACACAAATGGAGACCAAAAGAAAGCAGGAGTAGCAATACTCATATCAGATAAAACAGACTTTAAAATAAAGGCTGTGAAGAGAGACAAAGAAGGACACTACATAATGATCAAAGGATCAATCCAAGAAGAAGATATAACAATTATAAATATATATGCACCCAACATAGGAGCACCGCAATATGTACGGCAAACGCTAAAAGTATGAAAGAGGAAATTAATAGTAACACAATAATAGTGAGAGACTTTAATACCCTACTCACATCTATGGATAGATCAACTAAACAGAAAATTAACAAGGAAACACAAACTTTAAATGACACAATGGACCAGCTAGACCTAATTGATATCTATAGGACATTTCACCCCAAAACAATCAACTTCACCTTTCTCTCAAGTGCACACGGAACATTCTCCAGAATAGATCACATCCTGGGCCATAAATCTACTCTTGGTAAATTCAAAACAATTGAAATCATTCCAGTCATCTTTTCTGACCACAGTGCAGTAAGATTAGATCTCAATTACAGGAAAAAAATTATTAAAAATTCAAACATATGGAGGCTAAATAACACACTTCTGAATAACAAAAAAATCATAGAAGAAATTAAAAAAGAAATAAAAAACCCCAAAGTCATAGAGACAGGTATCAGATTTCTGGTTGTAAGAGGTGGGAAAATCAGATGAAGGTAGTCAAAAGGTACAAACTTTCAGTTATAAGATTAGTAAGTTCTGGGGATACAAGGCTGATAATCAACATGGCAGAGTAAGAGGGCATGGAGCTCAGTTCAGTTCAGTTGCTCAGTTGTGTCCAACTCTTTGTGACCCCATGAACTGGAGCACGCCAGGCCTCCCTGTCCATCACCAACTCCTGGAGTCCACCCAAACCCATGTCCATTGAGTTGGTGATGCCATCAAGCCATCTCATCCTCTGTCATCCCCTTCTCCTCCTGCCCTCAATCTTTCCCAGCATCAGGGTCTTTTCAAATGAGTCAACTCTTCGCATGAGGTGGCCAAAGTATTGGAGTTTCAGCTTCAACATCAGCCCTTCCAAAGAACACCCAGGACTGATCTCCTTTAGGATGGACTGGTTGGATCTCCTTGCAGTCCAAGGGACTCTCAAGAGTCTTCTCCAACACCACAGTTCAAAAGCATCAATTCTTCGGCATCTCCTCACAGAAACAAATAAAAGTACATCTACATATGGAACAATTCTCATGGAAAACTGGAAATTGGCAAAAGAGATCCTATACAACCAAAGCTGTTAAGAAAGTTCTCCACAGAAACAGGTAGCCAGAAAAATGTAGGGCATCGGGTCAGAGCCTATTTCTCAGAAGTACTCTGTAGGAAGAGAAGGTCCTCACAATACCTTCTCATGTGCCTGTTGGCCACCTGCACTTTCTCTTTGGAGAGTTGTCTATTCAATTCTTCTCCCCATTTTTAATTGGGTTGTTCGATTTTTTGATGCAGGGCTTTATGAGCTGTTCATATATGTTGGATAATAATCCCTTATCAGTCAAGTCATTTGCAAATATTTTTTTTTCCATTCAGGAAGATATGGTATGATGTCACTTACATGTAAAATCTAAACAATACAAACTAGTGAATATAACACCAACAAAAAGGTATCCTTTCCCTGGAAAATGAGCAGACTGAGCCACAATCTGGGCATCCCAGTCCTGGGGTCCTGTGTGGAGGAGACAAGCCTCCTTATTTGCCAAGAAACTCACTGAGACAGATAGAACAAGCTTATGGTTCCCAGGGGGAAGGATGGGGGCAAGGTATAGTTAGGGAATTTGGGATGGACATGTACACTCTGCTATATTTAAAATGCATAACCAGCAAGGACCTACTATAAGCATATGGAACTCTGCTCAGTGTTACGTGGTGTTACGTGTCAGCCTGGATGGGAGGGGAGTTTGGAGAAGAATGGATACATGTATATGTATGGCTGAGTCCCTTCACTGTTCACTGGAAACTATCACAACATTGTTAATCGGATATACCTCAATACAAAGTTTTTTTTTTAAAACAGCGTGGTATTGGCACAAAAACAGCTATATAGATAAACAGAACAGAATAGACAGCCCAGAAATAAACCCACATACCTACAGTTAATTAATATATGACAAAAGAGGCAAACATATACAATGCAAAAAGACAGTCTATTCAATAAGTTGAGCTGGAAAGCAGGGCAGTTACCTGTAAATTAATGAAGTTAGAATACTCCCTCATACCATATATAAAATAAAAACATAAATATAAGACATGATAAAAAAAAAAGACATGATATATATAAGATATATACAAAGACATAAATATAAGACTTGATAGCCTAAAATTCCTAGAAGAGAACATAAGCAAATCATTCTGACATAATTCACAGCAGTATTTTCTTAGATTAGTTTCCAAGTCATAATAAATACAAGCAAAAATGAACAACTGTGACCTAATCAAACTTAAAAGATTTTGCACAACAAAGTAAAGCATCAACAAAAGGAAAAGACAACTTAGTGAATGGGAGAAAATATCTGCAAATGATGTAACTGACAAATGATTAATCTCAAAAATATACAAATAGGTTATACAACTCAAATGCAAAAACTAAACCACCCAGTCAAAAGGTGGACAGAAGACCTAAACAAACATTTTTTTCATAGTAGACCTACAGATGGCCAACAGGGACATGACAAGATGTTCAACATCACTAGCTATCAGAGAAATGCCAATCAAAACCATAATGAGTTATCACCTTACACCTGTCAGAATGGCTAATCAAAAAGTCTATAAACAGTAAATGCTGGAGAGGGCATGGAGGACAGGGAACCTTCATACACTGTTGGTGGGAACGTAAACTGGTACAGTCACTATAGAAAACAGTATGGAGGTCCCTTAGAAGACTAAAAATCAAGCTACCACATGATCCAGCAATCCCACTTCTGGGTACATATCCAGAAAAAATTTAAAATTCTAATTTGAAAAAATGAACCCCAATGTTCATAGCATCTGTTTTTACAATAGCTAAGACAGAGGATGAGATGGTTGGATGGCATCACCAACTCGATGGACATGGGTTTGGGTGGACTCTTGGTGATGGACAGGGGGGCCTGGTGTGCTACGGTTCATGGGGACGCAAAGAGTCAGACATGACTGAGTGACTGAACTGAACTGAAGACATGGGAAAAAACCCAAGTGTCCAGACAATTTGCTTAACACACACACACACACTCTGGAATAATACTCAGCCATGAAAAAGAATAAACTATTTCCATTTGCAGAAACATGAAGGGACCTAGAAAGTATCATACAAAGCAAAGTCAGTCAGACAGGAAAGACAAATACTGTAAGATATTACTTACATGTGTTATATAAAAATACAAATGAATCTATATAAACAGCAGTAGACTCACAGACATTAAAAAAAAATCTATGATTACCAAAGGGAAGACAGAGGGGTGGAGGGACAAATTAGGAACATGGGATTAACAGACACAAACCACTGTACATAAAATAGCTAAGCAACAAGGATTTACTAATACAGTACATGGATTTATATTCAGTATCTTGTAATAATCTATAAGGGAGTATAATCAGAAAAAAAGTGGTGGGGATATAATGTGCAGTGTGAGCTTCCCAGGCAGTGCTAGTGGTAAAGAATCTGCCTGCCAATGCAGGAGATGCAAGAAATAAGAGTTTAATTCTTGGGCTGAGAAGATCCCCTGGAGTAGGAAATCGTGACCAAGTCCAGTATTCTTGACTAAAAATCCCATGGACAGAGGATCCTGGTGGACTACAGTCCATGGGGCTGCAGAGTCAGACACGACTGAGTGTACACACAAACACCCACAATGTTCAGCATGGTGACTAGTTACGTACTGTATTGTAATTTGAAAGTTTCTAGGAGAGTAGATCTTAAAAGTTCTTATCACACACACACACACTATATATATATATAAAATGTGAGATGATGGATGTTAACTAAGTCATGGTAATCATTCCACAATCTGTACATATCAAATTATTATTTTGTATACCTTAAATATGATGTTTTATTTCAATTATATTTTAATAAAACTTGCAGGGGGAGATAAAAAGGTTGAATCCAGCAACATATATTCTGAATCCAGCAATTTATAAAAATTAAGTTCCATTTCAAGAAATCAAGTTTGATTTATCATTCAAGAATCAATGTATTTCATTATATTAAAAGAGGAATAAAACACCATATGATAATTTCAGTAGATATGAAAAATGTATTTGACATGCATGCAAACGTCATGCATGATTAAAAAGACTCTCAGGAGCAGGGAATAGAAGGGAATTTCCTCAACGTGATTAATGGCATCCATAAAGAGCCTACGTTTAACATCATATTTAATGATGAAATACTAAGTTGTTTTGCCCATATGACTGGAAACCAGACCAAAACATACCTTTTTATCTCTTACATTTAACATTGTGTAAGTGGTCTCACTCAGGCAATAAGGAAAGAACAAAAAGCATAGAGATTAGAAGACAAGTATACTTGTAAGCGCCTTCATGTATCATAGATTTATCACAGTGAAGGAACTTGTGTAACTCAATGAAGGCATGAGTCAAGCCATACAGGGCCACCCAAGATGGACAGGTCCTTAGAGAAGTGAAGTGAAAGTGAAAGTCGCTCAGTTGTGTCTGACTCTTTGCAACCCCATGGACTACAAAGTCCATGGAATTCTCTAGGCCAGAATACTGGAGTGGGTAGCCATTCCCTTCTCCAGGGGATCTTCCCAACCCAGGGATAGAGCCAGGTCTTCTGCATTGCAGGCTGATTCTTTATCAGCTGAGCAACAGGAAAGCCCCATTAGAGCAGAGTTACTAAAAAATGTGATCCACTGGAGAAAATGGCAACCCACTCAAGTATACTTGCCTCAAGAACCTCATGAACAGTATGAAAAGGCAAAATGGTATGACTCTGGAAGATAAGCCCCCCAGGTTGGAAGGTGTCCAACTGGGGAAGAGTGGAGGGCAGTTACTAATAGCTCCAGAAAGAATGATGTGGCTGGGTAAAAGTGGAAACAATGCTCAACTGTGGATGTGTCTAGTGGTGAAACTAAAGTCAGATGTTGTAAAGAACAATACTGCATAGGAACCTGGAATGTTAGGTCCATGAATCAAGGTGAATTGGACATGGTCAATTTAGAAGATGCCAGGAGATGGCAACAGTGAATATCGACGTTTTAGAAATCAATGATGAACTAAAATGGATGGGTATGGGAGAATTCAATTCAGATGACTATTATATCTACTACTATGGGCAAGAATCCCTTGGAAGAAAAGGAATAGCCTTTGTAGTAAACAAGAGTCTGAAATGCAGTACCAGGGAGCAATCTCAAAAACAACAGAATCATTTCAGTTCATTTCCAAGGCAAACGATTCAACATCACAGTAATCCAAGTCTATGCCCCAACTACTGATACTGAAGAAGACGAAGTTGACTGGTACTCCGAAGACCTACAAGACTTTTTAGAACTAACACCCCGAAACAATGTCCTTTTCATCATAGGAGACTAGAATGCAAGGTAGGAAGTCAAAAGATGCCTGAATAACAGGTAAGTTTAGTCTTGGAGTAGAAAATGAAGCAGGATAAAGGCTAACAGAGTTTTGTCAAGAGAAGATACTGGTCACAGTAAAAACACTCTCTTCCAATAACCCGAGACAACTCTAGATATGGGCATCACTAGATGGTCAATATGGAAATAAGACTGATTATGTTCTTTGTGGCCAAAGATGGAAAAGCCCTATACAGTCAGCAAAAACAAGACTGGGAGCGGACTGTGGCTCAGATCATGGGCTCCTTATTGCAAAATTCAGGCTTAAATTGAAGAGAGTAGGGAAAATTACTAGGTCATTTGATGTAAATCAAATTTCTTATGATTATATAGTGGAGATGATGTATAGATTCAAGGGATTAGATTTGGTAGAGTGCCTGAAAGAACTATGGATGGAAGTTCATAACAGTGTACAGAAGCCAGTGACCAAAACCATCCCTAAATGAAAGAAATGCAAGAAGGCAAAGTAATTGTCTGAGGAGGCTTTACAAATAGCTGAGAAAAGAAGGGAAGTGAAGGGGAAGGGAAAAGGGGAGATATACCCAACTGAATACAGAGTTCCAGAGAAGAGCAAGAAGAGATAAAAAAGCCTTCGTTTTTTTCTTGTATTTTTATTTATTTCTCTATGTGAATGATGCAAAGAAATAGAGGAAAACAAAAGAATGAGAAAGACTAGAATCTCTTCAAGAAAACTAGAGATATCAAGGGAACATTTCATGCAAGGAAGGGCATGACAAAGAGCAGAAATGGTAAGGACCTAACAGAAGCAGAAGAGATTAAGAAGAGGTGGCAAGAATACAAGAGGCAAAGAAGAAAAGGAAAGATATACCCATTTAAATGCAGAGTTCCAAAGAGTAGCAGGAGAGGTAAGAAAGCCTTCCTAAGTGATCAACGCAAAGAAAGAGGAAAACAAAAGAATAGGAAAGATTAGAGATCTCTTAAGAAAATTAGAGATACCAAGGGAACATTTCATGCAAAGATGAGCTCAATAAAGGACAGAAACAGTACAGACCTAACAGAAGTAGAAGATATTAAGAAAAGGTGGCAAGAATACACAGAACTATACAAAAAATATCTTAATGACCCAGATAACCATGATGGTGTGATCACTCACCTAGAGCCAGACATCCTGGAGTACAAAGTCAAGTGGGCCTTAGGAAGCATCACTATGAACAAAGAGAGTGGAGGTGAGGCAATTCCAACTGAGCTATTTCAAGTCCTAAATGATGATGCTGTTAAAGGGCTGCACTCAATATGCCAGCAAATTTGGAAAACTCAGCAGTGGCCATAGGACTGGAAAACACCAGTTTTCACTCCAATGCCAAAGAAGGTCAATGCCAAAGAATGTTCAAACTACCACACAATTATACACATTTCGCATGCTAGTACGGTAATGCTCAAAATCCTTCAAGCAAGGCTTCAAGAGTACAAGAACCGAGAACTTCTAGATGCACAAGCTGGATTTAGAAAAGGCAGAGGAACCAGAGATCAAATTGCCAACATCCACTGGATCACAGAAAAAGCAAGGGAGTTCCAGAAAAGTATCTACTGCTTCACTGACTACACAAAAGCCTTTGACTGTGTGGATCATAACAAACTGTGGAAAATTCTTAAAAGAGATGGGAAAACCAGATCACCTTTCCTGCCTCCTAAGAAACCTGTATGCAGGTCAAGAAGCAAAAGGTAGACCATAAATGGAACAACAGATTGGCTCACAACGTCAAAGGTGTGTATTGTCACCCTGCTTATTTAACTGCTATGCAGAGTACACCATGCAAAAGGCCTGGCTGGACGAATCACAAGCTGCAATTAAGATTTCCGGGAGAAATATAACAACCTCAGATATGCAGATGACACCACTCTAATGGCAGAAAGTGAAGAGGAACTAATGAGCTTCTTGATGAGGGTGAAAAGAGGAAACTGAAAAATCTGCCTTAAAACTGAATGTTCAAAAACTAAGATATGGTATCCAGTCCCATGACTTCATGGCAAATAGAAGGGGGGAAAAGTGGAAGTTGTGGCAGATTTTGTTTTCTTGGGCTCCAAAATCACTGTGGACTCTGAATGCAGTCATGGAATTACTGGCTTCTTGGAAGGAAGGCTATGACAAACCCAGTCAGCATATTAAAAAGCAGACATCACTTTGGCAACAAAGTCCATATAGTCAAAGCTATGGTTTTTTCAGTAGTCACGTATGGATGTGAGAGTTGGACCATAAAGAAGGCTGAGTGCTGAAGAATTGATGCTTTTGAATTGTGGTGCTGGAGAAGACTCTTGAGAGTCCCTTGGACAGCAAGGAGATCAAATCAGTCCATCCTAAAGGAAATCAAACCTGAATATTCATTGGAAGGACTGATGCTGAAGCCAAAGCTCCAATACTCTGGTCACCTGATGAGCAGAGCTGACTCATTGGAAGACCCTGATCCTGGTAAAGACTGAAGGCAAAAGGAGAAAGGGGCAGCAGAGGATGAGATGGTTAGATAGCATCACCGACTCAATGGATAAGAATTTGAGCAAACTTCAGGAGATAGTGAAGGATAAAGATACATGGAGTGCTACATTCCAGGACGTTGCAGAGTTGGATTCAACTTAGTGACGGAACAATAACAATATTTGTAAAACTATATTCCTAGATAACATGATCATGTAGACAGAAAATTCTAAAGAAAATTCAAATACCCACTACAATAAATGAGTTTAGCCAGACCAATTTTCAATAATGAATTGCATTTTTACATACTAGCAGCCCACAGTTGGAAATAGTGAAAAAAAAACAATACACATCCCTAACAACAACATCAAACAGCATCATATTTGCATATTGCTGATAGGAATGTAGTAATTCATGAATTCTACTCAGGCATTTGCACAAAATTATTGCAAATACACACCCATTGCAAATAGTGTAAAAGACATACATATATTGACAGTAGAAATACATATATAAACCTAAGGGACATAGAAGTATATAAAAATAGAAGGTTAAAATATTGCCTCCTTCTCCAATCTCGTTTTCTGGATATATCTACTTTTAATAGTTTGCCATATTATTCTAGACTTTTCAATGTATAAACACATATATAATACTGTCATATAACCTGTTTTACCACAGCACAATATAGCATGGACATTATTTGTGTTAATAACTTTCTTCCCAAAACAGCTACGGTTGTACTGTAATTTACTTAATAGATTTAAAAATTTTTTCAAATGCTACATAATTTGCATATATATATAGTATATATGATGCTATATAATTTGTTGGAAGGATAGATAAAAAATTGTAACAGAAGCTATATTTAATACAATTTTTTAATGATAACTTTCCATTTATAGTTATTTAAAAATACTGACTATATTCTCTATGTTGTACAATACATCTTTGAGCTATCTTACATCCAGTATTTTTTATCTCCCACCCCACTACCCATATATTGTCCCTCCCTTCTCTCTCCACTTGTAACTACTAGTTTGTTCTCTGTGAATCTTTTTTTTAATTATATTCACTAATTTGCTATCTTTTAGACTCCACATATCATATTCATCTTTGTCTGACTTATTTCACGTAGCATAATGCCAAGTCCATCTATATCAATGCAAATGGTGGTATTTTGTTCTTTTTTATAGCTATAGAGTAGTATTCCATTTTGTATATGTGTATTACATACATTGTGTGTATATATACCACATGTTCTTCAACCATTCATCTGTTGATGCAGTTTGTATCTTGGCAATAGTAAATAGTTTTGTTATGAGCACTGTGGTGCCTATATCTTTTTGAATTGGTGTTTGCTATTTTTGGTTATATACCTAGGAGTGGAATCATTGAGTCACACTGTATTTCTAGTTTTAGTTTGAGAAACCTCCATTCTGCTTTCCACAGTGACTGGACCAATTTACATTCCCACCAACAGTGTACAAGGTTTCTCTTTTCTCCACATTCTCACCAACATTTTTTGTTTTCTTTTTGCATGATAGCCCTTCTGACAAGTATGAGATGATATCTCATTGTGCATTTCCCTGATGATTAGTGATTTGAGCAGTTAATAGATTTCTTATTAGACAATTAGGCTATTTTTTCTGAAGTTAAATATGCTTGTATATTTTTATACACTTGTGCAAATCATTCTTTAGAAATCTTAGAAGTAAAATTTTAAATTCTAAACTAAGAGCTATTGGCAAATTGCCCTTCAATATTTTGCTGAGTACACACTTATGAATAACATTAAAAAGTTACTTTAAAACTGGATAATGCATACACAAATGTATTCACTTTTCTTCACTGCTCAGCTTTGAGAAAGTTTTTCTTTTTTGCTTATAGCTGGTTGAGGGAAGGCTAATAGTTCATACAATCAGTTTCTTTGTATTATAGTTTCAAGTTCAAGATCCCAATGTTAGAACACTAAGTATCATTTGTAGGTGTTACTTATTTAAGAGCATTTCTTATTCCAAGTATTTAGAAACAGTTGAGGGCCCATTCTTTTAACGATGAAATTCAAGTTTAAATAAGACTGGAAGAATTCATCTTCTTGATTTTTATCTTTATTCTTTTAAGATGTGTTCTCTTTTATCCACTAATAAACTTCAGACTACTGAAATCTTTTTTTATGCGCTTAGTTCACTAAGAGTGAAATTCTCTTTTCTATATCTAACCACTGCTAAGAGCTAAAGCAGCATTCAAAACATCCCGGATGGAAGGTTAAGATTTTTCAGCGAGGTGGGAATGGTTAAAAAAAAAATAAAAAAGAAGCAACTGACTTATATTAATGAATGCTGATGGGCACTTATAATGATAAAGAAGTGGTTAAAATCACTCTCCATCATTTAGTAAAACCCTTCTATGTGCAGAACACCAACAGACTTTAAACAGACTATGTAGTTTATCACTCCATTAAGCATTTGTCAAATGAGATTAGAATCTTTAGTAAACTGAAGCCCTAAAAAAAAAAAAAAATCACATGACCTCTTTCACCTTAAGAGAAGGTTAACTACTTAAAGCTAGTGCTCAGCAGGTGGTCAACGCAAGAATCCTATCTTCTTTTGAGGGCAGAAGAACTTTATGAGTAGAGAGATGAATATCTGCTTTTGCTTGCCCAAAGGTAAGGCTAGTGGTAAAGAATCTGCCTGCCAATGCAGGAGACTGAGAGACATGGGTTCGATCCCTGGGTCAGGAAGATCCCTTGCAGGAGGGCCGGGCATCCCTCTCCAGTAGTTCACAGGGGCACAAAAGAGTTGGACATGACTTACATAACTTAGCATGCATGCATGACCAAAGCCATAAGGCTGCTTTGAATGTCAGACTGGGATACTTAAGCACAGTTTTTATTTATGGTCTAAACTTTTTGATCTCATATTCATGCATCTATTATAGTATTAAGTGATGGAAATAAATTGTGAATGTAAAGTAGTAAGTCTTTGGGATTTGTCCTATTCTTTCTTTCTCCTGAAAGCCTTGGAGGACCTGATGCCCAGCTTCCTCAAGGAAAAGCTCTGTATTTGAATTTGAAGAGCCCTTAATATTATGGGGGAACTGAAGACCACTCTAATATAACTGATTTTGACTGAGGAGAAAGAGCTCCTTGATAGATTGATGTTTGAGGGATCATGAATTTCTCAATACCTGACCTGACACAAGGAACATAGAGTGACATAATGAATTTAGAGTTCATGTCCCCACAAGTAGAACTTCCTGGTAATGTCTCAAGGCTTCATACATCAAGCTCTGTACCACTTGATAAACCTCTGAAAGAAAAGACTACAGGTAGTAGGGTGTACCTACAGGTATAGCGTAGGAGGGGGAAGCAGGAAAGACGAAAGGAGGAAGGGAGGGGTGGCAAAGGGGGGTCATTCAACAGCTCTATCAGATAAATATCAACTAAAATTAAATGTAGTTCAATACAGAAGATGCTATGCTCAATATAGAAGATTCTAAATTGCGGTCAGAAACTGAAATCTAACAACAGTGCTGTATAGCATAGAGACTTCTGATTTTTTTCTTAAAACTTTTTTTTAAACTTTTTTCTAACATATAATTTTTTACGAGTGAGACTCAAAGTCACTAAAGCATTTTCTCTTTTCTTTTCTACATGCAATGACTAATTTTTATTTAAAAAATTTCACTCAACACATTACTACTGGGTTCTTGCTCTACACCAGGCACTGAAATATACAGTGGAAATGGTCTCTGCTCTCCTACAGCTTAGAATCTTGTGTTGGAGAAAGATCTTTTTATATTTACAAATGGAAGTGCTAAAAAGCAAAAACAAAAACAAAAAAATAATTCAATCTATAAAGCAAATAAGGGTGAGATCCCTAGAGGAAGTGATGTTTGAGGAAGTTCTGAAATAAGAAATAGGGTATAATCACATACATGGGGAGTTGGAGAGGGAGGGGAGGGATTCAAACATGAAAAACTGCCAGCGTAGCCAGGAGTGAGTGCTGGCACCAGGCTAGCTCAGCAGGCATGCAGGCCACGGCAAGGGTTCTGTTTATCCTAAGAGTAGTGGAAAATCAGGGAAAGTTTCATGTAGTGAAAGAGTGAGATGAGATTTAGATGCAGTGTAGAAGGATGGCTACTACCCCATTCACTCATTTTTTTCTCCAAACCTTTATGAAGAACCTATTGATTAGGCTCTACAGTTAAAATAGAACATAATCATGGTCTTGAAATGCTTACATTCTAACTGGGGAGACAGGTTTGGGATTTTTATTGCTACAGAAAAATTACTATACATTTAGGACTTAAAAGGACACATAATTTGCATAATTTGTAATCTTACCGTCCTGGAGGTTAGACCTCTGAAACAGATTTCACTGGGCTAATGCTGGCAGGATCACAGTTGTTCTGGAGGTTCTGGGGGAGAATTGTTATTTTTCCATTGTTCAGCTTTTAGATGCTACATTCCTTGGTTTATGTTTGGACAACTTTGACCTCTGCTTCTGTGGTCACAGCTCCTCTGACTCCTGCCTGCCTCTTTTCAAGAGCCTGGTGACCTCATTGGCACACTTGGATACTCTCGTGTCTTGAAATCCTTAATGAATTCCATCTATAAAGTCCCTTTGGCCATGTAAGATGACATAGTCACAGGTTTGGGGGATTAGGACACAGCCATCTTGGGGGAGGGGCACACATTTTCTACCACAGCATGTGATTGATTGACGGACAGAAGGCTGAAGGGGAAGGCTGGAACTAAGACAAGAACATCTTTCCAATTTGCCTCATTTTTAGTAGTTACCTAAGAGTATAGAAGGAGACCCAACCAGTCCGTCCTAAAGCAGACCAGTCCTGGGTGTTCATTGGAAGGACTGATGTTGAAGCTGAAACTCCAATACTTTGGCCACCTCATGCGAAGAGTTGACTCATTGGAAAAGACCCTGATGCTGGGAGGGATTGGGGGCAGGAAGAGAAGGGGACGACAGAGGATGAGATGGCTGGATGGCATCACCAACTCGATGGACATGTGTTTTAGTAAATTCCAGGAGTTTGTGATGGACAGGGAGGCCTGGTGTGCTGCAATTCATGGGGTCTCAAACAGTCAGACATGACTGAGTGACTGAACTGAAGAGTACAGCTGTGACTGGGCAAAGGGCAGTTTCATGTTTTAAATCAGACTAATTCTGAATATTTTTATATCTCAAGTGAAAATAAATCTGTATAGAATTTTTCAAATCATCACTACAAAGAGAGAAGCCTGATTATTTTGATTATTTGTTTTTGTGGTCTGGTAAATAGCAAATTTCATCAGGGTTTTTTTGGTCTAGCTTCTAACTATAAATTGAATAGAGCACAAAGCAGCATTTCCCAAACGTTAATGCATTTTCAAATCTGGTTTAAAGACATGAAAAGTACAACTTGAAATTTTGCTTTCCCAAATGCTCTCGGGTGATGTGCTGCTGCTTATCTGAGGACTACATCTTGAAAAAGGCAAGGACTGAGATTCCTGTCAAAAGTCTTCCTAAATGTATAAAAAACGTGGAGTAAATACTTTGAGGGGGAAATCAGTCATTAGCTCATGAAGAATATAGTAAGGGGTGTGTATGTAGATGAAGTAATGTTAACCAGTTATACTATTTAATTCAGAGGAAGAGCTTAATATTCATGCATTTTCTTAGGACCTAGGGTCAAGAAAAATTGCCGCCTGTAAACCTATCTGGTCTGAGTTAGAAAACTGGGACGCTTTCGTTCCTCTAGTGACCATTAGAGGTAAACTGTTTCATCTTACCTAACCTGCCTGATGGTTGAAGCCATGGAACCAGTGATGCACCAGCACTGACGGGAACAAGTGATTGTGAAATATTCAGTGATTCTGTGAGCTGGCTGTTAATCCACTGGTAGCTTGATAGTTTGTTATATTGATCCCTGGTGAAGTGTTGTTTAGTCGCTAAGCCACATCCGACTCTTTTGTGACCCCATGTACTACAGCCTGCCAGGCTTTTTGGTTCATGGGATTTCCCTGAAGTGGGTTGCCATTTCCTTATCCAGGGGATCTTCCTGACCCAGGTATCGAGCCTGTGTCTCCTGCACTGTAGGTGAATTCTTTACTGCTGACCCACAAGCGCAGCCATGGTGGAAGTATTCACACCATGGAAACTCTAAGTGCTACAAACAGTGCTGGTTTGCATTCCCGCTTTCCCTTAGGGAACTAGTTTATCAGCATAGCACTGCCACAAACCCACTGTTTAATCTGTATATTTTAGCAACTGACAGGTGGTATGCTAGGTCTAGATTCAGCCTTTCTCCCTAACCTACCTCCCAGTGCATGCTGTCAGTGGCTCCCTCCTTTGTAAACACAACTGTATGCATGTACATGGTTTCACATGGCATCCTCTAAGCCTGGATTTCTCCTAGTTTCCCAGAGCTGAGTTGCTGTTTGGGTTATAAGTGAATTTCTCAGAAATAATTTAACATACTTAGAATCACAAACTCTACCTGAATTTTTAGACTGTTATTGTGAGATGCTCCAAGGGCATCTTAGAACAAGTCGTTTATCTAAAAATCACTCCTTTTAGAAAGTTGGGCCAGTCGTGATATTTATTCTGTCACTAACAGTCTAATCTGAAGAGGAAGAGCTGATAGGGAGCATGCAAAAATGAAACCTGGTAGGTGTGTGTGGGAAAACGGGGCCCTAGAGTGCAGCTGGAACAGATGAAAATAGAGCTCCAAAGATGTGGTATTTGTGTGTATTGGTGGAGGGATTGTGAATAGGGATTAACAGTAGGGAACAGGGTAGAGAGATAGAAGAAAAGAAACAAAGACGACAGTTTTCCAGGAGCCCCAATATTATTTGGTTAAGTCTCAAAGTTTGTGTATTATTATTATGAACCAATTATTTGGGCACTAGGCAGTTTGCAAAGTGATTTTATAAAAATTTGATGGGAGCAGTATCCATATTTCCTGATGAATAAAAAAAGTTTAAAAAAAAAAAAGTTTAAGTCACAGAACTTGTATGACACTAAGCTCAGACAAGGGATGGGTAAACTACAGTCTTCAGGATAAAAATGGTCCACTGTCTGTTTTTTTTTTTTTTTTTTAAATAGAGTTTCATTGGAACACAGCCATTCCCAAGTCTATAGTCTTGCCTGTGGTTCCTTTTGCTCTATAACAGCAGTTGATTAGTTATGACAGAGAAGTCTTGACAGGAACTACATAGCACACAAAACCAAAAAAAAAAAAAAAAAAAAGTCACGCTATCTGGCCCTTCACAGAAAAAAATCTGCTCCAGGTTCCAGGATCCCACTATGCCAGCTGAGTGAATTTGATTTATGCCAGTAGTGTATAGGACCACAAACATGAAACAATTTTAGGAGTATTACATATCTCTGGTGCAAAAACAATACCAAAGCAAGACCAGAGTAATAGCTAAAATTCCTACCATTCATTAATCACTTCTGGGAATTAAAGCATGGAAAGCTTTATTTAAAATATTATCTAGGGAAAAAGTAATAACTTAGATATTAGTTTTTAACATTCTATGAAATAAACCTGATTTATTTCTTAACCAATAGGCAGGTATGTCCCAAGTGGACAGGCCATGAGATGTAAAGTTTCAGTGACACAGGGGATGTTATCTAAAGCAACATAGAGACTTGAGATGAAAACCAAGAGAAAGCGTGTTCCTTTGTGGCCCAATAATCAGTGTTATAAAAATATAAGTTAAGAATGGCCTTGGACCATTGTAGGGTTACAGAAATATTCTGTTTGACCTGGCTGATGGTTATATGGTATGCATTACATGTAAGAAAAAAAAAAGGCCAATATTAAGCTGCATACTTAGAGTTGTGCATTTTGCTATGTTAATTAAACCTCATTTTTTTTAAAGAATTAAAATAAGCGAAGGTTTGAGAGAAGATTGCCATTGGTAGTCAAAGAAAGCTATTGGTAGGTTAAGAAAACATCTAAATTAGATTTTCTTTACTGAGAAAATAAGCAAATTTCATCATTTGTGATACACCAGATGCCCCCATTCAGGTTTCACATCTGATTAACCAGGATGCCTAAAGTTACAAAAGTCTGAAAAATAATCACACCTGATAAAATCTATTTCTCATTTCCACTGTATAATCATTAGGGATTCGATTTAGGTTATACCTGAATGATCTGGTGGTTTTCCCTACTTTCTTCAAATTAAGTCTGAATTTGGCAATAAGGAGTTCATGATCTGAGCCACAGTCAGCTCCTAGTCTTGTCTTTGCTGAATGTTTAGAGCTTCTCCATCTTTGGCTGCAAAGAATATAATCAATCTGATTTTGGTGTTGACCATCTGGTGATGTCCAGGTGTAGAGTCTTCTCTTGTGTTGTTGGAAGAGGGTGTTTGCTATGACCAGTGCATTCTCTTGGCAGAATTCTATTAACCTTTGCCCTGCTTCATTCTGTACTCCAAGGCCAAATATGCCTGTTACTCCAGGTGTTTCTTTACTTCCTACCTTTGCATTCCAGTCCCCTGTAATGAAAAGGACATCTTTTTTGGGTGTTAATTCTAGAAGGTCTTGTAGGTCTTGATAGAAATGTTCAACTTCAGCTTCTTCAGCATTATTGGCCAGGGCATAGACTTGGATTACCGTGATATTGAATGGTTTGCCTTGGAGTCAAATAGAGATCATTCTGTCATTTTTGAAGCAACAGTTAGAACTGGACATGGAAAAACAGACTGGTTCCAAATAGGAAAAGGAGTACGTCAAGGCTGTATATTGTCGCCAAGCTTATTTAACTTATATGCAGAGAACATCATGAGAAACGCTGGGATGGATGAAGTCCAAGCTGGAATCAAGATTGCCAGGAGAAATATCAATAACCTCAGATATGCAGATGACACCACCCTTATGGCAGAAAGTGAAAAGAACTAAAGAGCCTCTTGATGAAAGTGAAAAAGGAGAGTGAAAAAGTTGGCTTAAAGCTCAACATTCAGAAAACAAAGATCATGGCATCCAGTCCCATCACTTCATGGCAAATAGATGGAGAAACAGTGGCCGATTTTATTTTGGGGGGCTCCAAAATCACTGCAGATGATGATTGCAGCCATGAAATGAGATGCTTACTGCTTGGAAGAAAATTTATGACCAACTAGATAGCATATTAAAAAGCAGAGACATTACTTTGCCAACAAAGGTCCGTCTAGTCAAAGCTATGGTTTTCCAGTAGTCATGTATAGATGTGAGAGTTGAACTATAAAGAAAGCTGAGTGCTAAAGAATCGATGCTTTTGAACTGTGGTGTTGGAGAAGACTCTTGAGAGTCCCTTGGATGGCAAGGAGATCCAACTAGTCCATCCTAAAGGAGATCAGTCCTGGGTGTTTTTTGGAAGGACTGATGTTGAAGCTGAAACTCCAATACTTTGGCCACCTAATGCTGACTCATCTGAAAAGACCCTGATGTTGGGAAAGATTGAGGGCAGGAGGAGAAGGGGACGACAGAGGATGAGATGGTTGGATGGCATCACTGACTCAATGGACATGAGTTTGGGTGGACTCCGGGAGTTGGCGATGGACAGGGATGCCTGGCGTGCTGCAGTTCATGGGGTCGCAGAGTCAGATATGACTGAGTGACTGAACTGAACTGATACAATAAAGTCTGAATAAATACATTAATATAGCTTAGTTGTCTTCATAAAAAATAATAATATTAGCTAACGTTTAATGAGTTATGTGCCAAGGAATATGGAATTTATCATGCATTAATTCATTTAATCCTCACAATAACCCTGATACTATTATTATTCCATATTATACATGAAGAAATTGAGACAGTAAATTGTGAACATGGTAAACATCAACATTTTAGGAATTAGTGAACATTGACATCTTAGGAATCAGTGAACTAAACTGATTGGGGAGGGACGAATTTAATTCAGGTGACCACTATATGGGCAAGAGGGCCTCCAAGGTGGTTCTAGTGGTAAAGAACTCACCTGCCAATGCAGGAGACTTAAGAGACTTGGGTTCAACACCTGGGTTGGGGAGATACCTTGGAGAAGGGCATGGCAACCCACTCCAGTATTCTTGCCTGGAGAATCCCATGGACAGAAGAGCCTGGTGGGCTACATGTCCATAGGGTCACAAAGAGTCAGACACGACAGAAGCAACTTAGCACACACTGTGGGCAAGAATCCCTTACAAAAATGGAAAAGCCCTCACAGTCAATAAAAGAGTCTGAAATGTAGTACTTGGGTAAAATCTCAAAAACGACGGAATGATCTTGGTTCATTTTCAAGGCAAACCATTCAACATCACAGTAATCCAAGTCTATGCCTCAAACACTGATGATGAAGCTGAGGTTGACCACTTCTAGGAAGACCTACAAGACCTTCTAGAACACCAAAAACAATGTCATTTTCATCACAGGGGACTGGAATCCAAAAGTAGGAAGTTAAGAGATATGCGGAGTAACAGGCAAATTTAGCTTTGGAATACAATATGAAGCAGGGCAGGGCTAACAGAATTTTGCCAAGAGAACACACTAGTCATAGAAAACACCCTTTTTCAAGAACAGAAGAGACAACTCTACACATGGACATCACCAAATGGTCAATATCAAAATCAGATTGACTATGTTCTTTGCAGCTGAAGATGGAGAAGCTCTATACAGTCAGCAAAAAATAAGACCTGGAACTATGGCTCACATCATTAGTTCCTTACTGCAAAATTCAGGCTTAAATTAAAGAAAGTAGGGAAAACCACTAGGTCATTCAGGTATGACCTAAATAAAGTCCCTTATGATTATACAGCGGAGGTGATGAATAGATTCAAGGAATTAGAACTGATAGAGTGCCTGAAGAACTATGGACAGAGGTTCATAAAACTGTACAGGAGGCAGTGACTAACATCATCCCCAAGAAAAAGAAATGCAAGAAGGCAAAATAGTTGTCTGAGGAAGCTTTATAAATAGCTGAGGAAAGAAGAGATGCAAAAAGCAAGGAAGAGAGACAAAGACATACCTGATTGCAGAGTTCCAGAGAACAGCAAGGAGAGATTTAAAAAAAGAGAAAAAAAAAAAGCCTTCTTAAATGAAAAATGCAAAGGAATAGAGGAAAACAACAGAATGAGAAAGACTAGAGATCTCTTCAAGAAAACTGGAGCTATCAAGGGAACATTTCATGCAAGGATGGGCATGATAAAGGACAGAAACAGTAAGGACCTAACAGAAGCAGAAGAGATTAAGAAAAGGACGCAATAATACACAGAACTATACAAAAAAGTCTAAATGACTGGGATAACCACAATGGTGTGGTCACCCACCTAGAGTCAGACATCCTGGAGAGTGTAGTTAAATGGGCCTCAGGAAGCATTACTACCAACAAAGCTAGTAAAGCTGATGGGATTAAAGCTGAGTTATTTCAAATGCTAAATGATGTTGGTGCTAAAGGGCTGCACTCAATATGTCAGCAAGTTTGGAAAACTCAGCAGTGGCCACAGGACTGGAAAAGGTCAGTTTTTATTCCAATTCCAAAGAAGGGCAGTGCAAAAGAACGTTCAAACTACCTCACAATTGCACTTGTTTCATGTGCTAGTAAGGTTATGCTCAAAATCCTTCAAGCTCGGCTTAAGCAGTATGTGTACCGAGAACTTCCAGATGTACAAACTGGTTTTAGAAAAGGCAGAAGAACCAGATATCAAGTTGCCATTGATCACTGGATCACAAAGAAAGCAAGAGTATTCCAGAAAAACATCTACTTCTGCTTCACTGACTACATTTCTGCTTCACAGCCTTTGACCATGTGGATCAAAACAAACTAGGGAAAATTCTTAAAGAGATGGGAATACCAGACCCCTTTACCAGCTTCCTGAGAAATCTGTATGCGGGTCAAGAAGCAACAGGTAGAACCTTATTTGGTACAAATAACTGGTTACAAATTGTGAAAGGAGTATGACAAGGTTGTATATTATCACTGTGTTTATTTAACTTCCATGCAGAGTACATCATGTGAAATGCTGGGCTGGATGAGTCACAAGCTGGAGTTAAGATTGCCAAGAGAAATATCAACAACCTCAGATATGTAGATGACACCACTCTAATGGCAGAAAGTGAAGAGGAATAAAAGAGTCTCTTTATGATGGTGAAAGAGGAGTGTAAAAAAGCTGGCTTAAAATTCAACATTCAAAAAAATAAGATCATGGCATCTGATCCCATCACTTCATGGAAAATAAAAGGGGTAAAAGTAGAAGCAGTGACAGATTTTTCTATTGGGCTCCAAAATCACCGTGGATGGTGACTGCAGCTATGAAATTAGAAGATGCTTGCTTCTTGGGAGGAAAGCTATGACAAACATAGTTAACATATTAAAAAGCAAAGACATCACTTTGCTGATGAAGGTTCATCTAGTCAAAGCAATGATTTTTCCAGTAGTCATGTATGAATGTGAGAATTGGATCAAAAAAAAAAAAGAAAGAAAGAAAAAGGGCTGAGCACCACGGAATTGATGTTTTCAAACTGTGGTGCTGATGACGATTCTTGAGAGTCCCTTGGCTTGCAAGAAGTTCAAATCGGTCAATCCTAAAGGAACTCAACCCTGAATATTTGCTGGAAGGATTGATGCTGAAGATAAAGCTCCAATACTTAGGTCACCTGAGGAGAAGAGCCAACTCATTGGAAAAGACTCTGATGTTGGGAAAGATTGAAGGCAAAAGGAGAATAGGGTGACAGAAGATGAGAAGGTTAGACAGCATCACCAACTCAATGGACATGAACTTGTACAATCTCCAGGAGACAGTGGTGGACAGGGAAGCCTGGTATGCTGCAGTCCATGAGGTCTCAAAGAGTTGGCTACAACTTAGTGACTGAACAACAACAAAACTGTCTAAGATATACTCAATATACATAGGCAGATAGGCTCCAGAATTGCACTTTTTATCACTTTGCTATATAGTCTCTCAACAAAGATGGCCATTTCCTTGGGAATCCAAATTTATTTGAGGACTATAAGATTACCTTTTTTATTGAGAAACATGGGTTTGCTTCTAACCACCTCCAGGTCTTCATTTGGTCTCTGGATTATATTTAGTAAATATGCAATAAATAATGTAGAAATTAAAGCACATGCAGGATATGACACCAAAGCACAAGCAGCAAATGCAAAAATGAAAAGTGGGCCTACATTAAACTAAAAAGCCTTCATAATTAAATAATCAACAGCATAAAAAGGCAACCAATGGGAGAAAATACGTGCAAACCATATATTTCATAGTTGATAGTCAAGATACATAAGGAACTTCTACGAATCAATAGCAAAAAACCAATAAAACAAATATCCCAATAAAAAAAAATACCCCTTTTCCTATTTGGAACCAGTCTGTTGTTCCATGTCCAGTTCTAATTGTTGCTTCTTGACCTGCATATAGATTTCTCTTGAGGAAGGTCATGTGGTCTGGTATTCCCATCTCTTTCAGAATTTTCCACAGTTTGTGATCCACACAGTCAAAGGCTTTGGTATAGTCAATAAAGCAGAAATAGATGTTTTTCTGGAACTCTTGTGCTTTTTCAATGATCCAGCAGTTGTTGGCAGTTTGATCTCTGGTTCCACTGCCTTTTCTAAAACCAGCTTGAACGTATGGAAGTTCACGGTTCACATATTGCTGAAGCCTAGCTTGAAGAATTTTGAGCATTACTTTACTAGCGTGTGAGATGAGTGCAATTGTGTGGTAGTTTGAGCATTCTTTGGCATTGCCTTTCTTAGAGACTGGAATGAAAACTGACCTTTTCCAGTCCTGTGGCCACTGCTGAGTTTTCCAAATTTGCTGGCATATTGAGTGCAGCACTTTCGCAGCAGCATCTTCCAGGATTTGAAATAGCTCAACTGGAATTCCATCACCTCCACTAGCTTTGTTTGTAGTGATGCTTCCTAAGGCCCACTTGACTTCTCATTCCAGGATGTCTGACTCTAGGTGAGTGATCACACCATTGTGATTATCTGGGTCGTGAAAATCTTTTTTGTACAGTTCTTCTGTGTATTCTTGCCACCTCTTCTTAATATCTTCTGCCTCTGTTAGGTCCATACCATTTCTTTATTGAGCCCATCTTTGCATGGAATGTTCCCTTGGTATCTCTAATTTTCTTGAAGAGATCTCTAGTCTTTCCCATTCTGTTGTTTTCCTCTATTTCTTTGCACTGATCACTGAGGAAGGCTTTCTTATGTCTCCTTGCTATTCTTTGGAACTCTGCATTCAAGTGGGTGTATCTTTCCTTTTCTCCTTTGTTTTTTGCTTCTCTTCTTTTCACAGCTATTTGTAAGGCCTCCGCAGACAACCATTTTGGTTTTTTGCATTTTTTTTCCCTTGGGAATGGTCTTGCTCCCTGTCTCCTGTACAATGTCATGAACCTCCATCCATAGGTCACCAGGCACTCTATCAAATCTAGTCCCTTAAATCTATTTCTGACATCCACTGTATAATTGTTAGGGATTTGATTTAGGTCATAACTGAATGGTTTAGTGGTTTTCCCTACTTTCTTAAATTTAAGTCTGAATTTGGTAATAAGGATCATTAAACCTTAAAAAAGAGGTAGTTGTGCCATATGCAACATGGGTGAACCTGGACAACATTATACCAAGTGAAATAAACCAGTCACAGCAAAACAAATTTCACATGATTCTATTTACATGGGGTATCTAAAAATAGTTAAATTCATAGAAACAGTGTAGACTGGTGGTTGCCACCATCTGGGCATAGGGCAGGGGAAAAGGGAGAGTTGCAGAAAAGGTATAAAGTGTTAGATAAGCCAAATGAGTAAATCCTAAAGTTCTGTTGTACAACATTCTGCTTATAATTAACAATACTGTATTGTACCCTTAACAATGTGTTAAGAGGGTAGATCTCATATTGTGTTCTTACTACAATAAAAATAGAGGAACTGTCACCACATAATATATAATTAGATTGTTCCATTTACTCAAAGTTTTATAGCTCTTCCTTTGATGTTTCAACACTCCACTCAACTATAGTAGGTACATTCTTTTTTTTTTTTTTTTAATCCAAGTCTTCCTTTGTTTAGTTCCCTGACATACCTTATCTATAAAGGAGCTCAAACTTCTCAGAAATTTAAAGATAAAGCACACAGGTGTATCAGGGGGATTTATGGAGCAAACATGTTTAGTCATCCCTTAAAAGCCTATCTCAAATGTTACCTCTTTTTGAAGCAGTCCCCAAATCTTAAGGCAGGATGAATCTTCCTCTCTCTTCTTCCAGATCTGTGGCTGTTGCCATATGTTACATTTTAACTCCACATGGAGAAGAAGTGTATCATAACCAGCCCTATATTCCAGAGCCTAGCACATCTGGCATGCAGTGGAAGCTCAATAAGCATTTGACTTCTGAATGAAGGAAAACACTTTTAGAGGTGCTTGGAAACTTTGTGTTATTTTGTATACAAAGTAGCATTCTTAGACTGATTGAGCAGTAACTGAAACTTACAAATACATTAAGATTAGGTAAGGCTGATTGCTAATTAACAGTCTGCTCTAATAATCCTTGCATTTCTTTGGTTACTAATAAGCACAAATTTTCCCCCCAAAAACTCACAAGTGATTGTTGAAGTCATTGACATAATTTTTTGAATGTATTTATCCATGGATTTCCCCAAGCCCTGCCTCCAACTAACAATCTTAAAGAATCCACCAATGTGTTTCTCAGTTTAATTCCTACAGTATTTGACAGATTAAAACATTTTATAACTCCAATTTCTTGTTCCATGCATCAGTCTAAGTATTTGTGTTTAGGTTTGCGTTCTGAACATCTCCTTAGACCATTCTACCAAATGCCCTTGAAAGAATTATTAGGCTTTATATCTTCTATCATACCCAGAAGATCATGACTGATCTTGTGAACTAATTACAGTTCTCCTCCCTGCAGCTTCTGAACCCTTTTCAACACAGTGCTCAAGACAGTCACTACCACACAACCAGATGAGGCCTAGGCAATATCTCTGATGCCCAGGTTTTTTCTACCCATACCATTGGTCTATGTTCCAACATGTTTTCCCAATCATCGTCCCTCTCTCTCTCTTTCATATGTACTGGAACCACCTAAAAACCCTGAATCTGAAAAGCTACAATAGTTATTAAGGTTTTAATTGTCCTGGGGCCTTGAAGTTTTCCCTATCCTTTCAACTCTTGGAGGTTTTAAGGCCTCCGTCTTTCGCCTGGGACACTCATATTCCTTTGTTTTCCTCCTGACATGAAACAGGATTCAGAAGATTAGTTCTTCCTCTTAGGCTACCAAGGTCTTACCAATAGGTAAGGACTTGAAGTACTAACAAATACAATTCCCTATGCTTCTATAGAAAAAAGGTGTGAAGACTCCTAGGAAACACGAACAAAAGTACCTAAAAAGAATCACCCTTTTCATTAGCACCTTATTATTGTGAGTTCCAGATTTATTGATTGTCATGATAGGAGCTGAGTCCCCAGGAAGTTACATTCTCAACAGTGGGGTCTTCAATGACAGAAAATATCTAAAAGTTGGGATAACTCATAAATGTGTAATGCCCCACAACTGCAACACTCCATTCTTTTACCCATGTCTAAAGTCAGTGGTGACTTTTACTATATACAACGTGAAACTCAAGGGAAAGCCATGTTTAACTGCTGAATGGTATAAATTAAGCTAAAATGAGTAATTTCGGGTCTGTAACAACACTTTTCACTCTCCCTTCCTAGAGTTCCTTTTCCCTGAGAAACTGCTCTGTCCCAGGTGACTAAGAGGATCAGATTGGCCTGATAAGGCACCAGACTCAAGCTCTTCTTTTCCCATGTGATTAATACTCAATTAATCATTCTCTGTCCCTCATGACTGGTCCATTAAAGCAGGCCAGCAGAGTTCCTCTCATGACACTTCCTAAATATAGGGGCTAAGAAGGAAGATTCTCTGATATGGAAAGTTTTTCCAGCCACTTATGACTCCAGTTGATGCTCATAATTTCAACCATATGGAGAAACCCACCAAAAAAACAAGCTAATGTAAGCAAAACCAAGAGATATAGAGAAGGAAATTCCTGATGACACTACCTGAGCATTGAATTCTTATCATACCTGATCCATTCTATCATTGACCTTGTCAATTACATTGGTCAATAGAATTTTCTTTTTTGCTTGAAGTAGTTTACAATAAGGGGCTCCCTTGGTGGCTCAGATGGTAAAGAATCTACCCAAAATGTGGGGGACTGGGGTTCTATCCCTGGGTTGGGAAGATCCCCTGGAGAAGCGAATGACTACACACTCCAGTGTTCTTGCCTGGAGAAGGCCACGGACAGAGGAGATTTGAGGGCTTCAGTCCATGGGGTTGCAACGAGTCAGATACAACTGAGTGACTAACACTTTCAGTTTTACAATGTGTTTCTGTTACCAGAAGAAACTTGATTACTATTATACACATATTTGAAATATATTCTATTATACATGAAATATCTTAATATTTGGGAAACCAAAGTTATACCCCAAACTATGCTCATTGGAGCCGCTACTATATTCCAACTTGCTGCATCTATATGACTCCCCTGAATTCCTACCATCCAAGTCCTAAGGATCAACTAAGAAGCAAAAGCAAGAACCATATTGATGAATTCCTTCTCTGGTTAGATAGAGTCATCTGCCTCTTGAATGAAGTCTTTCTACCTTCTTTGCATGCTCGGTCCCTCAGTTGTGTCAGACTCTTTGCAGCCTCATGGACTGTAGCCTGTTAGGCTTCTCTGTCCATGGAATTTTCCAGGCAAGAATACTGGAGCAGGTTGCCATTTCCTACTTCAGGAGATCTTCCTGACCCAGGGACCGAACCTGTGTCTCCTGCATTGGCAGGCAGATTCTTTACCACTGAGCCACCTGGGAAGCCCACCTCCGTTATATCTAAAGCCTTTAACATCCCTATCACAAACACAGCATACACTCCTCTCCTTTAAATTTAACCCACAAAAGTTTGTGTATTAAATGTCCTGCTCTCAGTCTTTTGCCCCATTTGGATTCCTGAGCATTGGCAGCCTGTCATATACCCTTCAGGTCAAAGATTGTAAGAGTTTTCTCTACGGGATTTGACCAGCCAAGAATTAAGTCTTTGAGATGATGTTGAAAGCTTTTTAATTAAATATTTTACCCATGCACAGAGAGCTTTCAGGCAGCTTTTCAGAGTTCCACTCTTAATTAGCAAACACCTGGAAAGCAACACTAACACAAATACAGAGGTCAAAACTAACAAGAAAAGATAAACATAGAGGAAACAAAGACTTCATTTTTATGAAGAAGAAAACCCAGAAAACAACACATGAGCTATAATTAATATTTCAGAGAAATCAGAAACAAATGCTGCAAGCACTGATAACATCCGGTATGTGTACGTGTGTGTATGTGTATACATAAATACATACATTCAGAAACAACAATCAAGTTCTTTGTCAATTTGGATGTGAGTGGAAATGAAGAAATACAAACAATCAGAAGGTGGGGCTGAGAAAATTTCTCCAAAAGTCAGGCAATACAATATAGTATGTAAACAATGGAGAAAACATAAGATTTCAGGAAAAATTCAGAAGATCCAAATTCTACTTAGCAGGTGTTGCAGAAAGGGAAAACAGAGAAAATGAGGAGAGGGAATCATCAAAAAGTAATTTGGTACATTTTTTTGTAAACTCAGCATCACTTTTAGACTAAAAGGGCTCACGAAAACCCCAGCATGATGGAAGCAAAAAGACCCACAGTGTATCAGCTACCTCTTAGGTAAAACATCAGATCCTCCTGGTCTCTTGTTTTAGTCACTACTATGGCAACCAGAGCTGGTTCACATATGCCTCACTTCAAGCCAGTTTTGCATGCCTCTTGACTCTTGCCCTGAGGCTTTTCTATTGGCACTAACGAGTGGGAGGATGTCCCAGAATCCTACTTGAAACTCATACAACCTTAACTTTTTCTTATCTGGAAAACCAACACTAAAACATACAAAGATGCATCATCATGAAATTTTAAAACACTAGGGATTAAGAAAAACCCTAAAAGCTTCTGGAGGGAAAAAGAAACAGATCACATAGAGATCAAATATCCCAACAATACTAGAAAGCTAGAAGACAACAAAACTCCAAGTTTTGAGGGGAGAAAATTTCACATAACCAGGGGCAGAAAAGGCATTTGATAAAATTTAACACCTATTTATTAAGAAATTCTTAACAAACAAGGAAATGAGAAAACACTTTTAATCAAATTAAAAATATTTATAAAAATATAATCTGCAGAACTATTGATCAAATATTCAGGTAAAATAAAGGCATACAACTTCACAAAAACCAAACAAATAACAGAGCAATTTCTCAGGTATCTTTTCTCGGGTAGTTACCGGAGAATTTTATCCACCAAAAATGATGTGGTAAACCAAGAAGAAAACATGGGATACAGGAAACAGGGAATTTAAACCAATAAACAGGCAAAGGAAATCTCTAGGATTATGGTAAAGGGAGCTATCAGGAAAAATGTCCTAAGGACCTGGATGACAAGACCAAATAAATGCAGGTCAAAAGGCATTAGGCTCTAGAAACTTTATCTTCTTCAATAAGATAAAGCTAGAATACCTTAAGTGTTTAAACATAACAAGATGATAAATATATAACTAGAGGAGGTTTTGGTGATTAAAAAAGCAAGATAGTTATCAACTATGGCAACACACTCCAATATTCTTGCTGGAGAATCCCATGGACATAGTGAGCCTGGAAGGCTACAGTCAGTAGGGTTGAAAATGACTGAAGCAACTTACCACCACCACCAGGGAAACAAAAATGTGTCCAATAAATAAAAATAATCATAGTATGTTATATGGTCCAGCTATAGAAATAACCACAAACCAACACAGTGTAAACACTGAATATTTACTCAACCAAAATTATGGCATAATGATTGTTGGGAAGATGGAGTGATGTGAAAGTTTCATGTATGGAGTAAAGCTGAAGAATATGATAAAGAGCCACATCTCTCTATTCCACAGTAGAAATTCAGAGTTTAAAAACAAAAGTCTCAAGAAATAGCAACATAAACAAAATGGAAGTAAACATGAAAACAACAGAACGATTGGGAAGTGATTGCCATCGGGAGGGAGTACTGGGGTCAAGGACAGGGGACTGCAACTGCTTTGTTTCGCTTTATAAAAAACATTGGAAAATGGACTCTAATCTCTGTGCTGGTACAACCTTGGATAAAAATGAAAATTTGGACTTCTGCTTTAAGCCATTAGGAAGAAGCAAAGTTTGGACTTACTGTCAGGCCACAATTAACTAGAAACTTGAGCAAACTATACGAACAACAGGTAGCACAAGACTTTGATAGCTCATTTACAGGAAACTCTAATGAAGGTGAACCCTATGAGTCCTAGCAGTTCTGCCTGGAGGAAATTTCCCAAACTTAGCGCAGAAAGAGGGAACCCAAAGGACTCTTGCAATCTCACTAGATAGAGGAGAAAATTTAGAGTTCAAGGAGTCTGAGGGAGCTAGAGTATGTGGAGAAGAGAAATGGAGAGAGAAGTATTCACTGGGTCCCCTTTATAATTTGGCTAAGTATTAATCCACACATTCATAAGGTGAAATTCTGTAAGTATGTAAAGGACAACTTCTAAGGAGAACAGCCGCCAGAGAGTTGCAAGCAGAACACCCCCAGAGCTCACACATCACTGGAAATACTGAGTTCACAAATAGCCAGGGTAAAAAGTCCCTATGAAATAGAAAAAGCATTCAGTGGAAACCACAGCAACCTCATGGTGTCTTAACTAGCCATAAAGTTATAAAGTCTACTCTAGATGTGTCTTATTGAAGTCTTTAAAAAAAACCTTTTAAAGAATCAAATTTATCTGCCAATAAGCTAAATGATTAACAGAACAAAGCTCAACAATCTTTGAAGGACTACAACAAAACTCAGCTCTCAAATAACATAAAATTTACAATGTTCAGAATCCAATAAAAAAATCACTACACATGTATAAAAAAGAGAAAATATAACCAACCAAGAGAAAAATCAGTCTATAGTAACAAATCTAGAAATTGCATAGAGATGTGGAATCAGTAGACAGAAATTTCAAGACACTTATGATAATTATGCTTTAGAATTCAGAGGAAGGGAATTCCCTGGTGGTCCAGTGGCAAGAACTCACGCTTTCACTGCTAAGAGTGTGGGTCTGATCCCTGGTCAGGGAACTAAGATCCCACAAGTCATGCAGCCAGAAAGAAAGGAAAGAAGAAGGGAGGGAGGGAGAGAGGAAAGGAAGAAAAAGGAATAGAGAATCAGAGGAGAATGAATACAAAGAGGATGGAAATAGAAGATATAAAAAGGAACTAAAAAAGAACTTCAACATGTGAAAACTACAACATTGAAAACATCTATAACATCTCCCTTGCTGGAGATAATTAACAGCAGATTAGGAACTGGAAAAAAAATATGGTGGACTTAAAGAAAATGCAATATTTATTCTCAAAAATGAAGCACAGAGAGGAAGAAGACAACAGCAGCAGCAACAACATAACTTACCTCCTTTCTCCTCTCTTTTATGGCATAATTGTTAAACATTTTTCACTATAAACCTCTAAATATATTGTTTTCATTATTATTTTAAACAGTAACACCACCAACATCAAGGGTCCAACAAGACGTACATGTGATTGGAATACCAGGAAGAGGGGAAAAAGGGGGTGAGTGGGGGTAGGTAGAGAGACATGTAAGCATATAGTGCCAAAATTTTTTCCAAATTTGAAGAAGGCTATAAACTTTCTTCACACCTTCTGGGTTTGAAGCAAAAGCAAGCAGAAAGAAGGAGATAAATAAAGATACGAGTAGAAATCAATGAACTAGAAAACAAACAACAAAAACCATCAATGAAATGAAAAGCTTGTATTTTGAAAAAAATCAATAAAACTGATAAATTTGTAGATAAGCTGAACAAGTAAAAGGAGAGCAGATACAACTTACCAATATCAGAAATGAAAGGGGATTTTACTATAGATTTTTTAAAGTGAATAGTAAGGGAATACCAGAACAAATTTATGCCAATAGATTTGACAAACTAGAGGAAATGAAAAAAATTCCTTGAAAGGCACAAATCACCAAAGCCAACTCAAGGGGTAAAAAAACAAAACAAAACAAAACAAAAAAAAACTTTGAATAGGCTTATGTCAAAACAACATAATTTAAACCTGTCCAAACAGAAAATATCAAATTGAATCCAGCAATATATCTATGGGCTAGTATACCATGACAAGTGGTATTACTGCAAAAACTCATTTCAGAAATGTATAATATTTTAAACATGAATTGATAGAAATCATTTTAACAGAATAAAAAAAACATACAATCATATCAATAGCTGTAAAAACAAGTATTTGACAAATCTGAATACCCATTCACAATAAAAATTCAGCAATCTAGGACTAGAAACTTTCAAGCCAAATGAAAGGCATTTACAAACAACCTACAAGTAACTTAATGGGAAGAGATTGAATAAGACAGGATTATCACTCATACTAATTCTCTTCAATTGTTGTGCTATAGGTTCTAGCCAGTGTAAAAAACAAAAATAAATAAAAGCATACATATTAGAAAATAAAAACTAAAGCTGTCTTTATTTACAGATGATATTATTAGCCACGTACACATATAAAGAAATCCACATAAAAAATCTTCTGTAAGTAGTAAGTGAATTTAGCAAGATCTCAATATCAAATGATGTTAATACACAAAATCAGTTGTTATTTCTTTCCTCTAGCAGCAAACAATTAGGATGAGAAATTCTAGAAAAAATAAACATTTAAAATAACATCTAAAACATTTAGGAGTAAATTTTTCAAGAGACATTCAAGATGTCTACACTAAAAACTAAATTATCTTACTAAGAAAATTAATAAGATCTAAATAAAGAGATACATCATACTGAGACAGGAAGACAATATTTTTAAGATGCCAGTTTCCCCTAAATAGATTCAATGAAATTCCAATGAAAATCAGAGCAGGCAGTTTTTGTAGAAACTGACAAGCAGATTCTAAAACTCGTGTGGAAATGCAAAGAACCTAAAGTAGCCAAAAGACTATATTGGGACAAGAAAAACAAAGTTTGAGGGCATATACACATCTTATTTTAAGACTATTAAAAAGTCACAATAATCAAGAGAATTTGTTGCTGACATAAGGATAGACATACAGATAATGGAACAGAAATAGATTCTCTCTCTATATATATACACACACACATTTATATACAGTCATACAATTTTGGACAAAGGTGCCAAACAATTCAATGGAGGAAAAGATGACTTTTCAACAGGCAGTACTAGAACTGGATATCAATATGGAAAAAAATGAGACTTGTACCTTATATCATGTTAAGAAAAAAAAAAAGTAACTTGAAATGGACTATCAGACTAATTGGGAAACCTAAAAATGTAAAACCTATGCCACTTCTAGGGGAAAATATATAAGAGAGTCTTTGCAACCTTGGAGTAGTCAAAAGATTTTATAAATAGGACACAAAGAGCATTTTAAAAGAAAAAATAATAAATTGGCCTTCATCAAAATTTAAAACTTTTCTGAAAAATGATCTAAAGAAAAATAAGACAAGGCAAAAATTGGGATAAAATATTTATACTACATAATCTGAGAAATAATTTACATTGAAAATACATGCCAAAAACTATACAACTCAGTAATAAAAAAACAATTAAAACCTGGCAAAAATATTTTAACAGACCAATCACAAAACACACACAAAAGGCCATTAAAGCGTGAAACGTTATTAGTCATCAGGGAAATGCAGATTAAATCACAATGAGATACTTTTACTTCATATCTATTAGCATAGTTACAAAAGACTGAGAATGCCAAGTGCTGGAGATAATGTGGGGCAACTGAAACATGCATACTTTTTTAGGTGGAATGCAACATGATATTGGCATTTTCTTATAAAGTTAAATATACACTTAACATACGATTCAGCAGTTCTATTGGAAAAGAAATGGTGACTTATATCCACACAAAGACTTGTACATAAGTGTTCATGGCAGATTTATTCATGGTAGCCAAAACTTGGAAACAGCCAAATGCCCAACATCTGATAAATGCAGAAACACTGCAATACATTCACAAATAGACTATTGCATAGCAACGTAAAGGAACAAACTATGGTGCACACACAACATGGATAACCCCAGAAACATTATGTTGAGAAAAAAAAGCAGCCAGACAAAAAAAGTATGTACTGTACCCTTTTGTGATGATGGAAACGTTCTGTATCTTGATAGTGATGGTGGATCCACATGTGTATACACTTTTCAAAATTCATCACCTGAACAGTTAAAATGTATGCATTTTGTGTAAAATGGACCTCAACAACACTGATTCAAGACTAAATAAAAATTAAAGGGGGTGACAAGTGAAGAGACAGAAAACAAAGAGGAAAAGGAATATATGAGACAACAGCAAAAACAACTGGGTTAGGAAAAGGAAGTGGGAAAGGTAAATTGAAGAAAACAGAAGGGTAAAATAAAGGGGGTTTCAAATTAACTCTTAAAACATTCACTACTAGGGACTTGGCCCTTTACTCTTTCCCTTAATCTTCATAATACATTGCATGTTAACGATAGTTACCTTCATTTACCTAATTTCCATTTGATAAGGAAACTGAAACCCTGAGAATTCAAATGTTTTTCAGTATTTTTATATTTTGTCATTGCTCCCAAATTCTTTCTACCATATGTCACTAACACCCTTTGCAAGTCAATTTTCACTGGGTGTGTTCTCCAGATGCTGAGATGGAGTTTACAAATAAATGGAGTATTTATCAGGGACCAACTTCTGTGTGAGGCAAGAGGAAGATAGGATGGGCAGGGGGAGAAGTCAAACAATGCAGGCCCAACAAAGCCTCTGCCAACACTGGGGGACAGTGAAGAGTATACGGATCCTCAGAGTCTCCCACATGGCATCTGCTGTCATGCAGGTCTCTGGGCAGACCCTAGAGATCACCCACCTTTCACTGATATGATTCCAAGACAAGAAATAATAACAAAAACAGTAGTGAATATGTTTTATGTGCCAGGCATGGCCCAAAGCATGCCTTAACTCATTTAAAACTCACAACAATCCTCCCAGGTACACACTTTTAATCTCCACTTGATATCTAAAAACTGAGGGAGAGAGAGATTTAGTATCTTGCCTAAGGCTACACAGCAAAAAACATGGAGATGTGAGGACAGGGTTCCAGAGTCTGCCTTCAGACTATGCTTTCCCAGCATCAAAAAGACACTGAGCCCTTTTCAGCGACATACTCTAGATATACTTGATCAAGTGCTACCTGGAGTTTCATAGGTACTCAAAGAAAAGCCACTCACCACATCCTTAGATTGCTCTCCCACATGAAACAAAAACCTTATAATTAAATACATCTTTTGCCTCTGGCAATTGGTTCTGACCCACCTGGCCTTGAAGCCAACATTTTTGCATGTAGGAGCCTCCTAAGAAAAGCTTTCAATTGTGAGGGGAAAGTTCTAGCTAAAGCAAAGAGCCACCTTTAAGAAAAATAGAGTGAATTTACATTTAATTTGAAATGAAGGGGTTTTGGGTACTTATACTCTGCCTCCACCAGGCCCAGATTGGTCTGTAATACAATCTGACTGTTGAATACTTAAAAATAGAGATAATTGAACACCCCACGCTGTGATGTGGGGCCTTGAAATTCAGTGCTGAGTTCAGTGGTGGGAGTGCTGATTTGCATTAACTTAGTCATGCCCACCTCATCAACTTAGGTAACTGATGTTTAGGTCCCTAGAGTTTCCTAGTAACCTAAGTGTTCCTAGGAACACACTAGACCAGAAATCAGATTTAGATTTTAATCCTAGTTCTGCATTTAAGTAGTTCTGTAACCTTAGACAACTCAGTCAGTTTTTTTTTTTAGGTTTCAGTTCCTTCATCCACAGACTCAGGGGCTTATATTGAATAAGGTCCTTTATTGTTGATTCTGCAATTCTCAGAGATAAAACAGGGAATGTAAAGACAGCTTCAGTATAGGAGCTAAAAGGCTTTAATTGGAAAACTGTCCTTTCATAAAATGTTTATCTGGGGCTTGCTTCATATCTACAGGGGCACAGTCCCTTCTTTTATCCCACAATAAGCCTCTTAAAGCAGAGTCTCAACATTCTTATGTTGAGATAAATGAGGTAACAGACAAACCCTATAAGAGAGTCAACACACTCTCGAGAAGCAGCATAATTCATGGGAAGAGTCAGGATTGCTAGAGAATTCTAGCAGAGTTCTTCCATAACTCAACTTATGTCCTCATTGTTAGACAGGCTTCATGATAACTTTGTCCTCCCAGTAGAAAGGATCAGAGAACAAAAGAAAGAAGACAAAAGAACTCCAAGGGAATAAATTTTTCCTATAAAATGATTTGAGCTCAAGAACAAAGAAAGCAGAGTTTGCTTCAATGAATGTGTAGGATGTATTCTTAACTCACTAGATTTCATTCACCTAAACAGAAGGCATGAATTGAATATGGCTACCTTCATATCCACAGAAAATCAAAGGGACAGAAGGGAAAACTGGACAGGGCCTTTCATAGACCAGCTTCTCCATTTTACTATTAGGGAAACTGATGGTCAGAGAAAGAAAGCGACTTGTCCAGATCTACACAGAAAATTACCTACAGAATTATTACCAGGACCTGAATCTGCATTCATTTATTTATTCAATGAATATTTATTGGTCAACAGATGGGAAAGACTCTATCCTACTCTCGTGGAGAGGCAATCAAATAATAAATGTAGGATTAGAACTGTGATAAGTGACCCAAAGGTACACAGTGCTGTGAGAACATATAATAGCGAATCTGGCCTGCCCATAGATACAAGAACTCTTCTTTGACATTTAAGCAGGCAAAGAGGGATGAAGGGAAAGTATATTCCTAACAGACACAATAGAATGAGTCAAAGGTCCTGGTGTAGAAGGGAACATGGCATGTTTCAGAAGTTAAAAGCTAGAGCGTGGATAAGGAGAGGAGGGACGGCAAGAGAGAAGACTGGAGGCGGACTTTGAAGGTGGACCATGAAACTATGAAGGTTGTGTTCATTTATTCATTTCTTTATTCATTCATTCTTACATCACTGATTTAGTCATTCAACCATTTTTTTTGAACATCCAGTGAGAAACAAGTATTGTTCTGATCATCGAAGTTTGAACGATGAATGTAAGATTTCTGCCATCATGGGGATTACACGGGGAGGGAGACAAAGATAATAAAGAAATAAAATGTAATGTGTAAAGTAGTGATAGGTACCATGAGAATTAATGAAGAAGGGAAAGGGGAAAAATAACAGTGGTGCAAAGTCCTATTTTATTATACAAAGGATGACAAAGAAAGATTTTTTTGTTTTGATAAATGTTTAGCAAAAGATAGAAGTAAGGGTGAAAAACACTTAGCTATAAGAAGAAAAAGTGTTCTAAGAAGAGGAAACAGCTCAGGTACAGGTCCTGAGATGGGAATGTACTTGAAATACTTAAAACAGCAGAGAAGCCAGTGTTCCTGGAACAGCCAGCAAAGGAAAGAGTGAGGATTTTAGAAGAGATCTTAGAGGGAGCAGGTAATAGGGTCTTGGAGCTGAAGTACAGTCCTTGACTTTGACTCTAAATGGAATGGGAAGTTCTTGGAGCATTTTGAGCACAAGACTAATATGATATGACTTATGTTTTAGAAAGATCACCTTGGCAGCTCTGTGGACATAGACTGTAAGAGGGTAAGGGTAAAAGAACAGTTGGGAATCTAGATTAATCACCCAGGTAAAACCAATGGTGACTTTGATGACGGTGGCAGTCAGAGCGGTGAGGAGAGGTCAGATGCTGGGTGTGTTTCAAAGATAGAGCCTACTACATGATACACGGAAAATAGGATAAAGAGTGTTGGAGAAAGAAAAAGAGTCAAGGATAACTTCAAGGGCCTGACCTGAACCACAGGCTGAATGGAGTTGCCATTCACTGAATAAGGAAGGCCACCAGACATTTTAAGTTGGGGAGGGGAGGCAGCATGATCACACATGTGTGTCCAAAGGATCACTCAGCTTGCAATATGGATAATGGGTTGGAAATGGACAAGGGTGAATCTGAGGTGCCTAGTTAGGAGTACAAATAGGTTGGCCAGAGGAGAGAGTCATTAGTGGACCATCTGGGAAAAAAATTTTTCCCCATTTTAACTGCTTAATTTAGTAGTTATAGATGTATATCAACAAATAACAGAAAAAATAAAACACACCAACCCTGAAACTTAGAAAATTGCTTAGGAACAGGCAAATACGGTATATTAAATTTGATCTAAGAAATAGATTAATAAGTAAATAATGGGATAGTTGTCACTTGGAAATGGAAAAATTGTGATGGTGCTATCTAGATACAAAAGTTTGAAACAAATATACTATATTACACTGCCTGTTTGGTAAGCCTCATTGGTTAAGCGAGATTTTTTTTTCACTGAGTCAGACTTTGGGGTATACACTGAGCACATAAGCTAAATTATCCTGCACTGTCTTGGGAAATCTCCTTCACGTGAGCTGCAGCCATGTTTATTCGGTGTGACTCAGCCACCTGGGTATGGTAAATGGGACCAGGCAGAAACCAATCAGATGCTCTCTTCTGGAATTCAGATTTATGATAATGACAACAAGCTCATTTCTGTGAATAGATTGAATGAGAATCTGCAAACCTAGGAGCTGGGGGTGGTGGCTGTCTATTCTGTGGTCTGGAGAGGCAAAGGAAGCTAGCTGCAAAGAGAAATAAGAAGGAAACAGATGCACACAGAGATGCTAAGACAGAAGGGACTGAAAGATTTTCAGTATTTCGTTCTTGTCTTCTCCTGAAGCCCAGTAGCCTTTCTGCACTGGATGCCTGAGACATTCTGTTATAGTGATAATAAATACAACTTTTAAATTTAGCTCATTTTTCATACTTGCTATCAAAGTGTTATACCTAACATATTTCCATAATTAAGAAGCTGAGGGTAGAAACTTTGTCTTTAGAATAAAGTACCACCTAGGGAACTCTTGGAGTTCCTATATCCAAACTCATCACTCCAATAAAAAGAAAGTTTCAAGTTGCCCAATTTGGTGATAGAGGATTCACATGGCTTTGAACTAGCTTACAGAAGCAATGAAATAAGTGAGTCTAATAGAGAGACGTAAGCCAACACTGGTTGAGAGAAAAATTAAGATGCCACTGTGATTCTATCTAGGAAGAGGAAAGAATGAAAGTTAGAAAGAAACCAGTGATGAAGTTTCAAAGAAATTATTTTAAAAGAGAAATTTATTAAAATAAATTTAAACATTCAAATGTATCAGAAAACTTTACATAAAAATCATTGTTTGAATTCCCACAATGTATGAGAGTAAGGGAAATCATGGAATAGGATGAGATGGTTAGATAGCATCACCAACTCAATGGACATGAACTTGAGCAAACTCTGGGAAATAATGGACGACAGGGAAGCCTGGGGTACTGCAGTCCATGGGGTCACAAAGAGTCCGACAAGGCTTAGTGACTGAACAACAACAAAGGGAAATCATATCAAATTGAGAAGTCTCTTCCCGGAGGAAGTAACGTTTTAATATTTCTGCTTACAAAATGTTCTAAATCATGGTATACCAGATTTCCTCACCTCATCCTTAACACCACCTTATCCTCTCTGCCATGACTTTTTCTCTTCTCCCCAGAAATCTCAAAAAGTGTGCTGCTGACAGAGATACTACAGAGCTGACCAGAAAAGAAGAAATTGCATCTAGAGAGAAGATCAAGATGGTGGAGTAGGCACGGATCTCACCTCCCCTACAAGCACGTAAAAGTTACATCTACATATGGAATGATTCTCAATGAAAATATTAACTGAAAATTGGCAGAAAAGCTCCTCTACACCAAAGCTGTAAGGCAGGTCCACGTGGAATCCAGTAGGAAGGGAAGGGACCTGTGTCCCTCGGCGGGGACTCAGAGGGAAAGGGAAATTGTGGAGATCCTCCCTGAGGAGTGAATGTGAGACCCCAGTCCTGGGGACTGACGCAGGAAACACAAGCCACCTTGGCCGCTCGGGGGGTCAATGGGACTAGCGGGGCGGGAGGAAGCCTGGGCTGTACTCCTGAGCGCACACTTGCTCGCTCCTGAAGCAGGGCAGGGAAGGCAGGTTGAAAACTGCCGAGGAGGCTGGCCAGTTTCCTGGGCCTGCCCTGGTGTGCAGCCCAGCCTGAGACCAGCAGACGCTCCTGACTCACGTGTTCCCCAACGGGAAGGCTCAGCGGTGAGACCAGGAGGCAGTTCACACCCAAAGCCACATCTGACTAGGGCAGAGGCAGCCTCGGGGGTGCTCACACAGGGGGCACCTCAGAAGCATCCCTGAGCTGTCTATGGCCAGGCTGCCACAGCTTGCCTTCCAGCCTCACCCCACGAGCCCACACAGGCCGTGACTGCCCGGCGAAGCGCAGCTCCAAGCCAGGGCAGGGTGGCATAGACTGAAGGCAGAGTTCAGCCATGAGAGAGGGCAGAGGCTCGGACTCAAAGCAGCGTCTGAGCAAGGCAGGGGAAGCCTTTACTGGTGCTTCCACAGGCAGCCATCAGACCCAGTCTGGGACTCTGACCCCAGCCGGACAGCGCAGTCTGCACCCTCACCCATGCCGAACACCCACACCGGCACCTCGTGCTCGGGGCTGATGGTGGCGGTGCTGGAAGAGGGGAGAACGCACGTTTAAAGGAAACAGCCTCCTCAGACCTGACCCTCACGGCTTCTGCCCCAGCAAACCGGGACCCAACCCCACCCTCGATAGGGCGATGTGTAACAACTCACCTGCTGAGTCAAGTCGCCCCGAAAATGGTTGAATCTGGAGCCTGCGGCCCATACCTGCCAAAGCTGGCAGTCGAGAGAGCGGAACATGGTCGGGAGGGCGCAGCCTGACGATGCGGTGGCCGCACGCGGGGTCCTCGCGCTGCAGCTGCGTGCGGGCATCGTCCCTGTGCGCGCCCCTCCCGCCGCCGCCACCGCGGCCCCCGCTGTGCTGAGACTCCGGGGTGGGAGGGAGCCGCAGGGAGCCGCGAAGCCTAGGGTGTAGACCCGGGTGGAGTGGCCACGGGTGCAGATCTTGGTGGTAGCAGCAAATAAAATAATGAAAAAAAAAATGTGGAAATTTCAGTATAAAATTTGGATCGTAAACTCCTGGAAAACAGAAGACTGAAACTCTGGGCCTTTATTCTCAAATGATATTAATTGATTGGATCTGAGTGTAAGCTGCCAGATTTGGGTGGAGCACTGTTCCTCCAGCCTGAGAGGCACTGAGGTCCCATTTTGGCTTGCTTCACTCCTCTCTGTATCTGCCTGTTTCCTCTAGGCACCTGAGTTTACAAGCCCCTGAAGGTAAGCCTGGAGCCAGGTGGTAGGGGATGTAAATATACCATAAAGTGAGGCAGCTGCTAGTTTTTCCCAAAGTACCTAATCCTGGGCTGGTTCAGTGATGCTGCATCTTCCAATTCTTCAAGTAAAGTTGGAAATAAAACACATCTGTGAACCACCACCCCGAGCCTACTGGGTTGCCATTCTTCACTGAACTATAGGACACAAGTCTGCATCAGAAAGCCCTTGATATTCTAGGGCCCGACCTTGGCTCCACTTCCAGAAATGCTGGTGCAGAAGTCAATTGTGGTTTCCAAGGGCAAATTTAGTTTAGTTGAATTCAACAGGCACATTTACCAAGCATTCACTGTAAACAGGCCTCTTAGCTAAGCACCATGAAAAGGGTAGACGGGACAAGACCATATGTCAACGTTAATGAGCTGTCAGTCAACCACATCTTTGACACTACTGACAAATAAGTAGGTCAGTTACCTTGCTCTTTTATCCCAGTATTACTTTTTCCTTATGGAGCCCACTCCCCCAGATTCCAGTGTTCTCTGTTACTCAGGTACGTCTTTCTAATTCTTCACTACTATTTCTATTTCTACTATTATTACTACTTTTATGACTACTACCACTCCTATTATTATTATACTAGTGGCAGTATCTACACTACAAGTACCCCTACAACAAGTATTGCTACTCCTGCAACTGCTGTTTCCATCATATTATATATTGTCTTTGTGTTAATCACTTTATATGGACAATTTCTAATGTTCACACAATTTTAGAAGACAGTTGCTATTTTACCCATTTTACAAATGGGCCAATTAGGTTAACCAACTTTCTTGAGGTCACGCAGAACTAATGTTATTTTGTGACTTATAATAAGAAATATATATTTGACATTCATCCCCGTTCCTGATACAAAACTCCTAAAATCTTTAGAATTTCCTGTGAAGAGAGCAATACAAGTGGCTTTTGTTATGTGGATGAGTGACTTTTGGAAAGCACCTGAGGATGGGGCAGGTTGCCAGTGGAGTTAACTGTGTGGTTAGAAGGTTGGAAAATTCAGTCCCCTTCCCCATACCCACTGGAGAAGGAAATGGCAACCCACTTCAGTACCCTTGCCTGGAAAATCCCGTGGACAGAGGAGCCTGGTATGCTACAGTCCATGGGGTTGCAAAGAATTGGACACAACAGAGCGACTTCACTTTCCTTTCCCCATACCCACACATGTTCTGTCACCTCAGAGGAGAGAGGGGCTGGAGATTGAGTTCAATCACCAATGTAAGTAATTTAGTCAATCATGCCTATGTAATGAAGCGTCCATAAAAACCCAAAAGCACAGGTTTGGAGAGCTTCTGAATTGGAGAAAATGCGGACCCAGAGAGAGCACAGAATTTCTACCCACTTTCCTTGTATCTTGTCTTCCATATGGTTGTCTTGATGTGTATCTTTTTATAATAAGTCAATAATCTAGTGAGTAAAGTGTTTATCTGAGTACTGTGAGCCACTGTAGAATCAAATCCAAGGAAAGGATCATTAGAACCACCAATCCATAGGCAGTGGGTCAGAAGTACAGGTGACAGCCTGGATTTAGAATTGGCATTTCAAGATGGGGGATGGGGGGGTGGCAGTCTTGTGGGACAAAGCCCTTAACTTGTGGGATATGATGCTATCTCCAGTAGACAATGTCAGAATTGAGTTGAATTGTAGGGCACTCAGCTGGTGTCTGAGAATTGCTTGGTGATGAAGAAAAAACCTCACACATCTGAATGTAATTGATGAATGCATACCATTGTTAGTAATTAGCAAAAATGGGACTGAAATACAAGTCTGTTGGAGACTGCTGTATCTGAGTGTCAGGACTGATCTTTGCAAAGTGGAAGCTCTCTCTCAGTCAGGACTGAGACTCTGGAAACTTAGAATATTCTCCTAATGCATGGGTGCATTAAAATTACTCCAATAACTTTGAAAGCCAGACCCCACTCTCCTTGCTATAATGCAGCCAAGAGATTGTTTTGAGACACATATCTGGTCACCACTTACCCCAAATATTTAACAACTTCTCATTACTTCTGTATACACACCTGTCTCCTGCATATAGTTTATAAGTAGGCTGACCCTAAGTCCCACATAGTCTGTTTTAGCCTGCTATTTCAGCATAATTACTAACAAGCCCTTCTTTCACTCACAGATGTGTCCTGGTTGGCTAATAGATTTTAAGTTCATCCTATTTATAAGATTTTTCATTATTTGGGTTTTGCATACCTCACTAGTCTTACCTCTCATCATTTTCTAGCTAAATTTGTTGTCTCAGTCTAACTAAATATCTTTCCAGTCTCCTGACACATTCTTTCTTTTGCTTCCAGACTATTGCCCACACTTCTCTTCTTCTGGGCCACTTTTCATCTTCTTTTAACACTGCTCATTCTTTAGGTTGCAGCTTAGATCAGTTACATGTCTGTCTTGCCATCACTTGGAGAGGCAGTATTCTTGGCCTCATGGTTCTTAGCACTGCTGCTGCTAAGTCACTTCAGTCATGTCCGACTCTGTGTGACCCCATCCCTGGGATTCTCCAGGCAAGAACACTGGAGTGGGTTGCCATTTCCTTCTCCAATGCATAAAAGTGAAAAGTGAAAGGGAAGTCGCTTAGTCATGTCCGACTCTTCCCGACCCCATGGACTATAGCCTACCAGGCTCCTCCGTCCATGGGATTTTCCAGGCAAGAGTACTGGAGTGGGGTGCCATTGCCTTCTCCGGTTCTTAGCACATTGGAGCTCAATTATGTATATACTTGTGTGAAGCCACCACTATACTGAAAACTCTATGGTGGGGAACATATCTGTTTTGCTCATGTTTTCCCCGGGAGTTACAGCTATCCCACTTACAAAATAGATGCTCAGTAAATATTTGATGAGTAAATGAGGGAATTTGGGTATATGAGAATGCCTACGAGAGGCATCAACACATCTGGGCTCTTAAGTATGGAATGGCAGTTTAATATTCAGCAAAACAAAGGGCAAAACCATCTGTGTCACTGTGAGATGAGGTCTAATGGACCTCAGCGCCCATCAGGAATGTCTTTTCTCTTTCTGGCTTCCAAAAAAAATTTTAAGTGTAATTTCATCTGTATCAACAGAAGACTGGTGGTTGAAGCCTGAGCTCACAAAATGTAAACTTGCCTTGCTCCTTTCCCACACCTAGGTCCCATACTACACTAGGGAAAACACAGTGAGCACAAGGCAAGTTTTAGGTCCAATAGTGAAATGATAGGTGGCTAGGTTTTCTTTCACATCCACTTCTCAGGTCCTATCCATTTAGGGCACCGGGCTAGGTTTCTGAAAGGAATTCTAAATGTTCTATTGTGCATGTGTGTGTGCTCTGTTGTGTCCGACTCTTTTCACCCTCATGGACTGTAGCCCCCCAGGCTCTTCTGTCCGATTATCCAGGCAAGAATACTGGAATGGGTTGTCATTTCCTCTTCTAGGATCTTCCTGTGAGGATATTCAAACCCAGAATTTTGCTCCCTGGTTGCTCTCTTGGTTGCATTCTGAACACCTTTTTCTTTCCCTTGATTAGGTATGAGGAGAGCAGGGGTCTGGAAACCATGGCCAATGGGTCAAATCTTGTTTGCTACTTCTTTTTGTAAATAAAGCTTTATTGAAACAGTTATGCCCATTTACCTTCCCTTGTGGCTCATGTGGTAAAGAGTCTGCCTGCAATACAGGAGACCTGGGTTCAGTCTCTGGGTCAGGAAGATCCGCTGGAGGAGGGCATGGCAACCCACTCCAGTATTCTTGCCTGGAGAATCCAATAGACAGAGAATCCTGATGGGCTACAGTCAATGAAGTCATATAGAGTCATTCCCTTCCTTGCTGTCCATAGATATTTTCTTGCTATATGGCAGACTTGAATGGTTCCTGTGAAGATCCTATAGCCCACAAAACTTAAAATATTTATAATTTGAACTTTTACAATAAAGGCTTGCTGACCCCTGATCCTGTACCCCAATCTGGGAGACCTTGGGAAGAAACTAGAAGCTTGCTACTCCAAGTGTGGTCTGTGAATCAGAGACAATTGCATCGTAAAACTTATTATGAATATAGAAATCTTGGACCCAACCCCAGACCTATTGAATCAGAAACAGTATGTTAACAAGATTTCCAGGTTATTCGTGTGTACATCAAGGTTGGAGAGCACTGATCTAGATGCCTCTGGAGATTGAGGAGACCCCTCAAAGAACTCACTCTTGAGAAGATGTTGCCTCTAAGATGTGCAGAAAGTTTAGATGGTGGTTGAACGTTTATGGGTTTCAGAAATATCATTATGTGAACACGCCATACTTCAGAACCTCAAGGAAGGGGCTTCCCTGGTGGTCCAGTGGTTGAGAATCCGCCTGCCAGTGTAGGGGACATGGGTTTGACCTTTGCTTCTGGAAGATTCCATCTGCCTTGGAGCAGCTAAGCATGTGGGCCACAAGTATTGAGACTGTGCCTTGAAGCCAAGGAGTTAAAACTACTGAACCCATGCGCTGCAACTGCTGAAGTCTGTACACCCTAGATCTGGTGCTCCACAACAAGAGAAGCCACCACAGTGAGAAGCCCACATGCTGCAACTAGAGAGTAGGCCTGACTGGAACAACTAGAGAAAAGGCCCCGTACAACCAAAGTCCCAGAATAGCCAAAAATAAATAGATAAATAAATCTTAAAAAAAAAAAAAAAAAAAAGAACCTCAAAGATAAAAACCTCACCAATGGAATCTTAAAACTATGAAAACTGACAATGTGACTATTTGGGGGCCAGAGAAACTGTAAGTACTCCTAAAATTACATATTGCTGCTGCTGCTAAGTCACTTCAGTCGTGTCCAACTCTGTGCTACCCCATAGACGGCAGCCCACCAGGCTCCACCATCCTGGGATTCTCCAGGCAAGGACACTGAAGTGGGTTGCCATTCTCTTCTCCAATGCATGCATGCATGCTAAGTCGCTTCAGTTGTGTCTGACTCTGTGCGACCCCATGGACAGCAGCCCACCAGGCTCCCCTGTCCATGGGATTCTCCAGGCAAGAATACTGGAGTGGGGTGCCATTTCCTTCTCCAAAATTACATATTAGGTAGCCACATACTTTGAAGGAGGCCAACCCTGAGTATTTTTGAATCCAAAAGGGGCTCTGGGGGATCAGTGGTGCTGGTCAGAAGCAGTTGTTCTTTTATTACATGCCTCGTTGCTCCATTTTATTGCAATGACAAAAATACCCACTCCATGTCCATCTCACTGTTTCGGATTTCTTTTTTCCCCTGTATCTGTAGCTGGTACTAATAACTTTGTGGGGGAGAGGCAGAGAATTCTTTTAAAAGTTATTTGCTATCCATAATGTGTTTTGGTGGCTCTAAAATGAAAAAAAAAGTCACATCAAAAAAAGCTATTTTTCTATTGCTCTTGAGACATAGCACTGGGAACGATTCCTGGAAGCCTGCAAAAATCATATTAAGCCATAAGACAGCATGATAGAGCCTGTTCCAACAAAAGAAATAGGTTGACTGCCATCAAACAATGCTTTATGTGAATACCAGTGAGAGTTGTAGAATATTCTGTAAGTTACTTAGAGACAAGTAATTGAATGTCTCCAATAGCACATGGTGTTCCTCTTTAAAGCAGTTGTGTCTTCCCTCCCCAAACAATCCAAAATAAAATCTGGAGTCATGGACACAGAGTGCTCTTTTGTTATGGTAAATGAGCGGTTCTAGAGCGTCAACCTGGGAAATTGAATAAATCTCCTCATCATCTTCGTCACTGTAACATTTTGTCACAGTGAGGAACACACAAGAAGTTGGTTTGGTTTGCCTGCCTGTTTTTGTTGCTGTTGTTTTGCCCAAGATTTTTATTGCACTAACCTTGGGCTCAGATTTTTTTGTCAAAGAGAAAAGAACACAAAATTTTTTAGCTCATTAATTTGGACAAAGTACATTTTGTTTATTTTGGAATCTGAGAAGAATAGTCCTAATCACTCTCAATTCAGCACTGTAGCAGGGGACAGGGTTGGTTTAGAAACCATGGTTTTAATGTCATCTATTCCTGCCCTTACTATACCCATTTCAACAGTTAGGATTTCATAAATTAGATTTTGGATATCATTTTCTTTATCTCACTTACCATTTCCCTGATGCAGATTCAAATGAGTCAGTTAAAATAAAAATTTTGTCTAGAAGAAAAAAAAAGAGAAAGAAGAGATTTGTACACTCCAAAATGGATCTTCAGGTCCTTGCAGTAGGATGCTGACTGTATAGATTCATTGAAGCAGTTTCTCAGCTGGGCAGGCTTGAGGATGCTGGTCCAACTGGGTTTACAGACCTAAAGGTCAGTTGTGCTTGAATGACTCAGTGCCCCAGAGCCTAGAGAGCGTATAAGTGGATTTAAGATTCTGGACTACAGCAAGTTTTTCTCATCAAATCCTTTGCTGTTATAAATTCATCCTCCATGTCTAGAGAATGAAGACTACCTAAAAATATTCCACATGTCTAGGGAAAGTCCACCACCTCTTCTTGAGGCAGGCTGTTCTGATTCAAATAAACTCTTGGAATAAGTGAAATTCATGTATTTCCTTGCTTATTAATTGATTTAAAAAGTGTCAAAGATTCTAGTTCAACAAATGGTAACTATACTGAGCTAGGTCCTGCATGAGCACATGTGTTTTCTGTTACTCCTTACAATTGCCTTATAAATTAAATCTGTTTACTCCATTTACTGATGAGGAAACACTCAGAAAGTGAGTAAACTAGCCACTACATCATGCTGTATCAGGTTATGAGTGGATTAAAATATTCTCCTTTATTAATTCATTGTCAACAAGTAATGATGAAGGTAACTAATATACAATGTGCTAGGAACTGTATTCAGTGTCTGCAATACAGGGTCTTTGCTCTCAGGGGACCTCTGCCAAATGGGGAGATATGGATTTCATCTTTCAGCAAATCTGAGTTGTTGTTTTTGTTGTTTTAACTCTCTTTTATTGCTTTTACCTGGCTTTAAGAGTGAATGTGCATTATGGCCTGTGCTGAGTAGGACCTTGATCAATTGGCTTGGGCAGAGCCTTTGCCCTGAATTTCTGACAGATATACTAAACATGGAGATGACTGAACAGCTGTAAGGCAATGGCAAACATGCTCATTAGCCACAACAGCTAATTGAAGAATCTCGAATTTTGAAAGACAACATTCATTCAATAAGTAAAAATAAACTTTGAGTGCCCAAAACAGAAGTCACTGAGTCTATTTACTAAAGCTCACGTACTTTATTTGCAGGAAAACAATTCAGGCCCTCGCTTTCAACCAATTTACTCTTATCTCACACAGAATTTTAACACAATTGGATATCTGCCTGCAGCTTACAGTAAATTTAAAAAGGAACGGTGTTTATCCTTGCTTATTGGATGAACAAGAGATTAGATTTCCACAAACAAACTTATTAATAATTTTGCTGAAGGCTGATTTTATCTACTGGAACTGGGAGATAGTGCAGAAAATGTGTTTGAAAGAGTTTAAAACAAACACATTTGATTTGCCTTTCCATGAAGAGTATGATCGAATTTGTTGTTTTCAAAACCACCATATCTTTCATTGGAAGTAACTGTATCCTTTACCCTTTTGTTCCATCCCCTCTCATTTCTTATTGGTTGGTGTGCATGGCTCTCATGATGTTGATAATAGCCCCAGTCAGTCATTAACTAGAGAATTTTTGCAAATCTAATGAGAGTGACTTTTAATCTTACACCCTCACAGTTTCCCAGGGACATGGGCTTGAAGTGGAAAACACCAAGCTAGAGTTTCACTATCTTTTGGCAAAATAGTACTTCCTGGAGGCTTGCCTAAGTTGCTTTATGTTGTCAGTCACTAACTAGGCTTTTCCAGGGAACAGCTACTCTAATAAGAAAGGAGGTCCTAAAAACAGAAGGGAAACAGATGGGCACGCTAAATTCAAGGACAAAATTGCTAGCCATCTAGGCAAAGGGATTATGGATCTTGGTTTAGGAACTTCATTCCCAGGTGATACACAGGTTACTTTGTTGACTTGTGAAGAGTCTTTATTATTATGTGACTAAATATTTCTCACAATATAGTATCTGATGGTGGCTCTGTTCTGGAGAGAGAAAAAGAGGAAGTGAAAAAGGTACCAGGAAGACTTCCTTTTGATGATTTGAAGAATTACAATCTATGAGTTACCTAAGGGAAAATGAATCTTTGAAGGTGAGAAATCAACTACAAATTCTTGATTTTCTTTGAATAATGTAGGAAAGGGATACGTAGTATTCTTGTCACTTTTAAGAATTACTTAGATGGACACAGAGTAATGTAGAATTTTGACCAAAGGTATCAGAGTAAGGTAAAATGGGGAGAAATACAATGCAGATCACTTGACTCATGTTTACATGTACTACAGACTAGTCTCATGTTTTTATAACTCATTTTGATAAGATTCCCACTCTTTAAAGGTTAACATTTTATGACCAAGTGACTGAGAAACTTCTGTCTTTGAGTCAGGATGGTGAGAGAAACATGTATGAGGGATATCACTAGATAAGACTAACATGAAAGTGAAAGACGCCTAGTCCTGTCTGACTCTGCGACCCCATGGACTATACAGTTCATGGAATTCTCCAGGCCAGAATACTGGAGTGGGTAGCCTTTCCCTTCTCCAGGGGATCTTCCCAACCTAGGGATTGAACCCAGGTCTCCCACATTGCAGGCAGATTCTTTACCGGCTGAGCCACAGGGGAAGCCCAGATAAGAGTAAGGCAAGGAATAATACATGCAGTATCACTCTCAAAGAATATCTGTGTCTAGTGAAAAAATTTATTTGACTCTTTTTCAGTGTTTCTTCTTGAACTCAGATATTTAAGTTTCATTAATTTTGTATTTAAAACAATTAACAGAATCAGGGATTTATTTATCTAATGATTAAGTGTCTAAGGCAGTTACCTTAAGGTCACTTACCTTAAAAATGATAAACATTGATGAGACTTACATTGCAAATTTTCTCAACTTTAATTCTCTTTGGCCACTGTATATAATCACATTTTATATTTTCTAGAATTTTATAGTTTGTAGATGATCCAAATATTTTTACCTTCCATTTTCTTTCATAATGCTCAGTGCATAAAACCATAGCCATCGCCGCCACCACCACCACCATCATCATCATCTTCATCATTGCCATCATTATTATTGAGAATATATTAAGCTCTTGACACATATTAACTCTTTGGTAACTCCCAATAATCCATTAAAGTAGATGTTATTATTATCTTGATTTTTCTGAAGAGGAAACTAAGGCAAAAAAAGTTAGTTATTGGCCCAAATTTATACACCATTGAGGATACTCTTTTAAACATCAATCTGTATTGCTTTAGGCCTAGTGAGACTTTAAGGAAATTTTAATTTTAGCCCTTTATTTTGCAAAATGAGAAGCTAAGGACCACTGTGTATTGACTTTTCTTTGGCCAATTCTTAGCAGAGCTTTGATTAGAACTCACATTTTCTGATTTCCAGTACAGTGATCTTTTCAATACTACAATTTGCTCTTATCTTCTAGATAGTACAATCTTTGCCAGAATATCCATTTCATAGGGGGAAAATGTAGAAATGAAAACACTTTGCTCTTCCATAAATAACATGTTTGGTAGGAATGGAGACAGCCTATTGTTAAAATAGGGTTCTGGGAATACTTTTATATTCATTGCTACCTGTGAAGCTCTGTTAACCTGGATATTTCATGGACGGCATAACATATCAGCCATCTTCAGCATTTTAGGGAAGTTATTTTATCACTAACATGTATATTATGAAGGGTTGTAAATCCAGTGATCTTATACTCATTCTCTGTAATATCATTGACAAATAAGCCACACTGAATTATATTGTAGGAACTTGTAGTATATAATACATTTCTCATACCTAAAACAATGAAATTAAATAACCACATCCCTAGAATAAGGTTGAACAGTACTTCAATAAGTGTGAATAGAACTTGATTTGGCTTCTTAAGTCCTTGGAGGACTCCATAACCATCCAGGACTAAGTTCTATAGGCATATGCAAGATAAGTGAGTTCTTTTCAAAATGCAAAACTCATTGTTTGTTGATGTATGTTAAATACAACTAAAGATTCAAGTACATTAAAGAACATGTGGAAACACTTTCTGTCTGTTAGCAGCTGGCATTCCAAAAAATTTGAAAGTGAAGGAATTCTATTATTTTGGGGTACTCGGTCCTGGGTGTTCATTGGAAGGACTGATGTTGAAGGTGAAACTCCAATACTTTGGCCACCTGATGCGAAGAGCTGACTCATTGGAAAGGACCCTGATGCTGGGAAAGATTGAGGGCAGGAGGAGAAGGGGACGACAGAGGATGAGACGGTTGGATGGCATCATCGACTCGATGGACATGTGTTTGGGTGGACTCCGGGAGTTTGTGATGGATAGGGAGGCCCGGCGTGCTGCGGTTCATGGGGTCACAAAGAGTCGGACATGACTGAGTGATTGAACTGAACTGAACAATTGTATTTAATTGTGAAACCATAGAACATGATTCTTCTTATAAACTCTACTAATTACAGAGCAGAATTTCTGTATGAAATCAAATTAATTTTAATCCTTTGTGGTGAGGAATTTAGATTATGAAGTACCCAAAGGACTTCATTATAAAGCAGCTTCACTTATAAGCAGGGTGGCAATCTACCTATTTTGCTTTTGAGCACGATTCAAACTTATGGGTAAAATATTCTCTTGGGGTAAAGCAGATGCCTTGAGAGGCTGCATTAATAACTATTTGCAGTAACTCTTTATGATTCATGAGCTAAGTGGAGTTATTTTCCTATCGCTCACCAAACCATCTGTAAATTGGCCTGACACAGAGCTTCAAAGAATAAATACATAGTAAAAAATTCAGAGTTAGAATTGAGGCTGTTTCTTAACTTAATATGAAATCCCAGTTGTTGTTTTTAACCTAATCAAGTGCTTTTTCTTTGCACTAAGGTCTAAATGTTGACTAATTTCAGGTTTAATTTCAGAATATAAACTTTAACATTTGGTAAGCAAGTAAGTATTTCTCATTTACTTTACATACATTTCCTAAGGTTTGAGTATATTGCATATATTTAGTAAAAAAAAAAAATGCATGTCACTTTAAAATTACCTAAAAATAAAAAATTAACACTAAAAAGAAAATATGCATGTCTGGGAGACCCAGAGAAAAATAATAAATTAATAATAAAATAATAATATATATTCTAAAATAATAAGATATTTAACCACAAGGTCACTTACTTCTCTATTTTCCAAACATAAACAAGGTCTCAATGACTTTAATTATATGGATAATTGTTTAGTTATCTACATGTAAAAGTGTATATATTTTTGATAAATGAACACATGACCTTGTACAATTCAAACAACACCGAGGTGAATAAAACATGAGAGTGATTACCTACCTCTAGCCTGCTTTTCAGGTATCCATAGAGTATAAAATTCAGGCCCTCTTTTCACAGACATGCTTAGATATGTGCATATACACATACCTATATAGTCTTTGTTTTATAATCACTGGAACTTATTGAATGGTAACATGTTTTTTAGTTTTAAAAGTGAATGATCATGTATAAGGATTAGTTTAACAGCAGTATTGTCATTCCATGTATCACCTTTTAAAAAATTATTTGTTTGTTGATAGATATTGAGGTTGCCTTCAACTTTTTTTTCTATAAATAAGGCTTCCTGTTGAAGATATCCTTGTATATTTCCCAATAATATTTATCACTATAATTTTAATAAGTAAAATTTCTACTTAATTGAAAATTCAAAAGGTACAAATGAGTATATGATGAAAAATCAATGTCTCTCCTACTCCTATTTTCCAATTACTCTATTTCCTTCTTTTTCTTGTGAATCCTTCAGAGATTTTCTGTGTGTATGTGTGTGTGTACAAATTTTTCCCCCATATATGCTGCCATTATCTATGCACTCCTCTATACCTTATTTTTGAACTTCATAATAGATTGGTTTGTTTAAGCTACTTATTTCTTTTTATTGTCTCTAAGTATTCCTTTGGATGGATTAGTGATATTTATTTATCTTATTAAATATTAAGTAGTCCCTTATTAAGTTGTTTCCTATCTTTGCTATTACAATAAAGTGAATATCTTTATATGCATACCATTTTCACATTTCTGTAGCATCATGCTTAAATGGGAAATTGTTGGATCAAAGAGTATGAGCAATTTTATTTTGAAAAATTTAAAATTGCAAGCTTCCTTTGTAGACAGGCTGGATCAATATACTTTTCAACTGACAGTGTATAAGAAATATATATTTTCATAATTCATTTTGCAAAATGTATTTTCCCTTCAACTCTGTCCAACCTAGTTTTTCTCTTTTTCTTGCCAAACTGGTAGATGAAAATGTAACTCCACTATGATTTTGCCTCCTGTTTTTAAAAAGTATCAGTGAGGCTAAACAATAATTCATATATTTAATAACCCTTGTATTATCCTTTCTATTAATTTCTATTAATTAATCATCTGTTAGTGGTGTTGGTTGCAAATTCCCACCCTCCTCCACAAAGTTGTCATTTTGGTCACTGTCACTTTGGTCACAAAATGGCTTTTGGTCACTTTTGCAATGAGGAAAGTTTTTATTTTTACGTAGTAGAATTTATCACCTAACTTTATTGGTTTTGAGTTTTGTTTGATAATTAGAAAGTTCACATGTGTTTCAAAGTTGTTTAAAAAAATCATGATCTTTTTAGCACTTCTATGGATTAATACTTTTCCATGTTTAGGTCTTATGTCCATCTGGAAACCCATATCAAGTTTTTAATTTACTCATACTAATTTAGTGCTCGACTAACATGGCACAAAACCCTACTTAACTAGATTCGAGGACCTCACCCATTTTGTTGGTGTCCTTAAGTTTTTTTGTTTTTTTGGTTACTCCCAAAGGGGTTTTTCATAACCCATCTGATATGAGGCAGGATAACTTCTTGGATATAATTATAGCTTCTGAATTTTGATTTAAAATCTACTTCTGCTGTTTACTAGCTGTGGCAATGTGAGAAGTTGCTGAAGGTCATAGCAGTAATAAGGCCTATATCACAAGATTACTGAGAAAATTTGATGAGGTGATACATGTCATTCTGATTCACCTAACTGGCAATGTGTGGTGTGATTATTATCATCACTGTTAATGTGATTATTAATAATTAATAACAGCATTATTATTGCTATTTTTATTAAAGTCAGTTTGCTGCATAGAGTCCCAGTTGAGAGATTCCTCTGCCAATCTAGAGAGAGCCTGAATGATGCTAAATGTACATATAATGGGAATGTCATTGTCTAACTTACAGTCTATAGACATGCCACAGTCCCAGAGCCATGTGATTTTAGAGCTGGATTATACAGAAAAGTAGGTTCCCTTTTGGTCACTGGACATTATTATAGGACCCCTGAAGAGCCTGGCTTGCCCACCAAGCTTTTAAGAATGCTGTAGACCCATTTTCATCTAATTATGAGCTTCAAGTACAGGCCAGTAGGCCTGGTGAGTAACTGGTATAGAAAATAGGGCTTCCCAGATGGCACTTGTGGTAAAGAACTCACTTGCCAATGCAGGAAGCATAAGAGATGCAGGTTCAATCTCTGGTTCGGGAAGATCCCGTGGAGAAGGGCGTGGCAACCCACTCCAGTATTCCTGCCTGGAGAATCCCATGGACAGAGAAGCCTGGTGGGCTACAATCCACAGGGTCTCAAGGACTCAGACATGACTGAAGCAACTTGGCATGCATGCATGCAGACCCATGTTCATCTAATTATGAGCTTCAAGTCCAGGCCAGTAGGTCTGGTGAGTAACTAGTATAGAAAATAGAGAATAAGAGTATATTTATAACTCTGAAAGAGATAAAACTTTCCTGAATAAATTCAGGAAATTTAATAATTTATAATTATTCATTTAAAATTAATGATATATAATTACAGAATAAACTCTATAATTATAAAGGAAAACATCAAATGATTTTAATATTTAAAAGTTCAGAATTTCTATGCAACAGATATCAAAAGCAAAGTCAAAAGACAATTGCCAACCTTACAAAAAATTTTTGCAATTTATGTACATAAAATGATATTAGCCTTAATATCTAAAGATTTCATGTCAATTAATAAGAAAATCAACCTAATAGAAATTTGAGAAATTACATATGGTTAATAAACATGTGGAAAATACTCAAATGCAAATTCAAACAGAGATATATTTTTGTCCTTAGATAGACATTTAAAATATTTACGATAGCCAGGAACACAGTTTGGGAATACCTAAAAAATTATACATTCACTCTGAACTGGAAAATGCCACTTCGAGACATCTTTTCTACACACGTGTGTACTAAGATATATGATTAAGAGAATTAATTGCCACATCATGAAGAAAATATACAAACAACCTAAATATCCATCAATAGAACAATGGTTAATATGGAATGCTGTATAGTGGTTAAAAAATCATGTAAATTCTGACAAGGAAATGTTTCACAAACATGCCATTATATGAAAGTGCAAGTTGCAGAACAAAATGTATAGTGTGATTACAGAGTGATAAGAAATCCGCTGGACAGAAGTATATATCATGTATATAACTACATTGAAGAGTGTCTGGAAAAGTCGTACCTTGGGTTGGCCAAAGTGTTCGTTCCATTTTCTCTGTAAGCTCTTACAGTGAAATGTTACAGAAGAAAGCCGAATGAATGTTTTGGCCAACCCAACAGTTTAGAGTGCTTCTGATAAGGAAAGTGGGATCCTTTGAAGGAAGGAAGGTGGGGGGTAGGAGAGAGAATATGGGGGATTTTCACTTTGTATCCTCTGTATCTCTTTGTAGTTTAAAGGTTGATGACTGACTGTATCAAGTACTTGTGTATCTAAAACACGAACACATCATGGTTGTCCTTACACAGTACTGCTCGCTGCAAAGTTGAATGGAATGTGAGTGCATGCTCAATCACTTCAGTTGTGTCATACTCTTTGCAGCCCGATGGACTGTGGCCTGTCAGGCTCCTTTGTCCATGGGATTCTCCAGGCAAGAATACTGTAGTGGGTTGCCATGGCCTCCTCCAGGGGAATCTTCCTGACCCAGGGATTGAACCTGCATCTGTTACATCTCCTGCATTGGCAGACTGGTTCTTCACCGCTAGCGCTGCCAGGGCAGCCCTTAATGGAATAGTTACTTCTAAAATCTCACCTAAGATAATTTATATTTTCAGAATATAGTTGGAAAACCATTCATGAGGTCACAAATAATCAGGGTGTGTAACAGGATTGTTAATAAACCACTGAATTTAGGACTGGCTTCACAGCAGTACGCGTTTTAAGACAATGCCGAGGTCTTCATTAGAACTGGTGCCAGGTTATAATGAGATGATTTTGCTGACAAACTGCATCCAGCCACATCAGACTAAAGTCTTCACTGCAGCAAGTAGTGTCACGTTCTGGAACAGGCTTCTTTCTCTGCTGCAATCCTACTGAACTTTTGCTCTTTAACATATAAGAAAAACAGGGGCAGAATGAAACTTCCCTAGTATCATTAAAATTGTGAAACTGAATTACAGTTGTTTGGCAAAGCTGTTGCACAAGAACATCGTTAATCTTTCTTGAAATTTCATGACAAAGGGCTCGATGCCCTAATATTCATGAATTTTTTGCTTCTAAGAACGGCCTTTGAGGTCTGTCATCTGTTTTCCTGCTTTTTGACACAGACAAGGGACCAAAAAATATTTCACGTTCCTCTTGTCTGTAAACACTATTTGCATTAGCAAAGCAAGAGTGAAAATACAATGGTAAACAGCAGTGATGTTCACCACAGTAAGCAGGGAATGAAGAAGACTGTGACAAAACAGGAAGTGCATGCTCCATCCAGAGGCAGCATTGTTTAGTTGCAGCTGGTTGTTATCATTCTGGAAGACCAGTGTTGCAGATTTTCTAATTTTCCAGGAGAAAAAAAATTCTGAGCTTATGTGATTCTTAAATATTGGGAAATATAAAATATATATGCAAAATATAATATATAAAAATCACTTAGCCAGCCCTGTACAACATATGGAAACAAATTTAGCTTGTGGATCACTTTGCAACTTTGGTTTCATGTCACTCTTGTCCTGAATGCTCTGCAACATAGGTCTGCAAACATGGCAGTGCAAAAGGATGATCTGTAAAAACTATTAAAAATTCAGATTACAAGGCCCCATTCAGTGTACTAAATTTGCAACTATGTTTTTAACAAGTTCCTCTATTGACTGTATACAGCCAGCCCAACAAGAGCTTCTGGATAGCTCCTTATCAGCTACAAATTGAAATGGAAGATGAAATCCGTCTTGAATGCAAATTGCAATCCATTTATGGTAGTTGCCTGGTGCACTAATTTGAGGAGGACTATGTATGTCCAGGTATAGTGGGAAGCTCAATGACTGTTAATGATGTCTACCTTGGGAATAGACAGGGAGGAAGGTGGTACATGTGCTGTTTCTTTGCTAACCATGATCAATTGGTTAGGATCTACACTTTTTAAAATAGCATTTAAATCATTCCATGATGCGGCCACACCTTCTTCTCTAGTCTCATCATCCACTATATCCTGCCTCATATGTGAAGCTCCAGGATCAAGAAAGTATTTGCTGCGTCCCAGATGTGTCATTCTATTGCAAAGCTCTGTGAATTTGCTCCTGCTCTTTCCATCTCTCACCCCCTCCCTTTCTGGCCAGCTCTACTCCCTGACTGTGGCTCAGCATGGACATCTTCTTTCAGAGGAAGATTTTTCTCACTTCTTCTCCCTCCCCCTTCATTTCAGGATAAATTAAGTGCTTCCTAAAAATATCTCCATCATGGAATTTGATTCATATTATTAAAATGATCAGCTTACACTTGCCATTTCCTCCCCAAAGCTTCAAGTCACAACTGGAAGCTTTCCCATCTTGAATATTTTATTAATATATGTATAAATACACAATGTACTATCAATTACATAACTAAACTACATTTGCAGTACTGAATTGATGATTATTAAATTGAACTTTGCCATTTTTACAAGGGATAACCTTGTATTATGTATATATTTATAGTGGAGACTTATCTTTCTTGCTGAATTATACCTTGTAAGGCAAGATACCTGGAATCATAAATGTTAAAAAAATGTTGAAGCATGGAAGGGCCTTAGAAATTATTTTATTGATTTATTTCTCTTGTTATTAGATCGAAGAGGAAAATGAGGTTAGGAGAGGCAGGAAGACTATCTGTGTAGTTGAGCTAAGTTTCTGGAATCATAGTATCAGGGTTCAACTCCTGGCTTTACCACTTCCTAGTCATGTGAACTAAGCTGTAAATTCTAAGCTTCAGTTTTCTTTTGAGAGGATGAGGAAATAATATTAAGTCCTTCAGAGGGATAATATGTTGTTTCAATGAGAAAACCCCTTTTTCATGCTTGGTAAAATTCCTAACATGTTGTGAAAACTAATTAAATATTGGTTTACTCCTAAAATACATAGTAGTAGTGGAAGAACCAGAAAGAGAACACAAATTTTCTGACTTTCATTCCAGCTACCTTAACAAGTTTAATTGATCCTCTGTATGTAGGTCAGGAAGCAACAGTTAGAACTGGACACGGAACAGAGTGGTTCCAAATAGAAAGGAGTACATCAGGGCTGTTTATTGTCACCCTGCTTATTTAACTTAAAAGCAGAGTACATCATGAGAAATGCTGGGCTGGAGGAAGCACAAGCTGGAATCAAGATAGCGGGGAGAAATATCAATAACACAACTGAGCGACTGAACTGAACAGAACTGACTAGACGGACCTTTGTTGACAAAGTAATGTCTCTGCTTTTTAATATGCTGTTTACGTTTGTCATAACTTTCCTTCCCAGGAGTAAGTGTCTTTTCATTTCATGGCTGCAATCACCATCTGCAGTGATTTTGGAGCCAAGAAAAATAAAGTCAGCCACTGTTTCCCCATCTATTTGCCATGAAGTGATGGGATTGGATGTCATGATCTTAGTTTTCTGAATGTTGAGCTTTAAGCCAACTTTTTCACTCTCCTCTTTCACTTCCATCAAGAAGCTCTTTAGTTCTTCTTCACTTTCTGCCATAAGGGTGGTATCATCTGCATATCCGAGGTTATTGATATTTCTCCCAGCAATCTTGATTCCAGCTTGTGCTTCCTCCAGCCCAGAGTTTCTCATGATGTACTCTGCATATAAGTTAAATAAGCAGGGTGACAATATACAGCCCTGATGTACCCCTTTTCCTATTTGGAACCACTCTGTTGTTCCATGTCCAGTTCTGACTGTTGCTTCCTGACCTGCATACAGATTTCTCAAGAGGCAGGTCAGGTGGTCTGGTATTCCCATCTCTTTCAGAATTTTCACCAGTTTATTGTGATCCACACAGTTAAAGGCTTTGGCATAGTCAATAAAAGCAGAAATAGATGTTTTTCTGGAACTCTCTTGCTTTTTTGATGATCCAGCGGATGTTGGCAATTTGATCTCTGGTTCCTCTGCCTTTTCTAAAACCAGCTTGAACGTATGGAAGTTCACGGTTCACATATTGCTGTAGCCTGGCTTGGAGAATTTTGAGCATTACTTTACTAGCGTGTGAGATGAGTGCAATTGTGCAGTAGTTCGAGCATTCTTTGGCATTGCCTTTCTTAGAGACTGGAATGAAAACTGACCTTTTCCAGTCCTGTGGCCACTGCTGAGTTTTCCAAATTTGCTGGCTTATTGAGTGCAGCACTTTCGCAGCAGCATCTTCCAGGATTTGAAATAGCTCAACTGGAATTCCATCACCTCCACTAGCTTTGTTCGTAGTGATGCTTCCTAAGGCCCACTTGACTTCTCATTCCAGGATGTCTGGCTCTAGGTGAGTGATCACACCATCGTGATTGTCTGGGTTGTGAAGATCTTTTTTGTACAGTTCTTCTGTGTATTCTTGCCACCTCTTCTTAATATCTTCTGCTTCTGTTAGGTCCCTACCATTTCTGTCCTTTATTGAGCCCATCTTTGCATGGAATGTTCCCTTGGTATCTCTAATTTTCTTGAAGAGATCTCTGGTCTTTCCCATTCTATTGTTTTCCTCTATTTCTTTGCATTGATCACTGAGGAAGGCTTTCTTATCTCTCCTTGCCATTCTTTGGAACTCTGCATTCAAATGGGTATATCTTGCCTTTTCTCCTTTGCTTTTCACTTCCCTTCTTTTCATAGCTATTTGTAAGGCCTCCTCAGACAGCCATTTTGCTTTTTTGAATTTCTTTTTCTTGGGGATGGTCTTGATTCCTGTCTCCTGTACAATGTTATGAACCTCCATCCATAGTTCTTCAGGCGCTCTGTCTATCAGATCTAGTCCCATGTCCCTTGAATCTATTTCTCACTTCCACTGTATAATCGTAAGGGATTTGATTTAGGTCATACCTGAGTTGTCTAGTGGTTTTCCCTACTTTCTTCAATTTAAGCCTGAATTTGGCAATAAGGAGTTCATGATCTGAGCCACAGTCAGCTCCCGGTCTTGTTTTTGCTGACTGTATAGAGCTTCTCCATCTTTGGCTGCAAAGAATATAATCAATCTGATTTTGGTGTTGACCATATGGTGATGTCCCTGTGTAGAGTCTTCTCTTGTGTGTTGGAAGAGGGTGTTTGCTATGACCAGTGCGTTCTCTTGGCAGAACTCTTTTAGCCTTTGTCCTGTTTCATCCTGTACTCCAAGGCCAAATTTGCCTGTTATTACAGGTGTTTCTTGACTTTCTACTTTTGTGTTCCAGTCTCCTCTAAAAGAAGGACATCTTTTTTGGGTGTTAATTGTAGAAGGTCTTGTAGGTCTTGATAGAAATGTTCAACTTCAGGTTCTTCAGTGTTACTGGTTGGGGCATAGACTTGGATTACCATGATATTGAATGGTTTGCCTTGGAAATGAACAGAGATCATTCTGCCATTTTTGAGATTGCATCCAAGTACTGCATTTCGGACTCTTTTGTTGACCATGATGGCTACTCTATTTCTTCTAAGGGATTCTTGCCCACAGTAGTAGATATAATGGTCATCTGAGTTATTTCACCCATTCCAGTCCATCTTAGTTCAATGATTCCTAGAAGGTCGATGTTCACTCTTGCCATCTCCTGTTTGACCACTTCCAATTTGCCTTGATTCACAGGCCTAACGTTCCTGGTTCCTATGCAAAATTGCTCTTTACAGCATCGAACCTTGCTTCTATCACCAGTCCCATCCACAACTGGGTGCTGTTTTTGCTTTGGCTGCATCCCTTCATTCTTTCTGGAAGTATTTCTCCACTGATCACCGGTAGCATATTGGGCACCTACTGACCTGGGGAATTCATCTTTCAGTGTCCTATCTTTTTGCCTTTTCATGCTATTTCATCTGTTAGCCATCTAGTCAAGGCTATGGTTTTTCCAGTAATCATGTATGGATGTGAGAGTTGGACTATAAAGAAAGCTGAGCACTGAAGAATTGATGCTTTTGAACTGTGGTGTTGGAGAAGACTCTTGAGAGTCCCTTGGACTGCAAGGATATCCAACCAGTCCATCCTAAAGGAGATTAGTCCTGGGTGTTCATTGGAAGGACTGATGCTGAAGGTGAAACTCCAATACTTTGGCCACCTCACGCGAAGAGCTGACTCATTTGAAAACACCCTAATGCTGGGAAAGATTGAGGGCAGGAGGAGAAGGGGACAACAGAGGATGAGATGGTTGGATGGCATCATCGACTCGATGGACATGGGTTTTGGTGGACTCCGGGAGTTGGTGATGGAAAGGGAGGCCTGGCGTGCTGCAGTTCATGGGGTCACAAGGAGTCGTACACAACTGAGTGACTGAACTGAACTGAATGGCAGATTAGTTGTTCCCTATTTTTGGCACTGACCTTACCCTCTGAACACCTAATACTTAAGTAATAGGGTTGAGCAATGAGAGCTTTTTGTTGTAGCCTTTAAAAATAAGTGCAAGGTAAAGATAAAAGATTCTTAAGCAAAAACAAAACAAAATGAGAACAATGATAAAAATTTGGACGAGATGAACAGACAAATTCTTTTCCTCACATGGAATATATTATGTAAAGCATTTATATAAGCCACTGAGTACCTTTCAAGTCAAGTTTGCTTCCAGTGGTTTAAAAAAGTCACCCAAGGTGAATTGAAGGGAGATATGTCTGGCTGTGTCCTCTCAACGACAACATGCTTGTATAATGGTGAGCATTTGTGAATCCATGCTGAAATCATGACAACTATTTGAACCATATCATTGTGAATAGTATGAATCAATTATTCTTTTAAACATTGTAGCATTGCATCATGTTGAAGTTCTTGTTTCTAAATCAATTCTTCAGGATTCTCACTAATCTGAAGAAACCAAAGAAATATCTTACCATTGAAGTGGGGCAACTAATTGCTTATCAACTCAGCTTTGCATATAATGTTCTGTTCAATAAAATATCCTGCATCCCTTTCATGCCTTGCCTACATTATCATCTAACAAGCTTCAAGACATTATTTAATGTTAGCCATGCTCACTGGAAATTGATTAGTGTGATCATATATCAAATTAATCAGTTTTTAATAGATATTTTAATGTTATTAAAATTAATCTTTTAATAGTTATCATCAAATATGTTCCTTGGACTGCAAGGAGATCCAACCAGTCCATCCTAAAGGAAATCAGTCCTGGGTGTTCATTCGAAGGACTGATGTTGAAGCTGAAACTCCAATACTTTGGCCACCTGATGCGAAGAGCTGACTTGTTGGAAAAGACCCTGATGCTGGGAAAGATTGAGGGCAGGAGGAGAAGGGGACGACAGAGGATGAGATGGTTGGATGGCACCACTGACTCGATGGACATGGGTTTGGGTGGACTCCGGCAGTTTGTGATGGACAGGGAGGCCTGGCGTGCTGCAGTTCATGGGGTTGCAAAGAGTCGGTCCTGACTGAGCGACTGAACTGAACTGATGGTAGGAACCTAAATTCTTTTGAAAAAACTGTGTATGTAGTCTGTGCAGAGTTGAGGCTGGCGTGGAACACTTGCTTCTTTATGACAATGTGATCTATCAAGCCAGTGCTGAGACTACCCACCTCCAGTTTTTTTGTTAAATAGTGTCATATGCCTGTGTGTGTGCTAGTTGCTCAGTTGTGTCCGAAGCTTTGTGACTCCGTGGAATGTAGCCAGCTGCCAAGCTTCTCTGTCCATGGGATTCTCCAGGCAAGAATACTGGAGTAGATTGCCATTTGCTTCTCCAGGGGATCTTCCCCACCCAGGGAATGAACCTGGCTCTCCTGCATTGCAGGCAGATTCTTTACCATCTGAGCCACCAGGGAAGCCCCACTAGACAAAGGGGAGTGACTTAAACCAGTGGTAATTGATTCCACAGAGTTGGACGCATTGCCACCAACAAATCAGGTGGAAGAGGATGATAAGGGATGGAGCAGCAACCAAAGGTGTGTGCTGTATCACCTTTAGAAATCAATTTAAAGAATAGATTCCAGTGCCAGGAGGATGTTATCTCACACCAAGATGGCATTCCTAAAGATTGGGCATTCATGTCCACAAACAGCTTGGAGGATAAAGGTGTGCAAAAGTAACAACTATTGTGAATTTAGCTGTGGTAATAAGATATATACTGTTTAAAAACTGCTCTGGTATCTATGCAAATGTGGTATGTATTGAGGGAAACTTTTATTATTTCAGGCCAGCAAACTGGTAGTGGTTAATAAAGAGATTTTAGTTAATAAATAGAATTAGTATTACACCAAGAGGTTCAGTAAACACTAGTTGTTCCCAAACCTGGCTGTGAATCTGAATCACATGGACTTTAGAAATTCGAAGAGGCTGTGGGATGGATGAAGAGTAAGAAAAGTGGGCTGGTCCAAGGTATTTGTAATTTGAACAATAAAAAAAGCTTTGAGATACTTTGTGACCTATAGTGTAACACTATATAAAATAAAGACACCTGCCCTGAGCACACTGGTATTCTTAAAGGGCAAATCAAGTGTACTCAGGTGTGAATAGAAACCTTCATTTAAAAAAAAATGGGACAAATCCGCTTGTGTTTGCCTCTATCCAGTGGTTCTTAACTTTCTTGATTCAAGGGCCTCATTGAGAATCTGAACAAGGTTATGGAAGGCTTCCCAGAGAGATGCACATTTGCATATTCACACAATGCTTTGAATATTAATACCCCCTTCTCTAATGTTCTTGGTCTTATTAGAGAAATTGAAGCAGCATAACTAATAACTAACAACAGATACAATTGATCAAGTCCTTACCAGTTTTCCAGGTTCTACCTAGACCTAATGAATTAGAAGCTTCAGGGGCTCAAAAATATATAATTTCATAAAGTTCTGTTGTTGTTTCTGATGAATTTAATTGGATCCCTCTTGATAAGTCAGAGAAACAAGGGACAAACAAGTTAAAAAGCCAAACTTTACATTCAATAAGCTTAAGTCATTTAAACTCGGTGAGTCTTAGTCCATTTCACCTATAAAATGGGGAGGGTAGCAGTCCTCACAAGAGTGTGATGAAAATAAAATAGGATAATGTATGACAGCACAAGAGCATGCATCTTGCATAGAGTAAGCACTATATGCGTCTTTTATTTATTGTATGTACTTATAAGGGGCCCAGTTTGTTTACAGTGAGGATATTGTCCTAATATTAATTTCTTGAGCTAAGAAATTCACAACAATTTAATTTTTAAATTAAGTTGGTAATATCAAACTGTTATACTAAAATAAAAATAAAATAGCAAACGCAAGAGCTGGAGATGTCTTTTATTTGAGTCACATGACTCAAACTCATTTGAGTCACAAACACATGACCAAGGCAGAGCTTCAGAAAACAAAGCTCACAGACCTCCAGATCCACAGGTTTCATCTTTAACCGTCATTTTGCAAGGCTTTTGGAAGGTTTCCAATTTCTAAAGCTTTAAAATTTTCATGTCAATATAGTGAATTCTTGCTTGTGTGAAAGGAGACCAATTGTTTAGAAGGGTTCAGAATTGAAAAAAAGATAAAGTAAATCATATTTTCTGTCTAGCAACAAGAAAAACAAATCTCTGAGCATGATACAATAAACACCGAAGAAGAGTTAAGATTTAGAGACGTACCCTGATTGTTTGGCCAACAAAAAAAAACATTCTTATTGAAAATGTTAGTTTTAAAAAGGATAAAAATGGGTGGGGTTTGGGGTAGGCCAAAAAAAAAAAAAAAAAAGGACAGTGGAGGCATTGGGTGAAATAACCAAGGAAATAGAAAAGGAGTGAGCAGCTTAAAACAGGGAAGCAATGATTACTGCTTGCCTTTTGAAAGAGATTTTAAGGTAATTTTCATAACTCAGTAACCTATTTGGGAGGTTTTCTATCATTTCTTATGTTAATGTGTCTTTGACCCATCCAAGGATCTAAGAAGTGGGTCAGGCAAGTTAAGGTCAATGATGGTGTGTCCAGAAATAGATCACTTTTAACATTTAGTGACCCATGAGGCCACTACTGTCTCTCAGAGAGAAAACATATAAGGTAAATATTTGCCCTGAGCTGGTGAATGTCCTCTCAAAATTTTGAGTGGGGAACTGTGGCTGTGGATCAGTGCTTTCATAGAGAACAGAGTCAACTTGTGTTTGCCTTTTTGCCATGGTCTTTATATTTTTCACTTGTGGACCCCACTGAAAATTTGACAAAAGCTTACATATACCCTTCCTAGAGAAACAATTTACATTTACATATAAGCATAGTTTGGATTGATTACCAATTCTCTAATGTTCTTGGTCATCTAGGGAAATAGAAACAATGTAACTAGCAGTAATAGTTTCAGTTATTAATTAAACTCTTATTTCCTTCGCCAGTGGATCTTCCCCACCCAGGGATCGAACCTGAGTCTCCTGCATTGCAGGCAGATTCTTTACCAACTGAGCCACTGGGGAAGCCCTATTAATAACTAATAGCTACTATTAATTAAGACCTTACCATGGTACAGACATGGTGCCAAGCCCTTTGTATGCATTACTTCATTTAATCTTCAACTTGACTCTATGAATTAAAGATTATCATGGACCCCATTTTATAGATCAGAAAACTGAGGTTAATGTAACTTAAATAGCTTGCTTGAAGCTCTACAGCCAGCAAGTGGCAGAACCTGGAATCAAACTGAGATATGTCTGATGGCAGTGCATATAATCTCAAGTACTCCTTCATAGTACCTCTAACTTTTTATAGAATTTTTTAATAGGCACTTAAGATCCCTGATATTATAACCTGGATTCTAAAAGACTAAAAGATTAGTGAACCTTCTGAATTTATATGCTACATTGTATGTGTTTGTGCATGCAATGTGTGTTTTTCTGGAGATCCTTAGCTTTAAGCAGATTCCCTTAGGATACCTCATCTGAGATAGTAAAGAGTCAGTCATCTGTATCTGTCAGATTTTAGCTGTGGATTGAGTTAGGCCATCACATAGCCACATGGACCATCTTCCCTCTACTTCTGTCACCTCATAGAATTGCTGTCACTGAGTTGTTTTTGGAACAATGTCCTAGTCTTGAAGAATACTGCCAGAAATAGCTGTATAAAATCTACTACTACTAATGCATTTACTTTAGAATATTTTAAAATATATCTTTCAATGTCTTCTAAACAAAACTCCAAGGAATAAATTACTTTTAGAAGAGAGAATTTACCTTCCTTATGTATCACAAAGAAAATAATGATGCATCCCTTTACCCAAAAGCCAAAATGTCAGGCTCATACCTACAATCCAACTCTAGTACCTCTGGAGGGATCTTTGGCCTACATACTTACATCTTACCTCACCCTAGTTATACTCATCTGCTTTGTGTATTTTTCCTTTTTTGTGTGTGTGTGTGTGTGTGTATGTATAAACAAATATTTATGTTTCATTCCATGAATTTTTTGGGGGTGGGGAGAAGGAAGGATGTATTATTTGTAGCAAGTAAGGTGAACACAAGTCCTCTTTCAGAAAGCAGTGTCTAAATTCCATAAATTCTTCTAAAGCATCTCAAATTCTTTATAGAACACAGAGGACTATAAATTTAAAATTTAACTTTTCCTCCTTTCTTTTCTGTCACTTCAGGCTTAAAGAAAAGTAAGAAGAAAGTGAAGTTGCTTAGTCGTGCCCAACTCTTTGTGACCCTGTGCACTGTAGCCTACCAGGCTCCTCTGTCCATGGGATTTTCCAGGCAAGAATGCTGTAGTGGGTTGCCATTTCCTTCTTCAGGGGATCTTCCTGACCCAGGGATCGAACCCAGGTCTCCCACATTGCAGGCAGACGCTTTACACTCTGAGCCACCAGGGAAGCCCTAAAGAAACCAGAAAGTTTAAAGAAAGGCAGAGCTTTAAGACCTTGAAAATATTTGTTTCTTAATTTCTTAACCCTCAAAGATCATGTCAAGGAAATGATCCCCAGTTAGGGCAATATAGTCGATTAAAATAATATAAAAGCCTTCAATGACAAATGTTTTTCTTACTGATTAACTTAGAGGACTGTATCTTGCTTCCCTCCTACCCCACAAATATTTTCTCAGGCAACATGGATTTCTTTCATTCATGATTGGATTTTCTGAGAAGCAGCTGTACTGTAGCTATTTTGTGTTGTGACTCTAACAAAAACCATATGGTTTAAACCCAGATTTGAAAGGGCAAAGTTCTCTCCCAGCTATGTATACTTGAGTATCTGAAGGTGAAGTCTAGCCAATCAAAAGATCAACATATCAGCATAGGAGTTAGCTAGTATGCTGGTATTTATGCATAGAGTGAACATTTTATCAGGAAAGAACTTTGGATTTTCTTAATGAGTTACAATAAGTAATTGGTTAAGAGTCTAAATGTTGGTACCATAAAACATGATTCTTGAAAACATTTTAAATCAGATTGGACCAATTAGGAACTCTACTGGGAGACTGTAAAAAGTCAGGAAAAACCATAAGACAGCTTTAGTGAATGTCTGAAAAAAAAATGTATATAGAAAATCTTATCCATAGCCTTGGTTTTAATTACTTCCTGTATATCAAGAGAACTCTCAAATTTTTGCTTCTTGCCAAGATCAGTCTTATAAACCCTATACTTACATATATCACTACCAGCTCCACAGCTCTAATGAATGTCTCATCATTTTGAACTCAGTATCTGAAATGGAATTCATATACTTCCAACCTGACTGTTTTTTTCTGAAGTATAGTTGATTTACAATATTGTGTTAATTTCAGGTGGAAGACAAAGACCCACGTGATCTGAATACTTTTTCAGACTCATCTCCAGCACTCAAAGTGAGATATATATATATATATATATATATATAATTGAATCACTTTATTATATATATATATAATTGAATCACTTTATTATATATATATATAATTGAATCATACATATATATATGCTTTTTCAGATTCTTTTTCCTTATAGGTTATTACAAAATATTGAGTATAGTCCCTGTGCTATATAGTAGATTCTTGTTGGCGATCTGTTTTATATATAGTAGTGTGTATATGCTAATCCCAACCTGACTCTCCTCGGTGTTTCCTCTCTGAGTGGAATGGTCCACCCAGGGCAGGCATCAGAGCCCCAATGGATACTTTGAATCATTCTTCCCTTTCCTGTCTCCCCCTCCTCTTTCAACAAACTGCTCTTTTTTCTATTTCCTCTGCCAAAATTGGTTTCTGCCAAAAGTCTTTTTTCATCTAAATGACTGAGAAATCCTCCCAGCTAGTGACCTAGATTTCACTCTTGCCTAGGCACAGCCCATTCTCCACATTAGAAGCTGGAGTGATAGTTTAACATTTCAGTCTGATCATGTCATTCCCTTTATTGAAAAATTTCAGTGACTTCCTATTACTTTAAAAAATCAGGATACAAATCCTTAATGTGGCTAAAAGGTACCCACGTGATCTGAATACTTCTTCAGACTCAACTCCAGCACTCATATTTCTCTAAAACCAAGTGCCTACTTGCTTTCAGTCTTTCATACACATGTACATAAACATACATGCACATGCATACAAGCAAGCACTCAACCTCTGACTAATTTCTATTCTAGTTTCAAGACACACTTCCTAACAGAAACTCACTTCCTAACAGAAACTTTCCTTGCTACTTCTGACAGATTCACCCCATTGTAATTTTTATAGTACCCTATATTTGCCCTTTCTAATACTTATCACACTTTAATTAGTTATGTAACTAGTTTTTAAGATTTTTTTCCTTTTGTTTGACATAAATTTCAAAGAAGTAGTTGACATTTCTTTTTTTTTTTTTCCACACTATATACCAGTGTCTGAAACAGTGCTTTGCATAAAATAGGTATTGGGTGAATTAAGAAAGAATTGATGAACCACCTGTGTAAGTTAGGGCAAAAAGCCACTCTAAATAGTTATATGATTTTTACCTTTCAGAAATTATTAAACTTTAATATTGCTATTTCTATTTCCTTTGCAAATAAGTCAAATTTAAACAAAATTTATAGTAAAAACTAAGAAAGAAGAGGATGGGCATTTCCATGTAACTGAATGCTTATAGTGTAGAAGGGCTTTAGATCATCAAGTGATATTAATTCTAGAGTAATTCTCACAACTGCCAGTGAGAATTCATGAGACAGGAATGGAGACCCCAAGGATAAGTTGACCATTGTTACAGGGTTATCAAATGACAGAGATGGCAATAATTCAAAGGTCTCAGCAAAGTAAGTTCATATTTTGGAAATAATAGGACCAAATTTATCTTCTTACTATGGATAATATCTTTTATGTTGTATGCATTCAATAAATATTTATGAACAATTATGTCAACTTATTTAGACTTTTGTTAAAAAAAAAAAGACACTGGGATCTCGGTCTATTTGACTCAAGTGTCAAGAAACCATTTGCATCACATTATGGTCACTCCATTTATGGAATGAAGAAAGGCTCTTAGAAGTAGTGCTTTGATATGCACACTGAAGATGTATTAATTTCCCATAAAACTTAAAACTAAAGTGAAAGTTTACGGCTTTCTGGGAGCCATCTTAATTAAGTCATGATAAAACATAGCAAATTTTCCATCTGTTTCCATGCCATGTGCTATCAGATACTTTGACCTTTGAGATTTACGAGAGTATGAAAAATCCTGTTCTCTATTCTGTTTATCTTCCCTTGTGGCTCAGCTGGTAAAGAATCTGCCTGCAATGTGGGAGACCTGGGTTCGATCCGTGGGTTGGGAAGATCCCCTGGAGAAGGCAAAGGCTACCTATTCCAGTATTTTTGGCCTGGAGAATTCCATGACTGTATAGTCCATGGGGTCGCGAAGAGTCGGACACGAGCTACTTTCACTTTAAGGACATAAAAACTTGCTAATATGTCTTCCCAGACCTTGAAGAAACAGATGACAACTGGTTGTGCACGTCATTGCCTCCCTCTGGGCTTGGTCTCTTAAGAGATCGCTGCTTCAGGGTAATGAATGGGAAGGCCACCCTCTTCAGCAAAACTCATATTTGATGCTTTTGATTTCAGACCTATCAGTCATCCACAGATACGTCTGTTGCTGTACTAAATTGGGTCCCTTACTACTCTGTATGTGTGTGTGTGTGTGTGTGTGTGCATCTAAGTGTGTGTCTCTTTTGGTGCTTTGCATTCTGATATGGTTCTTCTGTGAATCGGTAAGGCCTCATCTATGTAGCTGTATCCAACTCACTTTAAAGAGTTGGATAGTCCTGGAGTTGATGATGTGGTGAAGAAGAGCATTCTCAGAAAAGAAGGAACATTTAGAAGGTGGGCTTTAGAAAGGCTTTAGAAAGAGGGAATGTCTGTTGCTCTCTGGAGTCAGCCTCCCCTTAAATAAGGTGGGCTCTGTGGGACAGGCCACAGGGAAATCAATCTGGAGCTGGTGTGGGAAGTGGCTCTCCAGGAGAGCAGGAGATAAAACATGAACAACCAATGTTTTATTAACTATGTTGCCTGGCTGTATCCTCCTTTCTGGTTTGGTTTCCCTTTTTTATTATATCAGAGCTTAAAGTGGAGTTTGATTCTCTCTTGCATCCCTGGATCAACTCTAGTACTAGGAATTTAGAGAACAGTCGTGTTCCACATTAAGCTGGTTTATTACAGGTGAACATGTTCTTCTATTTAGGTCCCCATGTCCCCACTCTCTGGGCCCATGTGGTGGTAGCAGAGTTGTTTATTAAGTTGTTTATCCATCTACCTCTTCACCACAGGACAATATTCTCTATATTGAAACCTCAGAAGGTATTAGACTTGAGTTATTGAGCAAGATTCTGGACTCTTTATTTATTTTTAAATTTTGTTTATTTATTTTAATTAATTTATTTTTTAATTGAAGGATATCTTTAGAGTCTTTTTCTAGTAAGTTTCTCCATAAGTCCTCAGATTTTCCCCATAATCATTGCTGTTTTCTGAAAGTCATGTAAGAAAAAAAAGTTTATTTCTTAAAAAAAAATACCCATGAAGGCACAATATACGAATATTGAGCTATTGTACTAGACTGATAGAATTTTGTTCATTCTGAAATATAATTTATTGACCAATAACAGTACAATTTCAGAACCTTTCTTGTTTGAATGGGAAGAATGGGTAGGAGATTAGGAGCCCTTCGTAGAGGACAGGGGCCAAAAGGGTAGGGAATAAGAGAGGATAGAAATATCAAAGACAAGCTGGGCTTACTTGGCCTCTTTTCTTGAAGTGAGGCTAATTTACTTTCAACTGGATATGAGTCCTTTTGCAAGAGTGGGAAGTGATAATAAGCCAACTTGGTTTTCAGTGATGGATCAAGTACTGGGTGATTTTTCTTCAACCACAACAGTTTCTTAAGTATTTGATCCCCAGAGAATCCATAAATAGAAGTATCAGCATATGTTACATCTCTTACAATAGATAAGGAGAAGGGGCATACCAAGAAAATAATGTACCCATCTTCCAACATGTCATGATTTACTATATAGTTGATAATCCTAATGTAGGAGTCACCTCGAAGGAAATGAGTGGTTTGATAATGACATTATGAACTTCTAAGAGCAGAACACATGTGGGGCCCCAATCATAAGACAAGTACCCCACTTGGCATCTGGATAGTAAAAGCTTTGCATCACAGATAATACAATAGGAAGTAACTGAGTTTGAAATCTGGGGGGTATCTCTCAACATCCTTCACATCACTCTCAAATTTGTTCCTCTGGAGCTTTGGGCAGTAATGCTTTCTATCATTGTTCTTTTTGGTTTCTTGTCCTTTTAGGTTTTAGAAGAACCCCTGACTTTTGAGTTTAGGAATAAGAATCCTACTTTTAGGGGAGTGAAAGCGAATATTTTGATAACTATTTTTAGGACTTTTGTCATTTGCAATCTTTTTTATCTTGTGCATTTTATGTTTTACATTTTGTTTTGAAAAACATGGAGAAGCAAGGCCCTGCCAGACAGATAAACAGACAAATAGAAAGGAACAAACACAATCATATGTGGGCCCTTTCATTTGGAAGCATGGCGACCAATATTTGTACATAAACTTTATTATCATAACAATAAAAGGAAAGCAAACATCCAGTATTTTCTAAAGAATTTCACCGCCAACAATATTAAATCCTTGTAATTTTAATTATATTTAAGTATTTATTTCCTTCTCACATAAGTGATTAAAATTCTATTGCTTGTATTTGTCCAACTTTTTAAAAAATTCAAAAAGACTTTTACATAATTTTTATTTCATTATGAAAGATTTTTTGCTTGGGAAAATATTATTCCCAGTTTGTGACAATAGAACTATTAACACATATTTGCATAATAATCTAAAGTATTCCATTCACAAAATAAACCTTGGAGATATATTTCCCCATTTTATAGATGAAGAATATAAAATGTGGTAAAGTTGTGGCCAAAGAGGGTTTACATAAGGTCTGAAACATTAATTTCTGGTTCTAACTTTGCAAAGATTTAATAACTTGTCTGAATTCTGGAAGTGTGATTAGAAACCCAGGCTTCTGATTCCCAGCTCGCCATTCCTTTTGGACTACCTCTGAACATTCATCTTATTTGGAGGGAATTCTCTACCTTATGCATCCTTATCCCTCACTATAAAAACTGGATGCTTGGTTCCCAAGCCTTCCTTGAAGCTACAGTTAGAGTGAGGAAAACCACAGTTAGTGTTCAGATGTAGCAGCAGGAGTGATCCTAGCAGAATCATCCTCTGTCCAGCCTCAGGGTGTTGATGGTGCCAGACACACTGTCTGTGTCCATTGGGACTCAAGGCAGAGCACCTCAAAGGCCAGTAGGATAGCAGGGCTGGCATACTATCCCTGTCTGTATAACTTCCAAGCTTAGTTCATGGGCTTTTCTAGAGAAGTTATGAGCTGCTTAAACTTATTAAGGTAGGTTTATTTGCAACTAAAACCTTGCCTGATATAGAGCTCAAATTTCTTTTACTGGAATGACTCTGCCTCCAAGTCAGGCAGTGAACATTCTTTGGTCCCTTTTAAGGTTTACTTGCTCAGTTTTAGTATTCATTCTTATTATTGGTACTTACCCAAGCTACAGTCTCTGGTTTTGCAATGTGAATACCAAGGGGCAGATTTTTAGCTATGAAAACACTGCTGTCATTGAGCTAAGTCATTCATTTAACAAATACAGTGCTAGTGTGTAGGGAGCAGGGAGAAAAATGGACATACACTTGGAAAAGCAGGTTTGGGGCAATACGGTTGAGGGTCTTAAATGTCATTTACTTATTCTTTCAATAAGTATTTATTCAGTGCTCGTTATGTGCCAAGTTAAGTTCTGCTGCCAATGTCAGAACTACCAGCATTAGAACTAGCAATATGTCTTAGGTAGCGCTCAGTTACATGATCGCAGATTCTTTACCAACTGAGCTACTAGGGAAGCCCAGTTATATGATCACATTTGTGCTATAAAAAGATCCCTCTAACTGATGGGTCCACGAGAATAGATTGCAGAGGAGTGAACCTCAAGGAAGGCAAACCAGTGAGGAGGCATTTTTGACATTGCAAGCTAAAGGAGATGATTATCTGAGGTCAGATGGTCGCAGTGAGATGGAAAGAAGTGAAAAAAAATATGAGAGATTTTTTATAAAAGTTAGAATCCATAGAAACTGCTGATTAATTGAATATAAAAGATGATACAGGAAAGTGATAAGGGGGAAAAAACAGGTTATTTGTCTGGGGTTAAAAATATCTGTCCTCTTTGAGTCATTTACTTAGGAAAGGGTAGATTTGTACTGAGTCATCTAACTCTCCTATTTCCTTGTGACCTCACTCTGGTAGAGTATAATTATAGGCCCACTCTAAGGAAATGATACAAATAGTGGTGGCTTGCTTACTTGGAAATGAATCTCTGACCTGCCTTTTACAGATAGAGCCTGTATTGAATGCAGCTAATCATCTCAGCACATTGACATTAGTCAGCAGAAGAGAAAACAAAGTTTGAGTTTGTGGAAAGACCTTATTTATTAATAGTATTAAAAGCATGTGAAAATCAATGAAGGGGTACAGCCATTTGGGAAGGTGATGAAAACACATAGCGTGAATCTTAAAAAAGACTTTAAGCTTTTATTAGTGGCAGTTGAGCTAAGAAACTGTTTGATATTCCCCTATTATCCATGTCCACAGAGGGGAGTCATTATTTTTCTTTTTTATGAGACCCGAGCTATCTCATGAGGTATACACTTGGAAGGTACATATTGTAGAATTTCAACAAAGGTCCTAAAACACATGACTATTTTCACGGAATAGAATCAACAACAGATGAAGGAGAAGAAGAAGAACTGAAATGAAATCAGGATTCCCCAATGGAAAGATTTTTGGGATCAAGAGATGAGATGAGTGGAGACGAGTGTCTCATGCACTTTTTTAGAGAGAATGTGAGTTTAGGGAAGGAAAAATGCAGTAAAAATGAGAAAAGATTAGACCTTGACAGTATATAACAAATTATCATAGCAAGCCTCCTCACCATATGCTTGTTCAATGACAAGTTCATGTTCCAAGATGAAATGAGAAATTAAGATGCATGGCATTCATGATTCTGGAAAGGATAATAATGAAAGAAACCTGTATGATAAAAAAGAAACCTAAACAACTACATTCAACCAGTAGTCATTTTCAAAGTTCTGTTATTACACATTTACTTGCCTTATTGATTCGGAACGTTATTCTGCAAATGTATCAAATCTTTACAAGTTATACTTGCTTCCATTGGTTATATAAGATTTACTCACCCAAAGTCTGTTTTGCTGACGGGTTATGAACTTCTCAATTATTTGTTGTTTTTGTTTTCCTTCGATGATGAGAATCCAGGAGTCATGATATAATGTTGCTATGGTAATGAATATGTACAAATAGATGATTAAGGGTGTGGAGAAGGTTAAATCTTGAGAAACATATTTGCATGTAAATTTTTTTCCAATGAAATTAAAAAAGAGTCTCCCATGTAAATTTTTTTCTGTTACATACAAAAATGTGAAAGATGTACTATGTTATATCACATCTTGAACAATGCATTTGTGCTGCTTATATTAAATAGCAAGAGTCACTCCAAAGAGTATTTTCTTAATAATACTCTTTGAATAATAGCTCATTTTAAAAGATACTACATTAAAACGGGATTAATTTCCATAGGTGTGTTTATGTGCATATACAGATAAAGTATATTCTTTTAAGTAAAAACTGTGACACATTATAAGCATGAAACTCTTCTCTTAAAGCATATAAAAAATATTTACAGTTGCCTGATATTTTTACAGTTGACTAAATATTTACTTTGCCAGTCACTGGAATTCAATATTTGGAGAGTGGTTAACACTTTACTTAAAATCTGCCATAGTACTAATGTTGGAAGAAGAATATGCACTTAGGACAGAGGACAATGGGATTTGAAGATGTAGTGTAAAATAATCCTGTAAACTAAGGTACTTAGATTTTGAAATATTAATTTTTTTTTTTTCTGTATCATAGAAGTTTGCACCAAGAACTCAAGAGTTCCTGCTTCCTTCATTGGCTGGCCACATGTTGACTGGCAAGGTATCTAATGAGTCTCGGCTTTTGTATACTGTGCTTAAGTCAAAACAAACATGATGATCTTTTGCCATTTGAAGAGGATTCATTAGACCAGCACTGTCCAATAGAGACAGAATGTGAGTCACATATGTAATTTAAAATTTTCTAATAGCTATATTAAAAAGTAATAAGCAATAGGTGAAATTAATTTTAGTAATATATTTTATTTAACCCAATGTAGCAAAAATATTATCATTTCAAAATGTAAATAATATAAAAATTATTACTGATACATTTTATATTCTTATTTAATAGCAAGTCTTTGAAATCCAGCATGCATTTTATACTTACAGCACTTGTTCAAGTGCTCACTATTCACATGCGGCTGGCAGATACCACAGTGGACAATGCACCATTAGGCTAAGAGGAAAATGATGAGTTTGTTTAGAATATTGATGTTATTCAGTATCAGACTTCTTAGGATACTAACCTTGTTTTCTTAGAAGATGAGAGCTTTCCAACTTGCAGGGACATTTCTTACTGTATTTACGAGACTAAATATATGCAAGGTAAAGATCTGACATTACTGTAATGCCTTAAGGTTTGACAGTATGTTCACATTCACTACCCTTATTAATCTTGTAGTTCTGAGAAATAGGGAGGAAAGAAGTTCCATTTACTTTTGAGGAAACAGGCCCCAATCTTTAGGCTCCAAGTCTCATGATCCAATGGTAGATTCCAATCTAGGGTATACTTAACAAATAACGAGCAAGCCAAGTCAGTCAAAATATAATGTGTCCTAGCATTTTCTTGTCTTCTCTCAAAAAAGCATCTGTTTTGTGGGTGTCTGGAAGGGCTCAGGCTTGTCCCACATCTCCATTTTTTTTTTAAATTTGTTTACTTGGATCCAGAGTGAAAGGAGAACAAAGTCATTTTATGCTTATGGATGTTTTGATTCATGCAAAGTGGTGGTGGTGTTTGGGCTCTGTAAGATCCTCAAGACTGTCATTATCATGCAATCTGACAAACATCCCATCCCCAATACTGTGGTTTCTTCGATTAAGTCAGTTGTATACATCATTTCACCTTCATCTATGAAGACTTCATCTATGAAGTCTTTCACAGACTTCAGAAAGAACATGCATTATTTAGTGCTAAACTAGATGAAGAAGCAAGTAATATCTCTTACTCTAAAGCAATTAATCTATATGACAACCATTCTTCAAAGAGCCACCTAACAGCAGCAATAATACCAGTACTGGATTCTTGGCTTTCTGTGTTTTTCAGTTTAAAATAATTCCATTCAGACTGACATATATACACTACTATACATAAAAGAGATAACTAATAAGGATTGATGCTGAAGCTGAATCTCTAATACCTTGGCCACCTGATGCAAAGAGCCAACTTGTTAGAAAAGAGCCTGATACTCGGAACGATTGAAGGAAGGAAGAGAAGGGGATGACAGAGGACGAGATGGTTGGATGGCATCACGGACTTGATGGACATAAATTTGAGCATGTTCCAGGAGTTGGTGATGGACAGGGAAGCCTGGCAGTGCTGCAGTCCATGGGGTCGCAAAGAGTCAGACACAACTGAGCGACTGAATAACAACAAGAAGGACCTACTATATAGCACAAGGAATGCTACTCAATAGTCTCTTAAGGCCTATACGGGAAAAAAGTTTCAAACAGTGGATATATGTGTGTGTATATATATATATATAAAAAATTGATTTACTTTGTTGTACACCTGAAACTAACATAACATTATAAATCAACTATAATCCAATAAAAATTTGAAAAAAATCTTACTTTAATATACAGGCTAAATATGTGAATTGAATTTAGGCTAATTATTAGTTGGTAAGACTGCCCTTATACTTGCAAACACAATCCACATGGGAAACACACTCATTTGATAAGCCCCAGGGATTTAAACAATACTAAAACAAGTTTCTAAAATATTACTTTATATAATTCTTCACCTCTCCTTAAACCCTGTGTCTGATTCCACTCTGCCCCCTCAGTGTTTCAATTACTAAAACTGCAGTTGCTAAAATATCTTCCTTAGGACTGGTCCTCTACTTCCTTCCAAACCTGGGTTACGCACTGCGGACGACCACATAGGCTGGCGCAGGTAGTCTGCCTTCGGTCGCCATTCATAGAAGGATGGGTTGCTAGAGGGAAGGGTTGCTTGAAGGCACCAGATCAGAGAAGAAATTTCTACAGGGAACCCAGGCAGGGGGGCAACTGATTATTTCCAGAGTTGGACACAGAGGGCGCCCTTCCACAGAGGCGCGCACAGCCAGGACGTGGCAGAGTGTGGAGCCTGGGTGTTTCAGGGTTCACTCACGTTGGAAAACCTTGAGGGCGCTGACGATAAGTGAGTGTCAAGAGACCTGGACGCGTGGATCGACAGTAGGAGACTACAGAGCGGAGCCACCAGGAAGCAGCTGCTGCAGGGTTTAAGTTTTCCGAAAGTCTCAGTAGAGCTTTCCCTCCTGTCCCGACCCGCTTCTCAGCGTACCCCGTCTTGGGGACTCCGCGCCACCCCACCATCTTTCTTATTCCGCTCCCTACCCATCCCCGCCCCGCCTCTGGGCGATCTCACCGCCTCTCCCACGAGCCGCCTTTGCCCGCCTGCTGGGCAGCGCCAGGCCCCCGGCAGCAGCCGGAGAGCCCAGGGGCGGAGGCGCGGCAGGGGCGGGCTCTGTCGCCCCCCACCCCCGCCCCTGCCAGCCCCGCTGCGGGGCCAGTGGCTGGAGCCCCGCGCACAGCCAGCCGCGGGGGGCGGGGGATGGGGGAGGCCGGAGAAGGGGACGCCGGCGCTGAATAGAGCCAACCGCACACTTCAAAAGGGTGCCGGGCTGCGCTTCCTTTCCGCGCCCCGGGAACTTCAAAGCGGCCCGCGCTGCCCCGGCCGCTCCTCTCCCGGGCCTCGCAGCCCGGGCGCGGCGCCCTGTGGCCATGACCCGAGCGCTCCGCGCCGCGCTCCGCCAGGCTCTTCTGCTGCTCGCCGCCGCCGCCGCACTCTCGGCAGGTACCACAGGCTTTCTTTTCTCCGAGCCCGCGAGGGTGGAAGTCGGGGGCTGTTTGCGGGTGGGCGAGGGATGGGGGAAGAATGTGCTCCGAGCGAAATGACCTTCCTCGGGGAGGGGTGGGTAGCGCCAGTTGGATTGAGAGGGGCGTGGGACAGGGCGCAGCGTGGGCACCTGACGTCTGCTAGCAGGGAAGACAGGTGTGTCGTGGATGAAGCCACTAGGAGGAGGGAAAAAGCTACAGGGACGTGGGGGTATGGTGTTAGGGGGGAGCTGAGGGGAGCTGAGTGACAGATTAGGGGGCAGTTTGCAGCGGAGGGAGTAGGAGAGTGTTTGTGGGTGTGCTCAGAGCTGGCAGTTGGGTGACACCCTGAGTTCACTCTGCTGGGGCTTTAGGGACGCTCCGTGCTGAGCTCCGGAGAGCTGAGCAAGGATGAGGAGACGGTGGTGGGAGGGTAGGGAGTGGTGGTGGCAATTCAGTCTGAGTTTTAAGAGATGAGGGTTACCTCAAAAGCCGCTGGTGCCAAGCTCCGTAGGTGGGAGTGGGAGCTTACATCTGCGTGGTTTGCAAGGCACAGTGCTTTCGAGGTATGATCTTTACTAAGAGTTGCAGGGGAAAAATGTTCTGGCAAGAATCCCAGCGTTTATAACAGGTCTGTGCTTTGATAGGCTAAATAGAACCCTCGGCCCAAGCTAGAAATTAAACATTTCTTTATAATGTTTACTAGAACTGGGGCAAATGCATCTTTTAGTAAAATTATAGTGTGCTATGAGGAAAAACCCTTTAACTCTAAAACTCGTTTCATTATAACGTTATTCTGGGTTATGGAGAGGGACCAGGAGCAGATTCCTTGCTAACTCATTCTTTAAACATTCCAAAAAGACATTTAAGTTATTTGCACATAAAAACTACGGTGTTTTTCCGTTGGGCTGTACTTTGTCCAAAGATGATTTTGAGGCATTTTTATTTTCTTAGATGACAATCTGTTTGACATTAATAGCTATACTACAGGGCGGGCAGTTTTCCTCTTAGCGACATATTGGGGAGAATGTTTTGAATAGTATGATTGCTGTCACATGCAGAGTCAGTGTTTCAGATGGTCTGAGAGACTTACCAAAAGTTGTATTTAAATGAGAATTTAATTGTTGGAAGTGATCAGTTGATGCAATATGAGGATTAAAACATTTCAGTTATCTTTGAAAAGGCCAGCCTTTTAGGAGAGCGGTTACCCAGAGACTTAGCAGGAAGATGATGTGATAAAGGGAAACATTTGTGTTCAGAGTCAGTAAATTCATCAATGGGAAGAAAAATGGCTATGGAAAGTCTTTATAAGAAATGGGCAGAAACTCCACTAACTTGGAGTATTCGAAGTGCTCTTGATGATTTAATTGAATTTACACACTTACACACATGCATACACAGTCTGCTGGAGATCACAGTTCTGACTGGGCACCTCTGAAGTTGCCTCTGAAGGCTATCTGTACACCCTTTTTTGTTTCAGGGAACTAATAGTTTTGTTGCAGACATTTAAACAGTAGATGCAATTATTTTTTAATCTAGCTTGAAAGGTTTATTTTATTATGTGACAAAATCTTTAGAAAGTTTCAGTGTTTAGAAACACTAGGCATAGCAACATAGGAAAATATGCCCTGCTATGTTCTCAAAAAGGCATGGAACCTTTTGAAGTTAAAATGTGCAAAAAACAAAGAAAATTAGATCGTCCCTTCAAATTTGCTTATTTCCTGAAAATTTGAAAAAAAGAAGTGAAAGTTGCTTGCTTAGTCGTGTCCAACTCATTGTAACCCCATGGACTAAACAGTCCATGGAATTCTCTGGGCAAGAAAACTGAAGTGGGTAGCTGTTCCCTTATTCCAGGGGATCTTCCCAATCCAGGGATTGAACCCAGGTCTCCCACATTGCAGGCAGACTCTTTACCAGCTGAGCCACCAAGAAAGCTCAAGAATACTGGAGTGGGTAGCCTATCCCTTCTCCAGGGGATCTTCCCAACCCAGGAATTGAACTGGGGTCTCCTGAATTGCGGATTCTTTACCAACTGAGCTATTGGGCAAAGGCTATGGAAAATGCCTGATATGGAGATAATGTGGCAATATAGTAGAAAAGTACTTATCAAAATCGAACTTTTACAGTGAACTTTTCTATGTGGAATGAAATCATTTTCTAATCTCTTTAAGAAGCTTTACTTCTCTTTGTGTCCCACAGAAAAAATGTAGATTGTGCATTGCATTTTTGATTCTTGTATTTATAAAAATCTTTGATTATTTGATAGAGGGATTCAAGGTAATTTATTTCATCTTTTTTAAATTGTTTTTCTCATGTAGTTACCTTCATTCGTTTTGACCTAGTCACTTACAAACTGCATTGTTAATTACATTTACCATCTTTTGAAAACATACATGCAGTGATTGACATGTTATATGAAAAGTTGCTATTGACACAGTGACATAGCAAAATTGCATGACAGAAAACACCACTTTCCAATTTGACTCTGCTGAGCACCAGGCCTAGGACCTGAAATATCTGAAAATATTGATGAACCAATAAACCCTTTTTGCTTTGGCTGTTCTCCTCCAGCATCTCTAGCACCTTAGGCATGTTAAGCCTTGACAGCAGAGTAGAAATCATTGCTCCTTGTTGAGAATCTCAGAGGGTAACTGCTGATCTGGTAGAAACTTAGAGAAAATGTTTATTGGTCTGGACTGGCTAAAAAAATTAGGTTGCTCTGAGTTGCTCTAATTATCTAGTTTCTGTGTTCCTTGGTGTTTGATAAGGAAGACCTGACATGACCTCACAACATTTATCATGTGTACTAAACAAAAAATTGTCAGAAAATGTCCTGGAGTTCTCAAATTTGAAGCTGGACTTGGGTGTTATACAGATTTACACATTGTATATCCTCTACTTATTTTATGAAAGTCCTTTGTCTTCTAGTTGGAAAGGATTATTGGGCCTCTAGAAGTCTAGGCGCTGTTACTCTAAAAGTGAAAAGATAACTTTCATTTAATAACTCGAGTGGGAGTGGGGCTTTCAGGTAATAAGTTTTGTCTTGTTTTCCCACTTAACAGCAGTTAGCAGTTCCTACTCTACATTTTAAGCTGCGCTGAAAGTGAAAGCTTTGGACTGACTGAGTTTATCATGCAAAAGATGTCACCTTTGCCTTTCTTTAAGGACAGTCATTTATTGGTTGACTGACACAAATGTAGCAAGAGGCTCTGTGCTTCTGAAAAAGAGACTTCTTTGGACTAGAAGCAACTCTGCGGGAGTACTTGGGGGTATATTTGTTCATCGTCTCTACTGCCTGCACCCATTGAGAATTCCTCCGTTTTACTACGAGGATGCAAAAACGAAGTATTTGAGGTGTGAGAGTATGAGAGGAGCAAAGGATAACACCCAGTTTTGACCTAAGTAATAGAAGAGATCGTTAAGAGGGTGAGGCTAACTGCAGGAGCAGTCTGAGGAGGACTGAGGCATGGAGGCAGAGAGTTGGAGCTTGGTGTTGGGTATGTTGAGCTTTAAATGTCTGTTAAGCACTGAGTGGAGGTGTCAAGTGAGCAGTTGGTTGTATTGAGTCTGGAGTTTTGTGGGTAAGACTAACCTGAAGCTTAAAAATCTAGAGCCAAAGGCATTTACAGATAATTTTAAAAGCCACATTAAATAGTCATATGCTTAGCAAATCATAGCATGTCCAGTTGAACTGAATTTCAGATAAACAACAAATAATTTTTTAGTATGTTGCAAATATAACATGGGACATACATATATTAAAAATTAATTGCTGTCTAATATCAATTTAGCTCGGCATTCTGTACTTTTATCTGACAATCTAACACTAAAAAAAAAGTATTGTAGTGAGATGAACTGCTTCAACTATATGAATTCCAAGCTTTTGCATTAGAAAATGAACCTGTTTTCCTGTCCTTGTCTCTTAAAACTTCTGTTCTTGTTCTGCTGCCATCTCCATATGTATCTCTGAATAGGTGACTTCCAAGCCTTTGAACTGGATGTCTCCATGGCTTAGTCAACAGTGAGGGATACCCAGACTTTACTAACTTACAGGAAGGAGTACCTTAACATGAAAGGATGTGTGAAAAAGAAGTACTCTCTAGAGTCTGTGAATGATTATTATTATGTGAAAGCAGTTGGGTTTTCCCAAGGTTATGTTTTTTTTTTTTTTTTAATGTGATTGTTACTTTCAAATCCATTTTTAGAGTACAGGGGGACTGGTTCTACCCTGGGATACAGAGATTTGAGGATGTTCAAGTCCCTTACATACAACTCTGTAGTATTTGCATATAATCTATGTACATCCTCCCATATACTTTAAATCATCTCTAGATTAGTTATATGAACTAATACAGTGTAAACACTGTGTAAATAGTTGTAAGTACAATGTAAAAACTATGTAAAGAGTTGCTGTGCTTGCATGCTGAATTGCTTTAGTCCTGTCCATCTCTTAGCAACTCTATGGGCTGTAGCCTGCCAGGCTTCTCTATTCATGGGGATTTTCCAGGAAAGAATACTGGAGTGGGTTGCCATGTCCTCCTCCAGGGGATCTTCCCAACTCAGGGACTGAACCTGCGTCTCATGTCTCCTGCATTGGTAAGCAGGTTCTTTACCATTAGCGCCATCTAAGAAGCCCACCAACACATGGCAAATTTGGTTTTTGCTTTTTGGAACTTTCTGGAGGTGGTTGGTTGCATCCACAAATGTGGAACCTATGGATAAGGAGGCCAACTGTATTCTCCTTTTTAAAGAACTCTAGGCAGTAGCTGAGATCAAGCTTGTTGTATTTTTCTTGGCAGAACCTGCATCTCTTATTGTAAACAAGAAAAAGTTAAGGAGAGAGGAGAATGAATAGAGTCACATACGACTTAATAACCTGACACAGTTTGAGGTTCCAGAACATATTCCTAAGAGAGTGATTTCAAGTCCTTCAGGAGAGGGTCAGGGATACATAAATGTCATCCAGAGGCTGTGTAGTTCCTGTTCTAGCTAAGTCTTGACCTGCTACCAAATAATTAGTGTTGGCTTCATTTTGAAATATGTAGGGGAAAAGTATCCTATAAATGATCAACTGTGGGCATGAACCATTAATTAGCTCAAACAGATATGTTCGTATGTATATAAATAGTTTATTTTAATAAATAATCAAACAACAGGATTAATTTTCAAATATAAATAGAAAACAGAACTAAACAGGAGAAAAAGGAAAAGGTTTAAGAATAGAGTGTGTATTATCTATCATTCTTTAACATTTATATCTGTGTGGCTTTTTTTTGGATTTTTTGATTGCTTCTGCTGCTTCTGCTGCTAAGTCACTTCAGTCATGTCCAACTCTGTGCGACCCCATAGAGGGCAGCCCACTAAGCTCCTCTGTCTGTGGGATTCTCCAGGCAAGAACACTGGAGTGGGTTGCCATTTCCTTCTCCTATGCATGAAAGTGAAAAGTGAAAGTGAATTCGCTCAGTCCTGCCTGACTCTTAGCGACCCCATGGACTGCAGCCCACCAGGCTCCTGCATCCATGGGATTGTCCAGGCAAAAGGACTGGAGTGGGTTGCCATTGCCTTCTCCGATTACTTATGACTTCATATTAAAAAAATTTCACAGCTAATAGGAAAAAATCTCAAGGTTTATCTTTATGTTGTTTAAGAAATTGGGATAATATTGGAATATGTTCATAAGTGATATAGAAATTCCAGATGAATGCACAAGTATATGAATATACTAAAGCCATCAAATTATATACTTTAGATTGGCAAATTGTATGGAATATTATTTTATTTCAACAAAGCTGTTAAAAAGTAGTTTTAATAGTAATAATAAAAATAAATTCCACTTTTGCTAACAGACTTAGGAATACCTGAATACTGTCTCGGTTCAGCTGTGGGTCTCCTCCAGTCTAAGGGGAGTTACTAAGGGGGACATGTAGAAAACAAAGGGAAAATAAATCAGAGTAACTTTCTTTGTCACCTGGTACTTTGGCCTCAAATTGTTTGGTAGAACTCTAATATCCTCCCTTTTTCTAAACTTTAAAAAGTTAAATAACCTAGGATAAAGAAAGGGGGTTTGTGATAAGTCAGAATCCTAGATCCTGACACTACGATATCATCAAAAGGTCTTGCAATTCTTGGATGAAGCCGGAGTGACAAAGTGGGGGCCCTCTATCTTCAGTAGCTCATGGTGCTCCAGCCTTCATGGCAGCTCTGACAGTTCCAGGCCATAATCTCAGGGGTGACTGCTAAGTAGGAGAAAGGCAGAGTCTGTGGAGAAGGGTGGCTGGTTGTGTTCTATGATGAAGTGGATGCTGCCCTTCCCATTCTTGCTGTGCAAAGAAGTAGGAGACAGGGCCGTGACCAAGAGCCCTGTGCCTTTCATGTTCTTTGAAAACTGGATCCTTGAAGCATGTGGGCCTTTTGGTTCCCTGGAACATGAACAATAATGATCACTACTCCTTTGCATTTAGGAATCTAGCAAAAAGTAACACAGAGGAGGTGAGTAGGAGTGTGAAAGAGACGAGGAAGACTTTTATTTCCACAGAAGCCAACCCTCCATTATTTTTCACTCTTTTGCCTTATCACGTGGCTCTTGAATTCACCTGCTCTGATTGACCAACAAGATTCTGTTCTGTCCTGATGCTTCCCTTTTTCTCCTCTAGAATAATTTCCCTCTTCCATTGTTTTCTTCTTCTTATTTAGAGTAGGTATGCGAAGATACTGTTTCTTTGGAATTGTTTTAAATTAATCCCCTCAAGAATTCATGGGTGAATCATTCAGTATGACTCAAGAGCTTGGCTTATTATTTTTTTAAAACAATTTAAATGTGTCAGTGACTTAAGCATCCCAATTTAGATCAATCTACTTTTTCATTAAACTTTTCACATGGAGAAAATGATTAGTTGCTCTAATTTTGCAAGTAAAACACATATATTTTCTTCTAATTTGTTTTATCATTTTTGTCTCATGCTAGGGTAAAATGACAAAGATAGATGCCACATCTCTGTATGTTGATTAAGCTCCCTGTACATTTTTCATTCAGTGTCATGATTGAATTAATACTCTGGTCAAAAACCAGATTAGAAAAAAAATCTAATCCATTAGGATCTGGACAATGATCATTTTAATGCAAAATGTCTAGTTTCATAAATGCATGCTTAGTTTAGAGATGTTAACTCAGAGGGCGGTAATCCATATTAACAGTTTTCAGGAACCAGATTGTTTTAAAACAGAGCCAAAGTATATTAAAGAATATTAATTCATCACATCTCATAGCTTCATCCCATGACATTTTCCTGGCCTGATCCTCTAGAAATGTGTGTTTTTTTTTCCCCTTTCTATTTTCTTTATTGCTCTTCAAGGGTAAAGATCTGCATTGTGAAGCTTTACCTCTCTAAAACCATAGAAAGACTGCGTGTGTGTTAGTCACTCAGTCATGTCCAGCTCTGTGTGAACCCAGGGACTGTACCCCATCGGGCTCCTCCGTCCATGGGATTTTCCAGGCAAAAATACTAGAGTGGGTTGCCATTCCTCTAGGAGATCTTCCTGACCCAGGGATCGAACCCGCATCTCCTGCATTGGCACTCAAATTCCACTCAAATTCCAAATTCCTGGAAATGTGTATTTCCAGGAAATAGCCCATACACTCTAAATTTGAAATACTGAATAAGAAATAATTATATGATTAGCAGAAGATTCCTTAAAGAGTAATAAATGCATAGTTGAATGAACTTCTCTCCCTTTTAAAATCTTTCTCTCCTATAGCTGTTCTCTATAAATATTAGCTCTATTATGTTAAAAAGTGTTGCTTTTTTGCATGTAGAAGAAAGTTGACTTTGTTAAAACAGCTGGACTTGAACTCTCCTTTGGATATTATCATTATCATAAAGATTTTCATAGTATTTCCTTATTACTTTTTAATACCTATAGTATTTGTAGTGCTAGCCCTTCTTTTATTCTTGACATTGAGCATTTGAATTTTCTTTCTTTTTACCTTGATCAGTCTAGCTGGAGATTTATTAATTTTATTGATTTCTTTCAAACATGTAAAACATGAGGTTAATAGCACAAAAGACAAGAAGAGAGAAATAGAAGAATATGATAATAAGGTTCTTAGATTAAACTATGATAATTTAAAGGTGCATATTTTAATCTTGTAGTAATAACTAAAAAGGAAGCAGAGATGTAGCTTATAAACTAATATTAGAAATAATATAGATTACTAACAGTCAATTAAACCAAATGAAGGCAAAAATTGAGGAAAAAAGGAGAGATATAAAAATAAAAAGATAACATTTAAACATAACCACATTGATACATACATTAAGTGTATATGCTCTAAACACTCCAGTTAAAAGATAAGTATGGAAGACTAGATGTAAAACAATACCCAACCATATGTTCTCTTCAAGAAAACCATTTATACACACATAGGTATGTATGTCGGAGAAGGAAATGGCAACCTACTCCAGTATTCTAGCCTAGAGAATCTTGTGGACTGAGGAGCCTGATGGGCTGCTGTCCACAGGATTGCAAAGAGTTGGACACGACTGAAGTGACGTAGCATGCATGCATGCATTGGAGAAGGAAATGGCAACCCACTGCAGTGCTCTTGCCTGGAGAATCCCAGGGACAGAGGAGCCTGGTGGGCTGCCGTCTATGGGGTTGCACAGAATCAGACACCACTGAAGCGACTTAGCAACAGCAGCAGCAGCAGGTATGTATGTGGGCTTCCCAGGTGGTGCTAGTGGTAAAGAACCCACTCACCAATGCAGGGGACCTAAGAGATGTGGGTTTGATCCCTGGGTCAGGAAGATCCCCTGCAGGAGGCCATGGCCTCCTGCAGGAACCCATTCCAGTATTCTTGCTTGGAGAATCCCATGGACAGAGGAGCTTGGCTGTTACCATAGGGTAACAAAGAGTTGGTCATGACTGAAGTGACTTCACATGCATGCATGTATGTTTGCAGGTGTACATATGTACACATAAAGTTAAGAATATGAAGATGGGAAATCTCTAATATGCAGACATTCAGCACTAAAAAACTGAATGGTTACTATATTAATAGTAACCAAATGAAAAGAGAGATAAACAATACAAATATTAAGCATAGCTGGGATATCTGTATTAATATTGAGAGAGTAGATTTTATAGCAAAGAATATCACCAGTGATAAAGAAAGACATGTCATAATAATAAGTATTACCAGGGATAAAGCAAGAGATTTCCTAATAATAAATATACATTAAGAGGACATAATAATCTTAATGTGCATGTACCCATTAACAAACTTTTCAAATATATGCAGCAAAAATTTCAAAAACTAAAAAGAAGAATAGCCCAATTCAAATATAAATTGAAAGTATTAACAATCCTCTCTCAGTGGTTGATAAAACAAGAAGACAGAAAATCAGTGAAGATAAAGATGATTTGAATAACAACATTAAGCAACTTACCTGAATAACATTTATAGAACACTTCACCTGACAATGGAATACATGTTGTTTTCAAGTGCACATGGTACATTCTGCAGGTCAGATGCACATTAGACTTTGAAATAAATAAAAATGAAATTAAAAATAACTAAAATCATGCAGATGATGCCCTTTCATCCCCAATGATTTAAATTAGAAGTCAGTAACAAAACAATCTGGAAATTCCCAAAATATTTGGAATTTAATCAACACATATCTAAATAGCCCACAGGTCCCAGAACATCACAAAATATAGAAAATATTCTAAACTCAATGAAAACAAAAACACAGTATAGCACAATTTATGGATGAGCTGAAGCAGTTGCTGGGAAGGAAGTTTAGAGCTATAAATGCTTATAGCAGAAAAAAAGAAACGTCTTAAGTGATGACTTAAGAAAGGGTCAGCAGACTATGACCCACTGGCTGTCCAACTTGTAAATAAAGTTTTATTGAAACACAGCAACACCTATTTATGTATCATCTATGCTTGCTTTTATACTACAATGGCAGAATTAAGTAGCTGCAACAGAGACTGTAGGGCCCATGAAACTAAAATATGTACTATCTGAACCTTTAAGTGGAGAAGGAAATGGCAATCCACTCCAGTATTCTTGCCTAGAGAATCCTGTGGACAGAGGAGCCTGGTGGGCTGCCGTCTATTGGGTCGCGCAGGGTTGGACACGACTGAAGTGACTTAGCAGTAATAGCAGCAGACCCTTTAAGAAAAAGTCTGTCAACTTTTGATCTAAGGTACCAACTTAAAAAGATAGACTAAAAAGGAATAAATTAAGTTCAAAGTAGGTAGAGGAATGAAATAGTGATAAGAATAGAAAATGATTGAAGGAAAAATAAAACAAAGAAAATCAATAAAACCAAATTGTTTTTCATCTGAAAAGCTTACAGACCCATATCTCTCATAGAGACGCAAAAATCTTCAACAAAATATCAAGTTGAATTCAGCAATATAATAACAGGGTAATACATGATGATCAAGCAGGGTTTGTCCTGGGTATGCAAGACTTTTCAATGTTAGGAAATCTAATATTACAATTCCCCATTTCAGTAAAGAAAAAATATGGCAATATCAATAGGTTCACAAAAACCAAATGACAATACTCAACATCTGTAATACAAACTCTCACCAAACTAAGAATGGAAGTGAACTTCTTAACATGAGAAAGAGCTTTTTCAGAAAACTTATAGCTAACATTGTACTTATCTGTGAAAGACTGGATGCTTCTCACTAAGAGTGAGGACAAGGCAAAGATGTCTGTTCTTACTACTTCTAATCAGTATCAAATGGAAAGTCCTAGCCAATGCATTAAGATAAGAAAAATGTATATAAAGCATATGGATTACATAGGAATACATGCAAATTTGTCTATTCACAGATAATTTGATTTTATATATAGAAAATATTAAAGAATCTCCAAAAAAAGTTTTAGCACCAATAAGTTCTTGTTGAAGTTCAAGGTTGCATGATACACTTAATATAAAAAAATCAATTGTATCTTTATATAATAGCAATGGAAATTTAAAAATTGGAGAAAGGAACCATATACAGTGGCATCAAAAAATTCATGTAATACTTAGGTGTCAATCTAACACAATATGTGGAAAATCTCTATTTTGGAAAACATGAAACACAGTTGAAAGAATTCAAAGACCTAAATAAATGGAATGATATACTATATTCTCTGAACTGAAGTTTCTGTGTTGCTAATATGTGAGTTATTTTCAAATAGGTCTATAGACTCAATGTAATCACAATAAAAATCCAAGCAGGGATTTTTGCAGAATTCACCAAGCTTTAAAAAATTATGTGCTAAGTCACTTCAGTCGTGTCTGACTCTTGGTGACGCTATAGACTAGCATGCCAGGCTCCTCTGTCCATGGGGTTCTCCAGGCAAGAATACTGGTGTGGGTTGCCATGCCCTCTTCCAGGGGATCTTCCAGGCCCAGGGATTGAACCTGCATCTCTTATCTCTCCTGCATTGGCAGGTAGGAATTACATGTAAAGGGAAATGAAAACCAAATCAATTTGGAAAAAGAAGAAGAAAAGTGAAATCTTCAAGTGCCTGATCCAAGGCTTATAAATCTGGAGTAATTAAGATAGTGTGTTGTTGGCAAAAGAAGAGAGGAACATTGATTAATGGAATAGAATAGAGAAACCAGAAATAGGTCCACACATTAATGATCAATTGATTTTTTTACAAAGGTGTAAAGGCAATTCAATAGAGAAAGGACATTCTTTTCAACACATGTTGCTGGAAAAATAGGCAAAAAAAAAAAAAAAAAAAGAGAGAGTCAGAAAAGAACCTCAAAACATGCCTGGCATGGTTATAATTGTTAAGTCAGAATGGGTCATGAGTGTAAAAATAAAATCTAAAACTATAAAAACTTAGAAGAAAAGCTTCTACTCTTGGGTTAGGCAGCATTTCTTAGATGCAAGCACCAAAAACATGATCCATAAAAGAAAATACTGATAAATAGGACTTTATCAAAATTTAAAACTTCTATTCCTTCAAAGGTGCTAATAAGAGAATGAAAAAACAAGCTGAAAGCCGGGAGACAATATTTGCAAGACACATATTTTGTAAAACACTTAATTCAGAATACATGAAGGATTCTCAGGACTCAATAACAAGGAAACAAAGAACCCAGCAAGAAGTGAGCAAAAGACCTGAACAGGAAGATACCTGAATAGAAATAAGCACACCAGAAAAATGAGGAAATGCTTATTATAACCACAATGACATGCCACCACATACCTCTTTCAATGGCTAAAAAACAAAACAATGAACAAACAAATAGCAAGATGACAATACCAAGTGCTGGCAGGACTGCTAAGTACCTGGAACTCTTAAATACTACTGTTAGGAATATAAAATGCTACTTTGAAAAACACTGGTAACTTTCTATAAATTTAAAATACACTTTTTATAAAATGTGGTAATCTCACTCCTAGATATTTAGAGAAGAGAGATGAAACTTATTTCATATAAAAATCTGTATATTAATATTTCTTACAGAGTTGTTCCTAATCAGCAAAAACTGGGGGAATATGTCCTTTAACTTGTGAATGAATCAACAAATTGTTGAACCTTCATTCAATGAACTTTCTTTAATTAAAAATTTTAAAAATGTTCTATTTCTGTTTTGTAAACAATTCATTTGTATCTTTTTTTAGATTCTACTTATAAATGATATTATATGATATTTGTCTTTGCTTGACTTACTTCACTTAGTATTATAATCTCTAGGTTCATCCTCATTGAATGACTTGTTGTATGCAACAACATGAATGAATCTTAGATGCCTAAAGTTGAATGGCAGAAGCCAGAACCAAAAAGCTACATTTATTCAACATTCTAGAGAAGGCAAATGTATAAGAACAGAAAACATCATTTGCCATGGGTTGGGGTGGAAGGAGAAGTTTTCTAAAAAGTGTAAGAGGAAATTTGGGGGAGGCATGACTGAGCTGAAGTTGTCAAAACTAAAATCTGTATACTAAAAAGGAGGAATGTTACAGTATGTAAATTATATCTCAATAAACTTGACCTACTTCTCAAATTGGAGGGCATGTAAAGTCAGCAGATAGCTATTCAAATTGGTTAATCAAGAACAGCACTGTATTTTTAGATTAATGCCCTAAGATAAGATAATACCCTAATACAAAAATAATTGAGTAGGTGCCTCTGGAATGTGAGACTGGACAGATCCTTTTCATTTCAATTTTTCCTAACCTACTTTTTTAAAAAAATTTTAACCACTTGCATTTATAACACAAAACAAAAAAAAATTGATTACAAATAATTGATTTACTTTTGTTAACTTCTGTTATATAAGAAAGGGGTTTCTGTACATATTAAAATGTTTTTGTGTATATCATCTTCAGTCTGTAAAATGGCATAGAGAGAAATGAAATCAAATTAGGATAAATAAGTCTATGTCTCATTCATTAGCATGGAGTAGGGATTTTTTTCTTCTCTTAGGCAATTGCAACTGAGGGTCATTATCCATACACAGATAAAGTCCATTGTAAAAATGGTATTGCTTACCTGCTCTTTTAGGTTAACGTATTTGGTTCAACTTGAAAGGTCATTTGTCACCTTCAAGAGAGCACTTATGGGCTGCTTGGGCTCTTTTTGTTTGTTTACTATAGCATTAAGCTTGCTTATGGAGAATTTTGCTTACAGCTGCAGTCTATACAAAGAGCCATTAATGCATTAACAAACCTTATTTTGCTGAGTCAGGTTAGAGGTACCCCTTGCTTAATACAGTGTCATGCACCCAGTGGGCAGTCAGCATTTTCTTGATTGTCTTCTACACACTCGGGGAAAGTCACCATGCTGATTTTGACCCTCTTCTAAGACAAAAGATGAGAGGAAATGTTGTAGAAAGATCATCAAGCTAGGCTAGTTTGTTGGTTTACGTCCTCGAGATCAGGTAAGCTTCCAGTGTAGAGCAGGGGTCATTATGTGATACTCATATATCTGAATTTTCAGGGAATGCCTTATTTTCAAATATGCTAGCCTACTTTCAGGGCAGAAATTAAAATTTTTGAACTCAAAAGTAGAGTTGCTATAAGCAATGGGGTAACATGGTAGTGCACATGTGGGTGAACACCAGACTCTACCATCAGTGTTTTTTTAAAGGCACATGCAGAAGAGTTGGCTGAAGATATCCCTATGATATCCTCAGTGACTGTCGATGAGCTAAGTACTTTAACAGAGGGAGAAGTGATGTTAAAATCTTGTTGTTTCTGATTGCAGCATTAATATGTGTTCATTATAGGAGATTCGGAAAAAGTGTTGAAAAATGTGAAAATCATCATTTAGTTTGATACCTCAGAGATAAGCACTATTAATGTTTTGATATATTTCCTCCTAATCCTTATTTCTATGCATATGTATGTAAATTAAGATCATATCCTATATGTTTTATGAGTCTACTTTTCATTTGATTTTATGATTCTACTTTTCATTTGATAGAGTAGTGAGCCACTCTAATTAAATGGGCTTCCGCTGTGGCTCAGTGGACAAGAATCTGCCTGCAAAGCAGGAACCGCAGGAGACTTGGGTTTGATCCCTGGGTCGGGAAGGTCCCCTGGAGGAGGGCATGACGACCCACTCCTGTGTTCTTGCCTGAAAAATCCCACGGATAGAAGAGCCTGGTGGGATACAGTCTATGCGGTTGCAAAGAGGTGGACTCAACTGAAATGACTGAGCACGGTGCTCTAGTTGAATATTATTAAATACAGAATATTATGCCATCATATGTATTATCAAAATTTATTTAAACATTTTGATTTGGAGATATGTAGGTTATTTCCATTTTTTACTTTTGTGAATAATAATTCTGCAGTAGAAATTTTATTTTATTTTTTTTGCAGTAGAAATGTTAAATAAAATTTTGTTTTTCTGATTATTTCATATAGAGGAAGTGGGAATACAACTGCAAAGATGATAAACCTTTTTAGGACTCTTGAGGCAAATATGTCAAATTGTACTCCCTAAAGTTTGTAAATGAAACTCCATCTGTGTATAAAGATGAAATTTAATTGATCCCCTCTTGTCATTTCTGGGTGTTATAACTTACAAAATAATATTGAATAAAAATTATATCTTTGTTGTATTAATTTTCTGTTTTGATTATTAATGAGATCAAATCTTTTTATGTTTATTGACAGTTTTTCTTTCTCTGTTCATCTACTTCATTTCTCTACCGACATACTTGTCTTTTTTTTTCTATTTTATTTATTTATTTTTTCCATTTATTTTTATTAGTTGGAGGCTAATTACTTTACAATATTGTAGTGGTTTTTGCCATACATTGACATGAATCAGCCATGGATTTACATGTGTTCCCCATCCTGTTCCCCCCTCCCACCTCCCTCCCCATCCCATCCCTCTGGGTCTTCCCAGTGCACCAGCCCTGAGCACTTGTCTCATGCATCCAACCTGGGCTGGTGATCTGTTTCACCTTTGATAGTATACTTGTTTCAATGCTGTTCTTTCTGAACATCCCACCCTCGCCTTCTCCCACAGAGTCTAAAAGTCTGTTCTGTACATCTGTGTCTCTTTTTCTGTTTTGCGTATAGGGTTATTGTTACCATCTTTTTCAATTCCATATATATGCGTTAGTATACTGTATTGCTGTTTATCTTTCTGGCTTACTTCACTCTGTATAATGGGCTCCAGTTTCATCCATCTCATTAGAACTGATTCAGATGAATTCTTTTTAATGGCTTTTCAAATATATTTTGTCAAACTGAAGAAGTCATTGATTCTACTTGATAGTAGAATCATTTTTGTGAAAAGTTTTAGTATAGTTAATTATAGTATTATAATTATAGTTATAGTTAGTATAATTTTATATAAAATTTTAGAAAAATTTTAGTATAACAATCAATATGAGAATTAAGATTCTAGATCCTTCTACTCTTTGATCATGCCTAGATGCCAAAATTTTTTGTTTTTGTTTTTAAGACAAAGAAAGTCTATTTGGAGTTGAAGCTGCTGATTTTATCATGTTAGTGCTGCAGTTTCACTACCAAAGAAAACGTTAATCAAAGCCATAAAGAGTTAAATAGTCACAGTTATAGTCAAGGAGTGAGTTTTGGGCTTTGAATGATGATCTCGGAACAGCTAATAGTCAATAACTTATAATAGCAGGAACTTAATTTTTAGGTTTTTAACATCTGTGTGTCACATGTCTTATATAAAACAGCTTTCTTAATCACCAAACCTTGTGAGATTAGAATTATGGTCCCTGTTTCCCCAGTGCATAGTCATGTTTAGAGAGGTGGAGAGACTTCCTAGGCTACACAGCTGGCCAGGCGAGTGACTCAGGATTTCAAATACAGATGTGGAGTCTTCTGAGGCGGAGGATCCTCTCCCTACACCTTGCTGAATTCCCACAATGTTAAATTCAAATGAAGAGAGCCACAAAGATAAGGGTTGTTTTTATTCTTTTGCTATAGTTTTCTGTTTTGTTTTGTTTTGTACTGGCTTATTGTGACAATAGCAGCAAAACTCAGGACAACCTGTCTTAGACTTTCTCTGCTTTTTGGCTTAATATGAGTTGAGCCTTCCAAGGTCCTCTAATTTCTTGTAGTTCTTCACTTTTATGTCTTGAAATATATTTGCATAGCTGGAAAAAAAGCAAGGAGTTATTTTGTTTAATAATGCTTTGATAAAAAAAAATGTTAGTCGCTCAGTCATGTCTGACTCTGTGACCCCATGGACTGTAGCCCGCCAGGCTCCTCTGTCCATGGGACTCTCCAGGCAAGAATACTGGAGTGGGTTGCCATTCCCTTCTCCAGGGAATCTTCCTGACCTAGGAATTGACCCCAGGTCTCCTGTATTGCAGGCAGATTCTTTACCCTCTGAGCCACTAGGAAAGCCCAGAAAGAAAACATAATTCCAGGGAAAGCCTTGTAACCCACCTTTTATAGCAGCTGTGATAATCCTGCAAAGTCTGAGAATTACATATGTTTTAAAAATCATGAATTTAAAAATTTCATCTCCCATTCATCAGCTTCCACTCCTACTCAACTTTTTAAAATAGAGGATCAGATCATGCTGCCCCTTTTCTGCTTCTACAGTGTAAGTTTTCTTCATAGTATCCAAGCTAAATAAACTTTTGAGTTTTGGGGTCAGTGTGGAAAAGTTGGGATCAGCCCTAGAGAAAACTTCCTTTTAAATCACTTGCCCTCCTTTTCCCCTTTCAACTCTTCACTTGTCACTCTATTTTTAGTTAGAGCAGCTTCTTACTTTGTATAGTTTCCTTTTATTTCTAGATTGAGAATTATCTATTCTTTACCATATCTGATCATAGAAATGAAGAAATGTGGATTGTGATAAAAATTTCTGACAAGTGAGCCCTTGAGAACTCTGAAGACTAACTTTTCAATTTTATTTGCTACTTGCATTCCAAATGTGAGGCTGTTTTGTCTCTTTTTCTATCTGTATATTCTTTTAGTCCTGTAGTTTGACTGGTGATTATTAGTTACTCTTTTCTTGATTGATTATTTTTAATTGCCTCCTTTAAATAAACTAGAGCTTCTTTAGCTTTTAAAACTTTACATTTGTGTCAACTTTCTGTGTTTTATTCTATTTTTCACAAATAGATGAAATATGTCTTCTGTTTTCCTTTCATCACCAAATTCCCTGTGATCCTCTCCTACATGATTTCTATCTTCTCAACTTCAGTGAGATTGAAAACACAAAACTAGGCTTCTATGACTCAGTGGAATTCCAAAGTATAAACTCTGATTACACAATTCAGACTTTATCAGAATAATGTAACATTCTTCTGAATAGGTTTCTTTGAGAACTAAGATTCTAATATAACTTCTTTGTTCCCTGGATATGCATTCATTGACATTGTTCTGTCTCATACTGCCTGGTGGCCATCAATGCATTCACCATAAAGTCATAGAACTTTAGAACTGAGAAGGACAGTGTGTGTGTGTGTGTGTGTGTGTGTGTGTGTGTGTGTGTGTGTGTGTGTGTGTGTGTGTGTGTGTATTAGTTGCTTAGTCTTGTCTCATTTTTTGTGACTCTCATGGACTGGAGCCCAGCAGGCTCCTCTGGCGATGGAATTCTCTAGGCAAGAATACTGGAATGGGTAGCCATTCTGTTCTCCAAGGGATCTTCCTGACCTAGGGATCGAACCTGATTCTCCTGCATTGCAGGCAGATTCTTTACCGTCTGAGCCACCATTTTTTCTTGGGTGGAACAGTTGAGGTCATAGAAGCCTCAAAGTTAATGTTACTAGAGCTAGGATTAACACCCCATTTCCTAAATACACTGGGCTGAATCAGGACTCCTGGGCTATTCTTTTCTTTACATAGGTTCATTTCTCCATGTAACAGAATAGCAATCTGTGCTTATCACTACAAGATGTTGCTGGAAATCATATTCTTCAGGTGTTGGTTATAATTGGTAATATTCTCATGGAAACAATATTAAAATTATGTGATGTGTTCTGATCAAGACTTCATCATAGATTTGAGAAGCAGTATATTGAACACAGGTCTGTAATAATTCAAAAAATACCATTGTCCAATAAAATAGACTTAAAAGTGCAGACTGATCAAATACAGTACTAATATCTGTGCCCCTATAATGGTGGAAGCATTTACACAGTGAATCACTGGTAGATGAGCATTTGCCTAGGGTGAGCTCATTGAGTTGAGCCCAGAAGGCCCAGCAATCTGTTTTCTGAGCAAAGAAAACAGTCAAAACACTGGTCTCCTACTATTAGCTTTCTTTGTAGCTTGGGATGCATGGCTTTTATTATTCAGCTTTATTCAGTTTTTTTTTTTTTGGAACATTTCATACTGAATAAAAACAGCACTATGGATGGTTGCCTCTTCCATTTAAGAGAAAATTCCTGTGTGGATTGTGGCCATTAATCATCAACAAAACAGTGCAGGAACAGGTTGAACACTCTGAGTTCCACTTTTTGATGCACAGTCCACCCCCAGATTAACAGTTTGTATCAGAGAAAGACAAAGAAATGTGACATGATAATAGCAATTGTTTTTCAACAGTTGAAAAATTTAAAAGATATCCTTGATCTTTTAAGCCCTGTCCTTAGATCTGTGATTTATATCCTTACTTACTTGGTTGGTATTCCTTTTCTTTTTGAAAATGATGGTAATAGAGATTGCTTTTTTTTTTTTTTTTCAATGTTCTCCCTGGGGAAAGCAATTAGTTCAATCTTTGATTAAATCCTAGAATTATTTTTGAGATTTTATAGGCGGTGATACCCCCAAATCTAGTAATCGGTATTGTCAAGTATGATTTTATATGAACATCAACATAACTGCTCAGTGGGATCTTACTGAATATGCCAATAAGACTTGAAGGCTTAATTATCAATTTTTCTTTTCTTACAATTTGGAAAAACTTTGCTAGCAGTATTTGGATAGCTGGGATCTTGTGGGGGCAAGCAAGAGATTTCTTTTAATACTTCTGATCTAGCAAGCAGCAGCTTTCAAAGCCCTTCCCCTGGGCTAGGGGTGTGACAGTCAAGGGAATTGGAGAGCAGAAGGCCACTTTTCCAACGGAGAAGCACATTCAAGTCACCACGGCCTTGATTTGTTTCTAGACAAGCTGTACTCCCTATGTGTCTGTGTGTTCGGCCCTCCGTCGTGCTCCACGCTGCGAACCCTTGGACTGAAGCCCGCTGGGCTGCTCTGTCCACGGTCTTCTCCAGGCAAGGAGACTGGAATGGGTTGCCACTTCCTCCTCAGAACCCGCATCTCCTGCATTGCAGGCGGGTTCCTTACCCCTTGTGGCTCAGCTGGTAAAGAACCCGCCTGCAATGCGGTAGACCTGGGTTCGATCCCTGGGTTGGGAAGATCCCCTGGAGAAGGAAACGGCAACCCAACTCCAGTATTCTGGTCTAGAGAATTCCATGGACCAGTCCATGGGGTTGCAAAGAGTCGGACACGACTGAGCGACTTTCACTTTCCTTACCACTAGCGTCACCTGAGACGCCCGTACTTTCTATTTCAAATGTCAAATAACAGAAAACGAAGGGTGGCAGATTAACGAGGCTTGAGAAACGCTCTTCGGAATGGTTCCTGTAAAAAGTAGCCGGCGTCTTCTCTCTGCTGCCGCCAGGTGGCACCCGGGATCCCCGGGAAGGCATCTCTGGACTGAGACTCTCGGGGCAGGCAGGGGGAGAAGCCAGGCTGAGCGGACACAGTCCGGAATTCACTCACGCCAAGGCCCGCTGACCATCCTTCGGGTCCTGGCGACCCCGGGGAGGACCTGCAAACCCCCCAGGCGAACAGGAGGTGGAAGTTCCCGGGCCCTGCGCTGGGGGAGGGCTCCGACCCCCAAACTGCTACTCTGGGGAAGGTGGCCCATCTTTCCCAGATAGTAGTACAGTCCAGAGGGCCCTGGGAGCGTGGTGCTCGGGACGCCAAGATGCTTGGATTGGGAATGGAGTTCCATCTGCGGAGTGGGTGTTACAGGAACGTATTGGTAAAGTGGAGGCAAGTTAGTGTCCATGTATTTCACCCCACAAGAAGAGCTATTTCCCCACTGTCCAGTGGGTGAGGACTGCCCGTGGTTTCCCCAGGCTGGTGGGACTGACTGGAAGCTAATTTGAGGACTGCTGAGAGGGTGGGGTGGGACTGGTACTCTGAATGGCGGGGGTGGGGGTGTGTGGGGGGAATGGGGGTGGGGTGATGGCGATGGGGGTCTTGGGGAGACTGGGGATGGTGAAGAATAATTGTGCTCCTCAAGACTCATCTCAAAGAAGCCTCCCCTATCTATCCTGCCCCCTCCCCTGCTGAATTAAGTAACATTCAGCCGCTGTGTCCTAATATACTGTATACCACCTCTGGCTTCATTTAGCACACTGTAGTAATGTCCTTTAACACTGTCATTCATTTAGAGAATGGCCTTTTTGCTCTTCTCCCTACCTCCTTTGTTACCATGGTGTTTGATACATAGTAAATATTTGTGATGGTTAATTTTACGATTCAACTAGACTAGACCATGGTACCCAGATTTTTGGTCAACCACCAGTCTGGATGTTGCTGTAAAGTTATTTTTAGGATTAGATTAACATTTAAATCAATAGTCTCTGAGTAAAGCAGATTCTTCTCCTTTACTGGGTGGGCCTCATCAAATCAGTTAAAGGCCTATGAGGAAAACAAACTGAGGTCTCCAGAAGAAAGAATTACGCCTTCAAACCATCTTCAGACTTGAGGTGCAACATCCACTCTTCCCTGGGTCTCCTTCCTGCTGGCCTAACCTGAACATTTGGAATTATCAGCCTCCATAATCTAGTGAGCCAGTTTCTTAAACTAAATCTCTCTCTCTGTTTGTAGATATAGATGTTTATATCTATGGATATATGTATACATGTGTGTGTGTATATATGTTCTACTGGTTCTGTATCTCTGGAAAACCCTAATACAATATCCCTTTAGAAAAATCTAGTTTACATTTATCACCATATATTATAATAAAACTTTTTTTTCAGGTTCTACATATAGATGAAATCATATATTTGTCTTTCTCTGTCTGCCTTTTTCACTTAGCATAATGTTTAAGGTCCATCCTTGTCACAAATGGCAAGACTTCATTTCTTATTATGGCTGAATAATATTTCAATGTGTGTGAGAGTGTGTGATTGTGTGTGTATACTGTATTTTCTTTATCCATTCATCTGTTTATGGACACTTAGGTTCTTTCCCTATTTTGGCAATTGTAAATAACATTGTAGTGAACACGGGGTACACATATCTTTTCATGTTTGTATTTTTGTTTTCTTTGGGTAAATATGCAGAAGTGGAATTGCTTAATCATATGATAGTTCTGGGCTTCCCAGGTGGCTCTAGGGGTAAAGAACCTGCCTGCCAGTGCAGGAGACATAATGAGACACAGGTTCCATCCCTAGATCAGGAAGACACCCTGGAGGAGGGCATGGCAATCCACTCCAGTATTCTTGCCTGGAGAATCCCATGGACAGAGGAGTCTGGTGGGCGATAGTCTATCAGGTTGCAAAGAGTCAGACACAACTGAAGTGACTTAGCACAGAGCACGCACACATGATAGTTCTGCTTAAAATTTTTTGGAGGAACTTTGACTCCATAGTGGCAAGGTCATGATGTGGGAAAGAAACTTGTTATTTAGAGCTATAAAATGGAGACAAGCGGGTCTAGGAGGCTTAGTTATAAGAAATGACGTTCAAAGATTTGGAAGAATTCAGACTTTCTAGCCTATTAGGTTATAATAACAATTGTAGGTTTTGTTTTATTCAATGTAATTGGATTGTAATTGAAATCCATTGAGAGTTACTCTTCTCCTAAGAACACAGTACAGATCTTAGGACTTGAAATAAAAATTTGATAAAGAGCCACTTAGGCTGCCAAAGTAAAAAAAGAGCTTCTTAACTTAAGTCAGAATTATATGGGATGTCAGCAGAAGAAACGTGTCCTGTGATTAGGAATAACCTTTTCTTTGACATGCTTTGCTATGGGAGACCCCAGATAGAGTCGGTCCTTTTCTTCATTACATGATTATCAGTTAATTTCAGTTCAGTCGCTCAGTTGTGTCCAACTCTTTGCGACCCCATGAATCGCAGTATGCCAGGCCACCCTGTCCATCACCAACTCCCGGAGTTTACTCAGACTCTTGTCCATCGAGTTGGTGATGCCATCCAGCCACTTATAGTCAAAGTCTAAAGTTGTAATTGTGTATATATTGTGATTTTAGAGATTAATCGAGTCTTGATGTCTACACCAATTCAGAGAGGCTTTGAACTTTCCTCTGCTTCTCCCAAATATCATGTTGACATTGGAAAAAACAATGGATTCTCATATGATAAATATAGGGCAAAATAACCTTTAATATTGACTGGAGAAGTTTTGTTGGATTATAAACTGGTAGGATCAGCTCACCCACTGAAATATCAGTGTGTGAATATGGGAATGCAAACCTGTCCTTCACCGGGTGCTCATGTTTCTGACAGACAGCTCTCTGTCTGTCATGGATATGGTAACCCTAAAGTTACTTAAGTTGAGAACGAGCTCAGAGTAACAGAGGGCTGTAAATCTGGAGGCGTCTCTGTGTGTGTTAGTTGCTTAGTGGTGTCTGACTTTGCGACCACATGGACTGTAGGGAGCCCTCCAGGTTCCTCTGTCTATGGAATGCTCCAGGCAAGAATACTGGAGTGGGTTGCCATGCCTTCCTCCATGGGATCTTCCTGATCCAGGGATTGAACCCAGGATTCTTGCATTGCTGGTGGATTCTTTAGTCTGAGCCACCTAAAAATCTTCTAATCTACTTCCTGACCTTATGATATTTCAGATGAGGAGTCTAGGATGTGGAGAGGTTGAAAAATTTGTCTGAAGAGTTAGGTGGTTTATGGTAGAGGTGGGCTGAAACCTCAGGTTTCATTTAGTGCTGATTTTGGGCTAAGGATATTCTGAGTGGCAAGTACTAGAATTCAAGATGTACTGGACTCTTCTTAAATTGAACCCTGCAACTGGAGGTGAAAGCAGTTGTCCTGGGTAGAATCTCTCCTGTTAGGGTAGTTCCATTCCTTCTCAGTTAGGAGAGTGAGACCTTCTTAAACAGAGAACACAATAGCCACTTGCACAAAGGAATAATATTCCTTTGTGTTTGGTATACAATAGTTTAGGAGTTCTGAATTTCTTTGGATATATCTGGGCAAATAGAATTCTAGAAGTTGAATTTTGGCTGAAAGGTCATTTGGCCAAAAAGTTTGCATTTGGGACTTCTCAGATGGCACTAGTGGTAAAGAACCCGCCTGCCAAAGCAGTAGATATAAGAGACGTGGGTTCGATCCCTGGGTTGGGAAGATCCCCTGGAGGAGGACATGGCAACCCACTCCAGTATTCTTGCCTGGAGAGTTTCATGGACAGAGGAGCCTTGCGGGCTATAGTCCATGGGGTTGCACATAATTGGACATGACTGAAGTGACTTAGTACTGAACTAAACTAATATTTTATTAAAGCTACTTTCTTTCTCTATTCTTTCTTGCCATTAAGAAAAGCAAATACTTTGAAATGACCACATGACAAGAAAATTAAAATTTGAAAAGAAATGAAAAAGGAAGACAGATCCCTGCCTGGTTTCCTTTGACCCTGTCTAGCTTTATTTTGCAGACAGCAGTTCTGGTTGTCCTGGCTACTTTCTTGTTGCTATACTTTTCATATTCAGCACACTGATGAGCTTAAATTAATCTTTTGTTAACTTAGAAGCTTGCAAATGATGAATGGCATGAGGTCAAACTTGAGACAGTTTTCTAAATTAAAAAAATATTTTGTTTAATATCAAACTCACAAATTAGGGACATTGAATCAACTAATTTCTGGAAAAGAAGAAAGGGCATGTATCAAAAATTTAGGTAAGGCACTGGCCAATAGATGTGTTAGCATATAGCCACCAAATGTAGGAAATCAGTTTATTGAAAATAGTATCTATTTCAAAACAACTAATATTTCCCCACCGAATATTATTAGTAAGAATAGCACACAAATACAAGTGATACACTTGGTTCTTTTATGTAATCTGATGGTTTTTGCATTTCCAGACGCCAGGGTATGCTTGCCCTCACGTGTAAATATGGATGAACATTTATTTTCTGGTTGATTAGGAATGTTCACATCCTTTGGTTTCATGTGGGTAACAGATGTCTTGTGGGTAACAGATGTCTTGGCTTTTATAGACTAATTGGCAAAAAGGGGGAAGAAGAGGATAATTAAAAGGGTGGGAGGAGACACAAGAAAAGTGCAATCTTCCTTGTGGGGAAAAGTCTAATAGGCCTCCTTATTACGGGTAATTACCTTCTTCTTCAACTTCATTTGCTATCACTTTCCGTATGACTCAAGTACAGTATAATGAGAAAGTATAAAATAAAGAAATGTTAAGTCTGACCTGTTATCTGCTAACAGATTATCCTATCGTAGAATATTCTAGTGCAATTGACTCAATTAACGTCAATTTTTTAAAAAACAAAATATGAATGTGTGTTGTCTCTAATGGCAACCTATGTTTTAACTGGTAACACTAGAATTCTATGTTGTCTTGCATTTTTTATTTCCCACTTATTCACTATGTGCAAGATTAACTATGTTGTAGATTGTGTATTAGATACACATCTTAGGTTCTTTTTAGTTTGCTGTTTGTTCTCTGTGAGTGACATACAGTAGAGCTAATTGACTTGGAGTAAATGAAGACATTTAGCAATTGTTTGAAGCCATTATCATCAATAAATTCTCAATTTTGTCAATGTTTTCCATTGTGCAGGATTTAAAGTAAGCATGTCAGTTACTATGACTTAACTGTATCACTTCGGTCTGTATTATTCTTCTGATTGGTACCTTTTACTTTAAACTGAGGATATTTTTATAGCCTATTAAACATTCAGTGAGTATCTACATTATTCCTTGATAAGAACTATTACATAATCATTTCTATAAGGAGCTAGTGATGCTTCCAAGAGAAAGTATTAGATTAGGTATACTTAGAAGCTTACACTTAAAACACTTAAACCAACTGAAAGGTAAGGTTATTTATACTAGATGTATGGCACAGGATATCTGACCACCTGTCTCTCAAAAAGTAGGTAGAATTTGCTTAAAAAGATTATTTGAATATAAAGATCAAAATCTCAACTGTCCATTGTTAAGTAATTTTAATTTGTTTTTGCTATATTAGAATTATATTTTATTCTAAAAGTAAAATATTATTTCTTATATATAAAATATAAATGTTATAAGAAGTTATATTTTATTTACCATCGATAGAAACTGGTGATGTGGGAAGATGGTTTTTGTACTCATCTTGTTTTTAAAATAATATCAGCTTTGGTAGGATAGAAACAACATTGTTTAAGTAGCCTAATAACTGCCACATAAATTCAGTCACTTGATCTTTTTGAGCCTCATTTCATTATCTGTAAAATGGAGAGAGTGACAACTAATTCCTATGGTTGCACTGGGAATTATACGCAATGATGAGCATGCATGAGACTAGCATATGTTTAGCTGCTGAGTACCTTCTGGTTGTGTTCACTCAGTGGACCCATATCCCTAAGTTACGTGTCTTGATTTCCAGGTTATACTTCTCCTGGAAATAAAAAATTCAAGGAGACCCTGATGTTACCACCATTTGTAGTAACAAATGGTTTGAGACTATGTGTTGGGAGATTTATTCTTCCCAACTTCAAACGCTTAAAATATGAGACTGAAGAATAACCACAGTAGGGAAGGTTTTTTTAACTTTGAAAGAATTTTCCATATTTTGTGATTGTAAATTTCCATAAGTTGTAATTTAATAGAATCGTGAGATAAATAATACTCAGTGAAACTTCAGGATTTCTGGACCTACTGCCCCTCCCCTGGTTCATTTCCCATTTTCAGAGGAAGCCACTGAAACCCTGTAAGGTTAAAGACCTTCTTCAAAGTCAATCAGCAAGGGCGTGATAGAGCTATGACTGGAACCTTCAACTTTTCCTGAATTCTTTATCTATACCATCACCAGATCATCCTGCTGTGTCATCATCTGGGATCTAGTCTGGGCCATTAAAAGAATGAGAACGTTCAACTCACTCGGCAGTATGAAAGGAGATGCATTTCTTTGTGACGTTTTTCCAATGGTCTGTGTACCTAGTTCATTCACTCATTCCTATATGAATTACAAATGTATTTTGATTGTTTCATAGAACAACTAGCTCTAACTCCTCCAGTAAAATGAGACATCATCACTAATTGCATAGTAATTAGTAGTTGTTAACTTACATAGTGCTTTCTAGGTATTAGGCATTATTCTAAGGGCTTCACATAGATTATTTTATTTTCCATAACAGCACCATGAGGAGGAATCCCTTATCTTTCATATAAGGAAATGGAGGCACAGAGGAGGCAAGCAATAGCCAAATATGAAGGCCTCTGTCAAATTTGAATCAGAAGATGCTAGAGAGAGAGATTCTACTGTCAGAAGATCCCTGGGTAGATGGATCTTTATTATATGAGCTCTGTTTTATGCAGGAAGAGTGACTTAAAACATTTTCAAATCATCTACATTTTATATATCTAGTTCTACTGAATCCCAATCAGTCTACATTATAAGGTTCTACCATAGCACATAAATATCAACAGAAGATTATATTTATTTATATTGATAACCAGTGGTATAAATAGAAGAGTAAGCTGTTATACTTGATCCAGTGTTGATAACAAAATGGTATTTTATTTCATGATTTTAAGTCCCTTAGTATGTAATAATAAAAATGGTTATAGAGATAGTATTTTACTGGTCAAGAAAAATTATCAAAAGAAGAGAGAATTTCTATTGATCAATATGTGGTTTTTCTTTCTTACACATGCAATTATATAGAAATATTATCTGTATTGCTTACATTGACATTTGAAGTTGAGTATAAAAATAGCCATTAATATATCACATATTTTACAGGTATAAAATCAGCTCCAGTTTGAGTAATTAGCAATTTCAAGACTAATTTGAGTAAAAATGGTTGGATAGAAAAACTATATTGCAGGGGGGTGTTGTGATTTAACAAAATCTTCATTAAGTAATGATACAAAGGCTTATTCAGCACTGTTCTATTTTAAAGTAATTCAAATGAAATTTGAATAAGTTACTCACAACCACTGGATTTTTCATGATAATAGACATTTTATATCAGAACAGAAGTACTCTACCACTTTGATCATGTGAGTTTATGTGGGGTGTGTGTGTGTGTTTATTAAGTGGGGAATGTTGTGGAAACTTGTGAAGGGAACAGATTAACAAAGTCTAATTTTTATTGATGTAGATTTATTGCATTCTACAATTGATGTGTGTTTGCTCTATTGAATAGATGTGTTCATTAAAGAAACTCGCCTGAAGGTCATGGTCTATATTCAAATGAGTCTCATTCTAAGATGTATTCTTTAGTGAAAAGGGGGACATATAATGGCTCATCAATGCCTTAAAAGTCCTGTGACAATACAATACTGTTAAAATATCATAGAATATAAATGTAAAGTCTCACAATTTTTTAAAGCTGTGACTATCTGCGGTTAGCTTTGTGTTTTTAGCACATTGACTTTAAAGGAGAAATTGTAAATGAACAGAATACACTGGATTGTTTGGATAGTGAGCTCCTTAAACAATGCTTAAATGTTCTACAAATGATGCTGGACTGCACTTCTAGGTTACTGTGTTACTGTATCCTAGCATTTCATAGGAACCATTGATTTAGGAATGAGCTGGTTGAGTTTAAAAAGGAGGGATTTACACCAAGGATGAGAAAATTGTTTAAAAATGTAGTGTCAACTGAAAAGATTGCTTGTAAAAATATAAGCAACAATAAGTGATGACTGGGCAACGCTTTTGATAAAACACATGACTGAGAGAGAGGACCAGCTTTAGCACGTATGTTTTATCCAGTGCTATTAAACTGTCTCAGTTTTCATTAAGACTGAATTTCTTTGCATGATAACTTTCGCATCTTAAAGCGTCTTGCCTTATCTTTTCCAGGTTTGAAGTGCGTTTGTCTTTTGTGTGACTCTTCAAACTTTACCTGCCAAACAGAAGGCGCATGCTGGGCTTCTGTTATGTTAACCAATGGAAGGGAACAGGTGATCCAGTCCTGTGTCTCTCTCCCCGAATTAAATGCACAAGTCTTCTGTCATAGTTCCAACAATGTTACCAAAACGGAATGCTGCTTCACAGATTTTTGCAACAACATAACACTGCACCTTCCAACAGGTAAAAGGTTTATCTTTGTTCATTCCAAATTTCATTTTACTCTTGGGAAATTATAAGCATGATAGAAATCAAACTGTCTTATGTTTCTTTAAATAAGAAAATCTGTTTTACAGTTCTTTCTATTTTTTTTTTGCTAAAATTCTCTAGAGCCTAGCTGAGGTTGATTTTTTAAAAATTGTACAAGACTGTTGAAACACTGACAACAGCATAACAATTTTGAAGAAATCTGTCCACATGAATTGTATTTTTTGAAGTGATTAATGAACCTAGAATAAAACATAAACTTTTATGCATCCTTTTAAAGGAAAGAAATTTAAATGTATACCAAGAAAAAAGAAGAGAAAAAAGAGCAAAACTAAAAATAGTAGATTGCCAACTTTCATGGAAACAGAATCTTTTTTTCATGGGTGCCTTCTGCATATCTTCTTTGTCTGCCCACACTCAAGTGAGAGCACTTGTTAGCAGAAAAACAGAGTAGAATTTGACCCTCTATTATTGTGTGAATATATTGCTGCCTTTCCCACAATTTCGTGGAGTTTCATCCTAATTTATAAGATACAAAAATGTTAATCTGGCCTTTTTTCTGGAATCTGAAATTTGGGGGACTATTAAAGAGGTAAGGAATTCAAATTAAAAACTAATTTATAACATGAAAATGTCTTGATAGTAAATTTTCTTTAATATGTTAGTATCTATACAAAGATAGATATTCTTCTTCACAAATGAACATTTGAAAGTACTGTTATCCAGTCTCAGATATTCATATATCACCATATTCTACTATAGTATTTTTAACTTATTATTATTATTATTAATAAATTAACTGCTCCTTTTATTTTTTTTTTTACTGGAGAACATTTACTTTATGCAAAAAACAAGTTTATTTGGCATAAATAGAAGATAAGTAAATAAACAAACAAATGTACTGACTGTATTTCTGGTAGCTATTTTACATTTTCTTTTTAAGAGAAGATAGTCATGTTAAAAACATACTGACATGAAATGAGACACTTTGATACATAATCAGAAAAACTAAGAGAACCAGAGAAGAAAATCTTGTGTGATTTAATGTTATTTAGTATCATATTGGTTTACCACTTCAATAAAATCATTTCATATACCACCTTTGATACTTGTCTCATTCTTTGGGAAACATTATTCTAAAGCATTATCCTATATGTTACAACCTCAGAAGTCATACTTGGAATATTTCATCCCTGAAAGCTACTAGGAATCTTAGATTTTACACCACAATTATTCTGTCTCAGATTCCATAGACTTCCTTGGTTTGGTAGTCATCTGATACCTATTGTGATACCAGGATTTATTTTCCTTATACTTTCTTCCCTGGTTTTGGTAGACCAGAGACATGAAGATCCCCTATATTTGATGCTGTTCTTCCCATGACCAAGATCAAAAAGACTGAGGGGAAGGAAAGTCTCCATATTAGTCTGTGGCAATGACCTCTTTAATGTGTCTTCTCAAGAAATAATTATCCATAAGAACATGTTCTGCCAGTCAGTAGGGGTACAAGATAACACTGTGCAACAAAATGTCTAGGAAGACAAAATATTTCACATACAATTGGGCAAATTAAAGGTAATGAGTGCAGTCAGGATGTGAATCCTTCCCAGTTCAGCTCTAAGTTCTGCCTAACTACCCAGATGCCTGTATTCTACCTTCAAGTCCAGTTGGTAACCAGCCTTTCTTAGAAAAAAAATGCAACAAACAAGCAATTTTATTGAGGTATAATTAGATATAATGAAATGCACACATCTTAAGTGTATGGTTCGATGTGTTTTGACACATACATTTATGTAACTGCCACAACATTTCTATTACCTCAAAATGTTCCCAGTCAGTCTCCAATTTCACCAAAGCCAGGAAACTGATTTTCTAATCCCTGTAGATTAGATTTATTTTTCCTGGAGTTTCACATCAGAGGAGTCCTATGGAGGAGATTATTTTGCACTTGGCTTCTTTCATTCATCCTGTTTTTGAGATTTATTCATGCAGCTTGTTACCTTTTAACTGTTGGGTAATATCCCTTTGTAGGTTTTGCTTTGTTCTTTTTAAACACCCATCCACAATGGGTATTCAGGTTGTTTCGATTTTGGGGCTGTTGTTAACAAAGCTGCTGAATAACTGAGTACAAGTCTTTGGATATATGTCACCTTCTCTTGAGAAAATATCTAAGGGTAGAATTGAAGGATCATATGATAACTGTATGTTTAATTTTTAAATCTAATCTCTCAAATAGTTTTCAAATTGCTTGTACCACTTTATATCCCCAGTAGAAATGTCTGATAGTTCCAGTTGGTCCATATTTTCCCAGCACTTAGTATAATCAGTCTTTTTAATTGTGGACATTCAAGTGATTGTGTAGTGGTATTTCATTGTGGTTTTCATTTGCATTGCCTTAATGGTTAATCATGTTAAATTATTTTTTTTTCTTGTGCATATTAGACATTTATGTTTCTTTCGTTATAAAGTGTCAAATCTTTTGCATATTAGAATTCATTTATCTTCTTATGGATGACTTTAAGAGTTCTTTATATATTCTGAATACAAGTCGTTTATCTGATAAGTGTATTATGATGATTTTCTCACATTCTATGGATTTTGACATTTTGTTTCCTTGAAGGTGTCTTTTGGAGAGTAGAAGATCAAAATTTGATGAAATGCATTTTATTTTTTAAAAAATTATTAATAGTTCATATATTTCATATCCTAAGAAATGTTTATCTATCCAAAGGTCATAAATATTTTCTTTTATGGCTTCTTCTAGGAATTTTAACATTTCAGCTTTTACATTTAAGTCTATGTTTAGTTTAAATGTAATTTTTTTTTATTTTGTGAGGTCAGGTGGAATATTTATTTTTTCCATGTGTATTTGAAGTTGTTCTCAGCATCATTTATTGCAAAATCCATCCTTTCAATTTCTTTGATCTTTTGATTGAAAATAAAGTGACCATATGTATATGGGTATATTTCTGGCCTCCAAATGTCTATAGTTATGCCACTATGAAACTTTCTTGATTATTATAGCTTTATAGTAAGTATTAAAATCAGATAATATGACCCTCTCAACTTTGTTCATTTTCAAGTTGATTTGCTAGCCTAAGTTATTTGCATTTCCATTTTAGAATTGGTACTTCCCTGGAAGTCCAGTGGTCAAGACTACACTCCCACTGCTGAGTGCACAGGATCAATCCCTGGTCAGGGAACTCTGGCATACCGTTGCACAGCCAAAAAAAAGAAAAAGTGGAAAAAATAAATTTTAGAATCATTTTGAAAACTTTCATAAAAATACAATGCTGAAATTTTTATTAGATTGAGTTGAATATGGATTAGTTGGAGAAAATAGTCAGGTAACGATATTAACTTTTTTGATCCATGAACATAGTATGTTTTTCCATTTATTTAGTTTTACTTCAGTTACTCTTAGAGTTTGTAGTTATTAGAAAACACATCTTATACATATTTTGCTTGGATTCTTCTCTAGATATTGCATGCTTTTAGATGCTATCATAAATGGTATTTTTGACATCTCAATTTCTAAATGTTAACTACCAGTATATGAAAATAAAATTAATTTTATATATTGACCTTATATCCTATACACTTATGAGAATAACATATTCTAGTAGCTTTTAAAAAAATTCTTTGACATTTTCTACATACAGAATAATTTTGTCTGTGAGTACAGCCAATCCTTTCTGATCTCTATGCATTTTATTTCTTTTCTTGCTTTTTTTTTGCCTTGGCTAGGATCACCAATATGATGATGAGTAAGAGTGGTTAAAGTAAATATCCTTGTCTTTTTCCTGGTTCTAGGAGGAATGCCCTCACTCTTTTACCATCAAGTATGAAAGGTTTTTTTGTTTTTGTTTTTTGGTAGACAATTGCTATCAACTGAGGAAATTTGCTTTTATTCCTAGTTTGGGGAAAGTCTTTTTAAAAATCATGGGTGAATATTAATATTTTCAAGTATTTTCATGGATTTATTGAGATTATAACATGACTTCTTTACTGATATGGATTACCTTGATTAATTTTCAAAGACTACTTATAACTGGGAAGGTATGCATGCTAGTAATTAATTTGTCTACAAAGAAGTGCTTTGTGACATTTAATGATATCAAATTTCTTTTCATAAACTAAGAATTTGTTTCTTTTAGTGACTTGGTATGGTAAATTGACATTCAGATGAGTAGGACTGCATGTGCAGTCCTCTTGGATTGGATTGTTCTCTCTGTGAGGTAGTGCTGAATGGTTATTAGCTGTGTTTGGAACAGCAGTGTTGGAGAGGAGTTGGGAACGCTCAGACTGAGCAGGGACACAGCCAGCACCAGTAACTTTGCTGCTTTTGTGTCATCAGTAAGTGTGGTTGATATCCCCTGCTTTGCCTAAAGAGGATTTATCAATTTCAAATGTGATCACATATATATGAAATAAATAAACGTGCTCTGAAAAGCAGATAGTGTGACATTTCTACAGTACTTAATACACTGCATCACATTCATGAGTAAAATAGTAGAAGAAAACGTTGAGAGGTGACCAGAACAGGTTGAAGAAAATCTGGGACTTCTCTTTTCAGTTGCAGCTGAAAACCAAGTGGGTCCTTGCCTCTTGGCTCTTTCAGCCATCACCCCAGACTGTGGGGCCATTTCTGGATAGCTGACTTGGTGTAGACATAGTGACTACTCTTGTCATGTTTCAGCTGTCTCTTTTCTGTCCTTGAGTCCTGCTTATGATGATTGAGCTCTTGCTATATTTCTTTGTGACAAAATTCCTACCCTGAATACATCTTGTGACTTTTTTCTCCCCATTTCCTCTTCCTGATGGTGTCCTTATAACTCAGCACCTGGAAATCTGTAGCCACAAACTCTTGCCCTCCTAAAATCCTTTTAAGTGTTTGATTCTAATTCTTCTTAGACTAGTAGCTTTCGTACAGGTTTCCATTGTGACACACAGAAACACATTTTGTATAATTTCCCCCATATGCACACATATCTGAAATAAGAATTTTACAAAATATTCTTACTTGTAAAATGTGCAAAGTACTCCATGAACTTTCATTAAGTAAAAATTCTAATCATATCCCACAAGTTGTTTACATGTTTACAGTTTAAGAAACACTGCTTAGTTGATATTTAAAATGTAGTAATTTTAAATGCAGTGAGGACATTTGTTATTTTAATTTACTAGTTCAACAATCTGTTGGTATTAAGAATCTAGTTACTATTTTAATTTACAATGTTTTTTTTCTTAAATGGCCTTTAAGACCTTACACATTCATTTTTAATACTAAATTGGATTAAAGTCAAATTAATTTGGATCATTATAACCAAGATGTGATTTAGATCACATAAAATTCAATCACTTGCCCTTAAAAAAGTACTTCTTTGTTTGACATTGCATGCGGGTTTAATCTTTAGGAGTTAAGTTTTTTGATAGAAGTAATTTTATAGTTTGGTAGACATATAACATTAGAAAAAATTGCTTGTTTCCCTGGAGCTTATTCTGTTAGATATATTTGATGTCACCGGAGTGACCTTCAAGTTCAACTATTATCACAAATATTTAGAGGGTTTTTTTCTTATGTAAACTTGAAAGCCAACAACCATTTCCAAAAACAGTTGTGTTTTGACTAATGCTTGGAGTTCATGTCTCTACTAATAACAAATATGTTATTATTTTCATTAGGCAGCATACCAAATATATTTAAAAATTACAATTAAATACAGGCAATGCAAATCAATTAAGCAAGAGAAACATATTTTATGTAGTGTAACCTAATTTCTCATTACTGTTTATTTTTAGACCAGATAAAAATAACTCTTAAACTCCAGAAATATCTACCCACCTTTCCAGATGCTGCTTGTCTTGCCCTGACTCCAGTGACTTTAGATTTAGTACTTCTCAGGCTTTATTAAATTTCTTTCACGGTAACTCATGCAGATTGTCCATTCACAACTTCTTTTGAAATTAAGAGAGAATTCACTTTGGCAGGAAAAATTCAGCTTCAAAAGTAAATGATGTATTCTTAACTCTTAAAGAATATTTCCCTTTCAATAAAAAAAAAGGACTTACCCAAACATGTACTTTTTGGGTGGAGGATGGGGGAGGGAGGTTGTTTATAGGGTGAAAAAACAAATAATAAGTGAAAAAGTTCCATTTTTTTGTAAAAGTTCCAAGAGATATTTTGGGTGTGTGTCTCTATAATGGGTTCTGTCTGTGAGCTCTCTAATAAATTTCACAGTTTCTTCACTGATTTAGTTTAAGTTGGGCCCTTTGTTTTTATTCTTCAAGCTTCTTAAACTCTTTTCCCTATATTTTCTAATATTGGAGTCTCTGATCATTTTAATAATTACAGCTTCTATGAATTTGAATCTGCTGATTTCTATTCTTGGTTGGCCACTTTCCTTGTGTGTTTTGTAATTTTTTGATTGTGAGCTCATATTTTGAGAATCATATCTGGAGGAAACTTTTGAGGCCTATTTTTAAATATATTCCTCCAGAGGAAATTTATATTAGCTTCTGCCAGGTATCTGGAGGTGCTACCAACTGAAATCTATTCAGTATTTTGATTAGTTTTTTTTTTTTTTTTGCCAACATATAGCATAAATTCTGGCTCTAAGTATGCCTATATAGATGCACACTTATGGTGAGGAGCTTTTTTTTTCCCTGCTCTACTGAAAGTGAAGATTGAGACAAACAAATAGATGAATATAGACCCAGGGACTCTCTGCAGAACATTTTCTATTTTGTTTTATTTTCAATGTAATACCGTTCATATTTGACTGATTTATACTAGGATCTCTGATCTGACCTTTTGTGATTTCAGGAACCATGTTTTATCTCCTGATCTTGTGATATAGTCTGATAAGCCAAGCACTTTACTACCAAGGATTGGCAGATGCCTCCAGGGTAAATGGCCATCCTAGTGTTCAGATATCTCTTTGGATCTGAATTTTATTTTTGGTTGCTGAGTAATGAATTTATTTCCCTACCAGGTTAATCATATAATAGAAAAAAGGTTTTCATTTGTATTTTATTCAGCATTTTTGTGTATGATGTACTAAGAAGGGCTTCTGTGGACATCTAAAGTGTAACTTGGCAGAAGTGGAAATTCCATGGTGGTTTATTTTTGAAATGATGCTGGCGTAATTATCTATCCATCTGGAAGAAGACAGGGCTGTACCACAGTGTCATACCATATACAAAAATAAATTACAGCTTGATTAAATATCTAATTGTGAAACATAAAACAATTTAAATGTCAGAGGAAAATTTAGGAAAAAAAAGATTTTTATGACTTTACAGTATGGAAGCTGTTTTAAATAAGACAGGAAATCCAACTGTTATAAAAGGAAAAGACATAATTGACTACATGGGAACTAAAATAAAAATGAATAATAAAAGACAACATAAGTGAAACCAAAGATAAATGAAATATGGGATAGAAATATTTGTATTATATATGACTAGAAAAAAAGGTAACTATTTGAAAAATAATGAGCCTCTGTGTGTGTGTGTTTGTGTGTGTATCCACGTGCATGGCAAGAGAAAGAGTGAAAAGAGGGAGGAAAGAGAGAGCTAAATGAAAAAAAATGGGCAAAAAACACATTTTACAGAAATTTTATAGAAGAAAATATTCAAAGTGGTCAAGTACTGAAAAGATGATCAAGTACTGAAAAAATAAATGTTGGGGAGATGCAAACTGAAGTAACATACCATTTTTTCCCACTCATTGGATTGGTAAAAGTTAAAGGAGGATGTTTTCAACTAAAAGTTTCAAATACTTAGATAATATCTTAACCAATGAAGGAGTTCACAGCCTCAACATGATAAGAAATCTGGAAATAGGTTCTTTCTTTGATTTGTTAACATACAGACAGACTCAACAATGTCAACAGCCTTCTTTCAGTTTTCTTTTCATGAGAATCAGTGAACATCATCGTTGCTTAACGTATCATTATCTGACTTTCTGATAACTCTTATTTGGAACATTTTTTCCTCCTGCATATCTGCTTTTTCTAGCAAGGGAAATGTTGGGTTTTGCTACTAGCAATCTCAAGATTCAGAGAAAAGTGAAAAAGCCTGGTTGGCTCAATTTGGGTCGTCTAATAGAAACTGCCATGTTTAGCAGAAATATCAAAGGTCTCTCTCTTTCCTTACTGCCAGTTTAGAATGGATGTAAATTCATCTCCTTCTAACCCCAGGGAGGAGGCTTGGATTTATTAGTAAGCAGAACAGGGGGAAAAGAAAAACAAAGATAAACAACAACTTTAAAACAAACCCAAAACCTTATTCTTGGGAAGGTGTGGACATAGCCTAGCCATCACATAGATTTTACACCTGAGTTTCCATTCCTCGAGTGATACTCTCCAGAAGAAAAACTTAAAAAAAAAAAAAAAAAAAAGACCCAGATTAATAGTGTCTCCAGTGGCCTGCCAGAAGAAAGTTCAGACTCTCTGGAGAAAGGTACTTTAATATTAGGTCTCAGAGAGACACACACAAACACTTTTGCAAGGACATGAGAAGTACATAATGAAGAACCAGCACTCGGAGCTCACAGGGTTTCAAAATGACATGAGCATGAGCCAGCGTAACAGAGCACAAGGTTTCATATGTAGGAGCTATCAGACAATGATTATAGAGCACCTATTCTACGTTTAAAGAAGCAAAAGGAAAATTTAAAACATTTCTTAGAGAATAGGAAATTGTAAAAAAAAAATGGACTAGTAGATTTGAACAATAAAAGAAGAAAACTTTTTAAAATTAAAAATACAGTAACAAAAATTAGAAACTTAATGTATAGGTTTAACAACAATTGGTATAACAACAACTGAAGAGAGAATTAGGGACCTGAAATATGGGTCAGAAGAAACTATTTTGTATGTAGTAATATAGAGAATATATAATGGAAAATATGGAAGAGAGGATGATAATTAGAGGAAAGTATAAGAAAGTTGATATGTGCTTTGATATACATATATGTGATATATGTGCTTTAATATACAATGCATATATTACATAAAAATGTTGACATTTCTATTAGTGGAAGATAAAATTAACTTCAATGCAAAAAATATTACTAGAGTTAAAAAAGATCACTTTTTAATGATTAAAGTTTCAAGTTACAAGGGATTCTTAATAAATTAAAATTTCTGTGTACTTAAGAATATGGTCTCAGAAATAGAGAAAATATTTACAGATGTATAAGGAAAAATAGAGAAGTTCATGATCTCAGAAGGAGATTTTAATATACCATTGTCTTGGTAATAGAATAGATTTAGAAAAAAGCGGTAAGACTACATGAGGCTAAAACAACATGATTTATGAACAACCTAACTTTTAGAAAATTATAACATAAATTATAATTGTCTTATGACATATCTGTAAGGAACATTTCAAAGCCCAAGAGGTTCTACCACAAAATTCTACTAAATTTCCAGGAATAGATAATTGTGTAATTATTACACAAACTCCTCCAAACCATGCACAAATAGGAAACACTCCTTAACCCATTCTGTGCATAACTTTGATATCAAAACCCAAAAAGACAGTATGAAAAAAGAAATAGCAAGTCATTCTCATCTATGAACATTATACGCAAATATCCCAGGCTTCCCTGGTGTCTCAAACAGTAAAGAATCCACCTGCAATGTGGGAGACCTGGGTTCGATCCCTGGGTTGGGAAGATTCCCTGGGGGATGGCATGGCAACCCACACCAGTATTCTTGCTGGAGAATCCCCACAGACAGAGGAGGCTGGTGTGCTATAGTCCATGGGGTCTCAAAGAGTCGGACAGGACTGAGCAACTAAGCAAAGCGCAACACATGCAAATATCCCAACTTTAACCTGGAACAATATAGGAAAAGGGATTCTGGGAAAAACAGTACAAGGACAGAGAAATGATTATTCCCCAAATCAGGATGATACCCTGGGGGATGGGAAAGGATCTGATCATGTGAGTTATCTCTTGAGTGGGAAACAGGGAAGGGATATGGGGGTCAGAGATGTATGGGGATTTATAATTATATGCTGTATGTATATATTATATGCACTTTTCTGTGTATTTATTATATTTTACAACAAAAGAAGAGCAAAACATCAAGTTTCAAAGTAACTTTTGACAATGGGTGAATTTACAAAACTTACACATTTTCTTAACATGTGGAGTTGATATTGGAGAGCTATCAGGCTAAGGACATTATTCAGTTCTTTCCTTATAAATTTTTATGCTGTCTGTTTTGCTGCACATGTGTTCTTTTTTAATGGAAAAAATCTAACGGCTCAAAGTTTACAAAGGCTATGTTTCAAAGACATCTAGTTTCCTCCAATACCCATTTAGTAGCAGAACCTAGACTTAGATGGGTGTGTGGCTGTCTACCTAACTGACAGTATTTTGAGCTAGTCTTAATGGTAAGTGTGGCCATATGACTAAGTTCTGGCAGTGTTTTAGAACTTCTGAAAAGACTCATTTAAAACACAACTAGCACCTTATTATGCCATCATGTTGCCTGAAGATAAAGGGTGAAATATAGCAGCTTGCTTGTACCATGAGGATAATGACTACACCACAGGGATGGAAATAGGGGAGATAATAGGAGCATGACCAAAACTTCATGGAGCCAACCTGCTAACACTGGACTCTTGTTGTTTAGTCTCTAAGTCATGTCTGACTCTTTTGTGACCCCAAGAACTGTAGCCTGCCATGCTCCCCAGTCCATGGCATTCTCCAGGCAAGAATACTGGAGTGGGTAGCCATTTCCTTCTCCAGGGGATCTTCCCACCCAGGAATTGAACCTGTGTCTCCTGCCTTGCAGGTGGGTTGGTTTACTGATGAGCCACCAGGGGGGCCCAAACATTGAACTGCCTATCTTCAAATTTCTTTTACATGAAAGAGAAAAGGAAATTTCTGTATAGCTTCCTCTGTCGTTACTAGCTAAACCCAGTTTTAATGAATATAGAAACAGCAAAACAAGTCATCCAGAGTTCTACCTACTTATGGGTTGTATCTGAAAAGACAGCTTTCATTTGATGTATATAATTTCTAGGAAAAAAGTGAATTTCTTTACAATGTTAAACATTGAGTCGTAATATAAAAATATAGATATCTGGCTTATCTTGGGGCTTCCCTGATAGCTCAGTTGGTAAAGAATCCACCTGCAATGCAGGAGACCCTGGTTCAATTCAAGGTTCAGGAAGATCTGCTGGAGAAGGGATAAGCTACCCACTCCAGTATTCTTGGGCTTTCCTTGTGGCTCAGCTGGTAAAGAATCTGCCCACAATGCATGAGACCTGGGTACGATCCCTGGTTGGGAAGATCCCCTGGAGAAGGGGGAGGTTACCCACTCCAGTATTCTGGCCTAGAAAATTCCATAGACTAAAAATCAGAAGATCTGGCATCCTTGAAGTCTCCCTCTTGGTATCAGATGGCTGAAACAGAAGTGACTGACTTCCTTTTTGGGCATGAGCTTTCCTTGTTAATTCATTCACTCATTCAGTACTTACTGAGCTTATATTCTGGTAACCTTGGGCTTCGCTGGTGGCTCAGATGGTAAAGAATCTGCCAGCAATGAGGGAGACATTGGTTCGATCCCAGGGTTGGGAAGATTCCCTGGAGGAGGGCATGGCAATCCACTCCAGTATTCTTGCCTGGAGAATCCCCATGGACAGAGGAGCCTGGAGGGCTACAGTCCATGGGGTTACAAAGAGTCAGAGGAGACTGAGCAACATTCACTTTCAGAGTTCCTACTTTCAGTAGTTTAGTATATTTTCTATTTTAATATAGTCGAGTTATTCTGTTTAACACAATTTTATGTCTGATTTTCTTTTCTTGTTATTAAAACATGTCTTTTCCTACATGAAGGAATCATATTTTGTTGCTTGTTTCTTTCATAGCTGTGTTGCATTGTGATTTGTAGCAGAAATGATTTTTGGTGACTGTAGGTGACATCAGAAAGATGCTCAGAGAAATAGTGGTGATGTCAAATGGCATCAAGAGCACACTAAAACTGTCATGAAAATTCATCCAGGATAAGGTCAGGAAACCTGGGCTAGAGAAACCTGTTATTTATAGGGTTAATTTTTATAAGACTTGCTATTTAGTTTATGCGTGCACTAATTACCAAACTTCATATGGAAATAGACTATTCAGCAAAGCATTCAAGTTCTGAGTGTCTTTGTTCCTATTTTGCTACCAAAGCATACAGTGCTTTAAAGGGTAAATGTAATAAGAATTTCTGATTTTTCCTTTTGGATTTCAGTACACTATTTTAATACTATTGTATTTTTGACTAATTTAAATAATTAGTTTCAATACAGAAAATTTGTGCATAACTGTAAAATGTGGGTACTTTCTTAACCTCAGTACAGTTTTCACCTTCCTATTCTCAGTTGTGTAAAGAAAAAAGAACAATTTGTTATTTATATAACCTAGGGTGGATGAACAATGCATATTGATTAGGTGCATGTCTAAATTAGACTTATTGAAACCAAACTGAAGGATTACGTTTAAAGGAAGATAAAGTGCCAAAACATTAGAATTGAATTTATCAAAAATTAATAAGTTCAAAGCATGTTATAATTATAAAATTTTGCAGACTCAGATACCAAGTATTATTCTTTGGGGAGTTGAAAAGTCTCCTTATCTTAATTCCTTTAAAGAAACCCATTGATGTCTCTTAACTTTTATGGTTTTCTATTTTAAACATAAATTCATAGCTCTAGGCAGTGTAAGGTGACAGGGCATGCTGAGAAATACTCATGGGACCCCTTGTGGAATTGTTCTGCCATCACATCAACAAATCCATTTGTAGCTCATTCTCTGAGGACTCACCCACACCTGACAGGTGTGCCAGACAGGCATATTTTTTTCCCCATAAACTGAAAGATGCTATAATTTTTGCATTTTGGAAAGCATGTGAAATGTAAGCATACAAAAGTCAAACTTTTGCTCTAAGAGATTAATATAGGAAGCATTTCTTGTCTCAAGGAACAAGTACACTGATTTTAATTATGAAATTTTCTTCATAGGGATATAATAGGAAATTGAAAGTGAAATTTATAAGCAATCCTAAATTGAGGATTTTACACTATATAAGCCATACTCTTCTCAATCATGTAAATACTATTACCTGTTTATTCAAATGCTTTTGGAGGTCATTATAACATACAGACATTGAACTGACTTAAAATATCATTATCTCAATGTCAGCCCTTTCAAGTGAACAAGCTGCTCTGTGTGAATGTGTTATCTGTTCAGTTCAGTTCAGTCGCTCAGTCGTGTCCGGCTCTTTGTGACCCCATGAACCGCAGCACGCCAGGCCTTCCGGTCCATCACCAACTCCCGGAGTTTACCCAAACTCATGTCCATTGAGTCGGTCATGCCATCTAACCATCTCATCATCTGTCGTCCCCTTCTCCTCCTGCCCTCGTGTTATCTGTAGGAGTAATTATATTAGCTGGAACTTTAAGACAGAGAAGTGTAACTTTTCCTTCACCATCAATATTTTAAGTACTTTCTCTGAACAATGCTCTCTGCTATGAGATTGGGTGCTGTTTCCAAGGAAATTTCATTTTTTCTTAAGGAAAAGATTGACTTTTAAAAGAAAAAAAAAACATATTCCTTGAGTAATTACTATCTAATTTCTTTATAGAAATGTATCATTGAAGAATGAAAATGAAAGTAAAAGTGAAAGTGTTAGTTGCCCAGTTGTGTCTGACTCTTTATGACCCCATGAACGCCTGCCAGGTTCCTCTGTCCATGGAATTCTCCAGGCAAGAACACTGGAGTGGGTGGCCATTTCCTTCTACAGGGGATCTTCCTGACCCAGGGATCAAACTCAGTCTCATTCATTGCAGACAGGTTCTTTACCGCCTGAGCCACCAGGGAAGCCTCATTTAAGAACACTCAGTTAAGTTCAGTCGCTCAGTTGTGTCCGACTCTTTGCGACTCCATGGACTGCAGCATGCCAGGCTTCCCTGTCCATCACCAACTCCCAGAGCTTGCCCAAACTCATGTCCATCGAGTCAGTGATGCCATCCAACCATCTCATCCTCTGTCATCCCCATCTCCTCCTGCCTTCAATCTTTCCCAGCATCAGGGTCTTTTCCATTGAGTCAGTTCTTTGCATCAGGTGGCCAAAGTATTGGAGTTTCAGCTTCAGCATCAGTCCTTCCAATGAATATTCAAGACTTGTTTCCTTTAGGGTTGACTGATCTGCTTGCAGTCCAAGGGATCCTCAAGAGTCTTCTGCAACACCACAGTTCAACAGCATCAATTCTTCTGCACTCAGCTTTCTTTATAGCCCAACTTTCTTTATAGTCTCTCACATCCATACATGACTACTGGAAAAACCATAGCTTTGACTAGAATAGAATAGAATAATAGAAAATACACTATTTTATATATATATATAAATACACTGCTACATATAAAATAGATAATCAATAAGGACCTACTATATAACACAGGGAGCTCTACTCAATACTCTGTGATAACCTATAATAGAAAAATAATCTGAAAAAAGGATGGATATATGAATATATAACTGAATTACTTTTCTCTACACCTGAAACTAACAAAACTTTGTAAATCAAATATATTCTAATATAAAATGAATAAATAAAAGAATATGTGTTTTGATGACAGATTAAGAAACTAACCCTTGTACATGCCCTGAAATGAAGAAAAACTGTGAAAAACCAACTTAAATTCTACATTGTTTGAGTCTCAACTCTGCTTGAGTCAAAGTTCTTCCTACCCCTTATGCCAAAGATTATATTCTTCAATCTAATATTCCTATTTCCTTAAAATATAAAGTAATTATTATTCTTAAATTCAGGTGCTGGTGGACAAAAGAAGATTTGAAGCTTCTCAGTGTTCCTCCCGGAAACCAGGAGGACAAGGAGAATTAGCCAGGAAATATTTTAATGTGTGGAGTTCCCTGTCTGTTCCACCCTCATGAAATCAGACCATACATGTAGAACGTGTATGCAGATAGCCATTTACAGATTGAGCACCGAACGGTGGAACGCCCGTCGATACCTCATCTGATTTGGTCAAAAGGCAGAAATAATTCTCTTATTATTTCTGTCACTGTCAGAGTTCGGTTGAATCTCTAGAGCAGAAAATATTCTGCCATTGTTCACCTGCTTGAGGTTCACATTTATCAGAAACAACCTGTTTGACATGATTATTCTCTCTGTGAAGAAGAGGGACCATATAATGCCCCCTATAGTGGAGCATATTTTGGAGGGATAACCAAATTAACTTCTAACTGGAGTTTTCCTGATAACATTTATAAGGGTCACTGTGAAGAAGTAGGAGGCTAGGACAAGCTTTGGTAAGTGATGGTGGTGTGGAGGGTCCCTGTAATCGGGAGTAAAGAATTACATTGACGTGTCATACAAATAAAACTAGTGTTTGTGATGTAATTCCTTCAACCCATTCTACTTCCCATGTGTGTACTTCACACATATAAGTTTAGTTACATATTCTTTATATTAGACTGATTCATCTTGAAAGGAACTCTTCATTATGATCTTTTTATCTCCCATATCCCTTGCTCCTATAAAGTTTTCTCCATAGTTTTGCCTGCAAACCTGGCCTGCCCTGCTGCAGTCCATAGGGTCACGAAAAGTCGGACACAACTTGGTGACTGAACAACAACAAAGTTGTTTTGGAATTGCACCCTAGATGGGTCATGTATCCTTAATAGGTTTTAAACTACACAAAGATGTGGAGTCTGCCCAACTTCCTGCCTCCAACCCCAGAGTTGTTCTCAGAGGATTATTATACAGAACACACCCATCCTTTTGGTTCCAGGTTTTGAACCCATGTAGTAAAGCAACTAGATTAGATATGTACTTTCATTACAATCAAGCAAATGTTTGAAATAATGCTACCCATATTAAAGTAACATTGCAATGGCAGGTAAAGTAGGTTAATCATGAAGATTTGAGAGATTTCTCATTTCTTAACATGTCATTCTGTTTTTGACCAAAGAAATGATTGCTGTTGAGCTAATTAACAAGGTAGCTTTTAATATCTTAAAGGTAATGTATTTCTTTTTTCTGTTTCAGCTGCAATTATTTCCACACTTTCCCCCCCAGAAATGTGTGAAGTAAACAAAAAGCTCTTTAATTGAAGTCAGAGGTCATAGAAGTTTATAAGGTAGATAGACGGACAGTACATCACCATGTCATTTATATGTTCCTGGTGGCATTTCTTCTGGTGCCAGGATAGAAACAGACCCATCAGAAGGCATCCCCAGCAACACTGTCTTTTTGGTTATTTATTCTGAGAACTATTCAAAGCCACAAGCTTGGAGAAAGAAATGCTTCTCTTTTGTGGGGGAGTTGGTGGTAGTAAGGAGGCAGTTGAAGGTTTGATATTTATATTAATACATTCATGGATTCAACCTTGCAATAATAGCATCTTTTCACTTGAGGAAAAATTTAATGAAAGGAAGGGGAGCAGTTTTAATGATAAATTACTCTGTGGTTTCTTTAGGGATGTTTTGGACCCTTTTAAATTTATGTAGCTGCTTGCTATAGCAACTTTTGGGAAGGAAGCACTAACCTTGAAATGGTTCATAAAAATTCACGTTGTCTGGATGAAGGCCTCTGTTTTCTTTGCACGAATGTGTTTTTAGACAGCTGTCCAGTCTGTACACATCTCTTCAGTCACTATATGTTCATTTTCTTTTCTTTTATTTTTTTTTAATTTTTTATTAGTTGGAGGCTAATTACTTCACAACATTTCAGTGGGTTTTGTCATACATTGATATGAATCAGCCATAGATTTACACGTATTCCCCATCCCGATCCCCCCTCCCACCTCCCTCTCCACCCGATTCCTCTGGGTCTTCCCAGTGCACCAGGCCCGAGCACTTGTCTCATGCATCCCACCTGGGCTGGGGATCTGTTTCACCATAGATAGTATATTCTCCAAAGAAGACATACAGATGGCTAACAAACACATGAAAAGATGCTCAACATCACTCATTATCAGAGAAATGCAAATCAAAGCCACAATGAGGTACCATTACACGCCAGTCAGGATGGCTGCTATCCAAAAGTCTACAAGCAATAAATGCTGGAGAGGGTGTGGAGAAAAGGAAACCCTCTTACACTGTTGGTGGAAATGCAAACTAGTACAGCCACTATGGAAAACAGTGTGGAGATTCCTTAAAAAACTGGAAATAGAACTGCCATATGACCCAGCAATACCACTTCTGGGCATACACACTGAGGAAACCAAATCTGAAAGAGACACGTGCACCCCAATGTTCATCGCAGCACTGTTTATAATAGCCAGGACATGGAAGCAACCTAGATGCCCATCAGCAGATGAATGGATAAGGAAGCTGTGGTACATATACACCATGGAATATTACTCAGCCGTTAAAAAGAATTCATTTGAACCAGTCCTAATGAGATGGATGAAACTGGAGCCCCTTATACAGAGTGAAGTAAGCCAGAAAGATATATGTTCATTTTCTATACATCTCTCCATTGTAGTATCTTAGTTTCTATTCAGTTGAATGTCATTCACATACAATGAAGAAATATACCTTTAAGTTGAACATAAATATACTACAGACTTTTGTGCCCATGGTCAATACGAGTTATTTGAAGCAATTGATCAAGTCCACATCTCTGCCTAGTTCTAAGGCGTCTCCTCCTCATAGAATGTACTAAGGAAATGCAAATTAATTGATGTGAAGGTCACATAAATCTCATACACATCAATAATTTTTCATATTTTTAATAAACAAACAGAAAACGTCAGCAGGGGAGGAAACATGGGGACCATCCTCACATTTTGTCATCTTTTTCTTTTAATCTTGAGGAGTTTGTTTCCCTAAAGCCAGAAATAGGAAATGGCGAGGAGGTCATGAAAACTGTCCTGGGAGAAGCTGAGGTATCTAAACTGGTTCTGAACTTTATTTTAGCATTGGTAACCACCTCTGCATTCACCATCACCAGTTTTCACTCTTTTTTCCTCTAGGGAAAGTTGTAAATTCACAAAGATTGAAAAATTTCTCCTTTCTTTCCTCTTTCCTTCCTCCCTCCCTCCTTCCTTCCTTTCTTCTTTTTTCCTCTTCTTTATTTTTTTCCCCTTGGTCTTTGTTGTTGTTCTTTAGTTGCTAAGTCATATTCGACTCTTTGCAACCCCGTGGACTGTAGCCTGCTGGCTCCTCTGTCCATGGAGTTTTCCAGATGAGAATACTGGGGTCAGTTACCATTTCCTTCTCCATTTTTGGTATTACTTACCTTCTTACAGGGGCTTCCTAGGTGGCTTAGTGGGCAAAGAATCTGCCTGCAATGCAAGGGACATCGGAGACACCAGTTTGATTCCTGGTGTCCAGGAAAATCCCCTGAAGGAGGGCATGGCATGGAGTAGGTACTCCAGTATTCTTACCTGGAGAATCCCATGGACAGAGGAGCCTGGAGGGCCACAGTCCACAGGGTCACAAAGAGTTGGACATGATTGAATTGACTGCGCACGCACGAATGCACCTTCTTACAATCTTTTGACTTCCGCATGATTCCCTCGAGCTGTGCAGAATCTCACACCTCATACATGCCCTTCTTCCTGCCCTATTTGTACTTCCTTCCCCTGCTCTGTCTTGGTTTAATGTATTGCAGAACTTACATAGCGGAGACTTTTGTAAGCTAAGCACTCATCCATCTGGGCTAGTACCTGTCTCTATTCTCCCATCTTCTATTTAATTTACTAGGGAGTGAAATAACTAGAATTAGCAATGCAGCACTCCTAGAACTCACTTTTGGGATTAATGTATACCCCACCATGGAGCTGTTTATTCCGTGGAGAAATCATCTCAGTTGACGTGGTCTGAGAAATTAGAAATTGTCAAATAGGAGTTCTCCTATGATCAAGACTGTAAAACCTGCTAGAAAAATTAATAGGCTCATCCAAGATAACTTACTAAAATGTATTCTTAACTGCACTACTGTCTTTTTCTATCATGACTCATTGGGTGTAGACTACAGTTTTCTTCATTTGTCCCTTGTAGAGATTACAATCAGCATTTGGTTTAGAAGATAGTTTTACAAATGTTTGCCTTAAAAATTGCTCAGTGCTTAGGGAGCTTTCTGGATGGTGTTGCTAGCCTTTTTCTAGCTGAGTCATCTTTTTTTCTTACTAACTCATATCTGTAAATTTGTTTACAAAAGTAGAAACATTGCCCATCTGTAATAAACACCCCTGAGTGCAGTAACCATCACCAGAGAAGAGCACTTTTATAGATATTGTGCTGTTTTCAGGCTTGCTGACCTTTCGCCTCTTTATTGGTTGCTATAGTGATGATCTGAGCTCTGCTTAATAGAGCTTTACTAACATGAAAGCAATCAATAAGCTTTTTAACTATAATGTTTATATTGATAGTTCCTAGTAACACGTATCAAAATAAAATTTATCCATATAAATGTATCCAATAGTGGAATTTTACTTTTTAAAATCATGTATCAGTACTGCTGCTGCTAATTCACTTCAGTCGTGTCCGACTCTGTGCGATCCCATCCCTGGGATTCTCCAGGCAAGAACACTGGAGTGGGCTGCCATTTCCTTCTCCAATGCATAAAAGTGAAAAGAGAAAGTGAAGTTGCTCAGCCATGTCCGACTCTTCGAGACCCCATGGACTGCAGCCCACCAGGCTCCTCCGTCCATGGGATTGTCCAGGCAACAGTACTGGAGTGGGGTGCCATTGCCTTCTCCGTGTGTCAGTACATGTTTATGTAAATTGAAAATTATTAAGTGCATTCTGTGGCTTTCTTAGAATTCTTGGAATACTTTTGTGAGGACGTAAAAATATGGATGCAACTTGAAATGTAGATTTGAAAGACTATTTTGAAGTGGACAATAAAACTTTTTCATAACAGCAAACTTTTGAAGTTGCAGCTTCCATGGTTGATGGTTTCTTAATCAAAGTCAAGTCTGAGAACTCTTTTAGCACCTTGTCCTAAGAACACTGTAGGCCAAGCTGTCCTTCTATGCACCTGTACAACTTCTAATGATTTCAGAGGAACCCTGTGACACTCAGAAGAACAGTCTGATCTGCCAAAATTCACCTGGCAAAGTAAATAGAAGAGCATGAAATATGTTTCCAAAGCTCACTTAACAGTTTTAAATTTTTTATTTGTTAATAGTAGATAGAATACTATTTATAGGATTATAGTGAAACTTCTGTGAACACATTTTTGAGGAATTTGATTATTTTTCCTTTAGAATTAAATAATATTTATTTTCAAATTATGTTCTCATATTCTGATTAACATGTTGTAAGTGAAATTCAAGTACATTTAATATAATAAGCTCTCTTGGATTGTCATTGCAGAGAAGGAAGTCTGAGAAATGACTTAGTTCTTCCTCTCATGAAGAACTAGCGTATGTGCTTTGGAAGGAATGGGATAATAAGTAAATAAATATATGATATTCCAGGTAGTGATAAGATTCAGGAAGTTAAGTAAAACAGGAAAAAGGTGTAGAGAATAAACAAGAAATGAGGAGATACTATTTTAGATGGAGTTGTCAGCCAAAACCATCATCTCCTGCCTCAATTATTGCATCAGGTTTCTAATTGAGCTGTTTGTATTTTCCAGGTAAGCATCTTTACAGCAAACATTTTTGCAGCAAATAGTTTTTGTCGTATAACTAATTGGCCTTAAGGCAATTTTGCTGTAGAAGATGAAATAACTGGTTGATACTTTGGTTTGATAGTTTGGTTTCATTTCTCCATTGATGGAGTGCCCCCATTTTTATATTACATGAATGTTAGCTGTCATAATGATCTATAGAATGATGAGTAGATGTTGGTGATCTTAAAATATTGGATGATAGCAATTACTGACATGTGAAATAAGAGAAGGTAAAGCCAAACTGTATATGATACTAGAAAATGATAACGTTGGTTTTCAAATCCTTCTGTAACTTGAAGGTGCAGAGTTGAACCCACATTTTCCATGCCACTTTGGAATGTCTGTCAGTGGACATGGACTAATAACATGTGACATATCTATCAACATGTGACAGTTTGCTGAGAACAAACAACAGCATAGAGGCTTTCACAAAGCAATACGAACTCAGTTACAAATATACACCTGAGTATTTGGAAACTGATACGTTTTTCTTCTTTTCTAAATTTCTTATTATTTTTTGGCTGTAGTGGGTCTTTGTTGCTGCATATGGGCTTTCTCTTAGTTGCCACGAGCAGGGGCAATTGTCTAGTTGTGGGGCATGGGCTTCCCATTGTGGTGGTTTCTCTTGTTGCAGAGTTCAGGCTCTAGGGTGCGCGGGCTTCAGTAGTTGCAGCACATGGGATCAGTAGTTGTGGTTTCCAGGCTCTAGAGGGCTGGCTCAGTAGTTGTGGCACAGGGGCTTAGTTGCTCCGCGAATGTGGGATCTTCCTGGATCAAGGACTGAACTGGTGTTCCTTGCATTGCAAGGCAGACTCAACCATTGGACTATCAGGGAAGCCCTGGTACCTCTCTTAAGGAAGGATTACATTTTATCAAAAAGGTGTTACACTAAACGAGGAGATGAATTAACAAGCCTGTGTGTGTGTGTGTGTGTGTGTGTGTGTGTATATATATATATATATAATACTATGAACAAAAGACTTGGAAGACAAGTTCTTAGGTACAACTCACTAAATAAAATTAGTTATTTATGCAGTATCACCATGAATCTTTACACATTTAAAAATATATTCAAGTATTTCATATTCACTATAAAATATTTAAAATTTTGTTATTCATTTTCACATTTCATTGTTTCCTTTTTTTTTTTTAATGTTTATTTATTTATTTTTTGGCCATGCCAAACAGCATATGGGATCTTAGTTCTCCAGCCAGGGATTAAACCCGTGCTCCATACATTGGAGGAGAAGGCAGTGGCACCCCACTCCAGTGCTCTTGCCTGGACAATCCCATGGACAGAGGAGCCTGGTGGGCTGCAGTCCATGGGGTCGCTAAGAGTCGGACACGACTGAGCGTCTTCACTTTCACTTTTCACTTGCATGCATTGGAGAAGGAAATGGCAGCCCACTCCAGTGTTCTTGCCTGGAGAATCCCAGGGACGGGGGAGCCTGGTGGGCTGCCATCTCTGGGGTCGACTTAGCAGCAGCAGCAGTCATACATTGGAAGCACGGAGTTTTAACCACTGGATGACCAGGGAAGTCCCTCATTGTTTCCTTTTTTAATGTCACTCTTTTATTTTTGATTTTATCTTTTACAGCAAAATTGCCTTATGGCCAAATAGTTATTCAGCAAAAATATTTGCGGCAAAAATGCTTACACTGAAAATACCAGACACATTGTAATTGATTTCTTAGCTTTTACTTTCATGCCCCTAGCGTCTGTTCGTATAGCAGCCACGCAGAATATAAGTTAGATACTATCTTTTGTCTGTTCAAAACCCTGCGACAGCTTCTACTTGGAATAAAATTCAGAGTCCTTTTAGCCTGCAAGAGCCCACATGATCCTTCTCTCTTTGGCCTCACTGACCCCATTTCCTTTCACCTTTCTCCTAGTTTACTGCGCTCCAGGCGAAGATTGTTCCTGAACATGCCCAGTAGGTCTCTGCCTCAGGGCCCCTTGTTACGTTTGATTTCCTTCTGCTGAGAACGGGCTTCCTGGAGCTACTTCCCTTATTGCTCCCTGATACCTCCCCGGAGTGGCCTTCCGTGACCAGTCTGTCTACAAGTATCATCCCACCATCAGTCTGTCTCTTTGCTCAACTTTATTTTCTTCAACTTATGATCTTTTGCTTTTGTATCACACTTCCGTCCGTGGGTATGTGAGACCATCAAGCACCACAGAGCAAGCATTTGGGCTCCCTCACTTGCTGCTCTATCTCAGGCACCTGGAATAGTGGCAACGTGTTGTAAGAGCTCAGTGATTATCTGTGGCAAAAAGGAATGAACATGCCTTAAGAAGGGATGACTGAAAAGTGGGGAGAAAATAGTCATAAAATGTTAAATGGTCTGGAGGCTTTAAAAAGGATCCCAGGAGCTAGTGCTTTCCATGATCCTGCTTCTGTCTCCCACTGTCACTTGGCGGAACCTAACCTCAGTTGCATCCTAACCTCAACTCTCTTTCCCCGCCTTCGCTTTTTACCACAGAAAGTCTTTAGCAGCTAGCATGAGTGAATATTGTGTAGCTGCCCATTATAGATGTGAATTTTTGGTGACTGCATTTCCAGTTCTAAAATACTTAACATGGATTGACTTATGGTCATGTTCTTTCTTTTCTTAATTAAAGCATCACCAAATGCCCCAAAGCTTGGCCCCATGGAGCTGACCATTGTTATTACTGTGCCAGTTTTCCTCCTGTCCATGGCTTCAGTGCTGACTGTATGGGCATGCCAAGGTCGACAGTGCACCTACAGAAAGAAAAAGAGATCGAACGTGGAGGAGCCCCTCTCTGAATGCAATCTGGTAAATGCTGGGAAAACTCTAAAAGATCTGATTTACGATGTGACTGCCTCTGGATCTGGCTCTGGTATGTGCCTGTTGTTCATTTTTTCCGTAAGAAAAACTCTTATTTAAAAATAAATCCCATTTTTTTTCTTAAATTTTTTTTTATTGTGGTAAAAGTCACATAATATAAAACACACTATTTTAACTATATTTAAGTGTAGAGTTCAGTGACGCTAACGACATTCACATTGTTGTGCGACTCTCACTATCTTTCATCTTCTGAATTTTTCATCTTCCTGAGCTGAAGCTGTGTCTCCATTAAATGCTAACTCTCCATCCCCTCGCCCATTTCTCCCCCTACCCGCCAGCCTCTGCCATCTACCTATGTACTTTCTGGCTCTATGACTGAGTCTTCTAGGTACCTCGCTTTTTAACAAAAAAGGGGCCCAAATATTATTAATTGCATTGTTTAAAATATTTGATATGGTACATGGTAAATTCTGGCATAGAAACTTCTTTTAGGATTTGATGAAGAGTGAAAACTGTCCTGGCCTAAAGAATTAAATCTTCTCAATTGCTTTTTGTGCCTTTAGGTATTCAGATTCTCATTTTCACATGCCTTCAGAATTTATTTCTGAAGCCAGGAGTTTCTTTTCTCAGCTCTCTGCCACATTCTGGTTAGTAATAATAGTTGTTGCTGTCTTGGTCATGTTTCAGGGGCACAAAAGTGTAACAGGGCTTAAGCATTGAATTCTGGGGAAAAGATATTAGTTATGCAAAGTAGTGTTCTTTGCTTATGATTATGAAGGTCTTTGGAATCTGTAGTCAGCCCCTGGGGTATGTGTGTGTGTGTGTGTGTGTGTGTGTGTGTGTGAAGTTAGTAGGGAGCTGACCTGAAATTCAAATCAAGACTATGTTCTTAAAGCTTAGAAACAGAAGACAAAAGGGAAGGGTACAGCCTTCCGGTGTTGGCTGCTGCAGCTGCTGTGGTTACATGATAACTCTTTCCCTCTTTAATGGAACTTCAGAACCCCTGATGAAGCAGTTCAAAACACCAGGCTGTGTTATGGCTTAGACGAGCCTTTCTCGTAGCACAAAGCATCTGAGGGCTTTTTGGGTTTCCGGGGACAGAGCAGCTTCTCCCCAGTAATTACAAACTCCCTAAGATGGCAGAGGACTCCCAGCTATCGTGTATATTTCAGCACACGGAGCTGCAGAAACATGAACTAGGGTGAGCCTCAGTGAATGAACCATTTCGGTCATTCCTGCTTTGGAAAGATCATTAAGGATGATTACCCCAAACAGATGTTGAAGACCTCCCTTGCCCATGGCCTTTAGGAGCATCCAGGCAGGCACAATTAACAAGGGCAGATGATAGAGGAGTGGGTGGCTTCTGCACGGGCAACCATATTTAGCACATAGCAGCTTTGGACTCAGAAGTATTTATCAGAAAAGAGACCTAATTACATCATCCAGAAAGCCCAAGTAGTTTCCTGCCTCTGGGGGCATGATCGCTTGCTGACTGACCAAAGCCTCAGTGTTTACACCACTGCACAAATCAGGAGGCATGTTTTCAAAGGAGGAATATTGAAAAGAATATCTCCAAACTGCGAAACTTGTAAAACTGAAGTCCAAATTACATTGTTGGATAGAAAGATGGCCCTTTTTTTAAAAAAAGTAAAATCTATTAGGATTTAATACTCTTTCTTCCTTGAGTATTATATTCTGGGGGCCACTGGGCCTTAATTTCTTGAGCCTTGGTGATGTTCTAGGCTCAGAAAGCTCTGATTTGTGCCAACTTCCTTGAAATCTTGCATAATTTCTGAAATGTTTAAGTGATTAAATAACCATCTATTTCATCCCCACCAAAACATTTCAGTTCATATGAAGATGTAAAGCAGAAATATATGTTTTGGAGGTACTCCTGTTTTTAAAAATAATTTGTTTATTTTCCTATATTTGGCTGTAGTGGGTCTTTGTTGCTGTGAGGGCTTTTCTCTAGTTGTGATGTGGGCTCCTCATTGCAGTAGCTTCTCTTCTGGCAGAGCGCAGCCTCTAGGGTGCACATGTAATTGCAACATGTAGGTTCAGTAGTTGCAGCTTCTGGGCTCTAGAGCCTAGGCTCAATAGTTGTGGCTCATATACTTAGTTTCTCTTCAGCAAGTGGGATCTTCCCACACAGGAATTGAACCTGTGTCTCTTGCATTGGCAGGCAGATCCTTTGCCAGTGAGCCAACAGGGAAACCCTGGAACTACTTCTTGAGTATGTTTAAGATCATCAAGGATTTCCCTTTCTAATAAAAGTAGTGGAGACTTTATAACTGGAAGCTGAATATTTAGTTTAAGAAAATATTCATGAGCCAGGGCATAAAATCAGAAATTAAGTTTTTTGGTATTTTTGTTCATCTTGAAACCTAAATCTAGACTTAACTAATTGCTGGACCCTCTCTTTAGATTATTCTAAGTTCCTTCTTAAAAGAAAGCTGTAAATGTACCCAAACATGGATGATTTTTTTAATGATCAACCTAAAAGCATTCCAGGCATTTTTCTCCAAAGCAAGTGGCATATGTTTGGCGGTAACCACTGGATAACAGGAATGGATGGCTATATTGCCTTGGATCACCAGGAAGAATATGTCCATGTGTAGCAAGGCTTCTGTCACAAAAGCTCACCGATCGGAGGGGAATTGGGCATTTTCCTTCCCCTCTGCTTCTCTTCCCTGGCCGGTGACTTTAAACAAGAAGCAACTTTGTGAGGTGTTGAGAGATGAAAATTGTGAAGCATATCCCAACCTGGTCAGGGACAAATTTCAAAGCAATACAATGCCTGCAAGAGAGGAGAACCGACTGATGTTTGACTGGACTGTCTCTGAGAGATGATGGTGTCTCAGGTGGCTTCAAAGGGGCTGGGTAGGTTGCTGGTTTCTGTTGTGATGTCACACTCCTGATAAATGATGATGTTTCTACCAGAGAGGCCTCAGTTTCTATGTGCTGCATGCTAAGTCTCTTCAGTTATGTCCGACTCTTTGGACCCCATGGACTGTAGCCCATCAGGCTTCTCTGTCCTTGGGATTCTCTAGGTGTGAATACTGGAGTGGGTTGCCATGCCCTCCTCCAGGGGATCTTCGATTTACAGGGAAAACCAAAGTCCCTGTGTCTGCAAAGGAAATCTCTAAGAGTGTAATAGTTACTCAGATTATTTTTGGTGGTTGCTTTCAAAGATCCTGAAGCAACTTTCATTGAATTTTACTCTCTCAACTTAATTGCTATGCTGATTACTTTAGATGATATCCTACTTTGTCCCTGGTTTGCAGTATTGATCATGTGCCTAATAAGTTTGCAATTTGAAAATATTGACTTATGCAGTTTTCTAGCCGGTTGTCATTGTTGTGTTTTCATAGGTAGTGATTGGTCATGGTTATGCTTTTTTGAATTTGTGCGTGCAAAATGAGGGGAGGGAGGAGAGATATTGAAATTGTAATTTGGCTTAATAATTGTTCGTACAACTTTCATTATGTGTCAGGTAGTAAAACTGACTATAGCTTACAAAAATAGCCTGGAAAGTTTGCTGCTAAAAATGTTTCCAACAGGCAAGGACTGTAGTCGTATCCATTGAGATGGTGAGAGAGCAAGAATTTGGATTGAAAGCCAGTGTTTTAGTTGTAGGTCTGTCTTCCAGTTATTCCTGGGCAAGTTTTTTATTACCCTGCAGGCCCAATTTTCTCATCTCTAAAATGATAACATTGAACCAGGTGATCTCAAGAAATTTCTGGCTGTGGGGCTTTGTGACTAATTGTTGAGACCTATAATAGCAGACTTATAGTCTGTGCTTATTTAGTCATAGTGGGTGGTTCCCATGAAGAAGAGAACATTTGAACAAATTGTGGCTCATTTCAGGAGTAGAGGTGAAGCCTACAGGAGCTTACAGGATTGATGCTATCAGAGTTTCCCAGACATCAGAGTACAGTGATCACTAAACATCACTCTTCTGAATAAATTATACTGTGATCTCTTCAAGCTATTTTCTAATTACAAAAGTAATAAATATCTGTGGAATGTTGTGGAAATCAAGAAAATGTACAACATTAGAAAGAAGAATTTCACAATTTTTCACCCAATTCCCACTAAATAGAAATACCCATCATAGCATCTAGCATATATTCTTTTTAGTTTTTTTCCTAGACATATTTTGAATAGCTAGATACACTTATTTAGATGGATAAAATTTGCTGCTTTTCTTTAGCGAAAGTATTTTTTTCATTTAACAAAGTATTGTTTTTATTATAGCAAAAGTATTTTCCTATGTCATTAAGAAATATCTCTATAAACAACAGCATTATTTTTGGCTCTAAGTAATCCTTCCTTGGACTTCACTGGTAGCTCAGCGGTAAAGAATCTGCCTGCTAATGCAGGAGATGCAGGTTTGATCTCTGAGTCAGGAAGATCCCCTGGAGAAGGAAATGGCAATCCACTCCAGTATTCTTGCCTGAGAAACAGTATTCTTGCCTGGAGAGAGAAGCCTGGTGAGCTATAGTCCATGGGGTCACAAAAGACTTGGGTGTGACTTAGTGACTAAACAACAACCCCTCCTTAGACTTAATATTAAGGGCAAGCCATTATGGAGCATGTAATATGCCAAATACCATGCTGGGTGCTTAACATGCTGATGAATTCTCACAGTGTTCCTTTGAGAGAGGTAATATTATTGCAGTTTTGCAGGCACGGAAGCTGAAGCTTAGAGAAGTTCAATAACTTGTTCATGATTACCATTGGTTCAGCTAAAATTGAAACCCATCTTTCTTATCTGTGGTCTTAATCTCTGCACTGTATTTAAAATTTTTTCTATTATCAGACATTTTCCCCTACTTTTTCTCTAAGTAATAATATATTAAATATTTTGACAAATTCTTCTGCATTTTATGTTACATCTTTAGAATTCTAGAGGTATAAAGCTATTGGTTCAAAAGAATCTAAACATTTTAATACACTCAGAATATATTTTCTTTGACTTTCTTTTATTCCACAGAAAATATCCATTTGATATGTTCCATGACTGTACCTTGCTTTCAATGTAACATGATTGCTTCACTTCATTATTGAATCCGATTCTTCATTTTCCAATTTTAATTTGTTTTTTAAAAATAATTTATAAATAATTCTGCATTCTCAGTTGTACTAGGAACCATATATTTTATTTAAGAGGCTTATAATAGCATATAGTTCTTAACCTTTGTATATTTAGTAAACTGACTGCTTTTAATGTGAAAATCAAAGAAATTTCCAATAATTTTGGAAACTTAGATATCTGCCATGGCAGCCTATGTTCATGAAATTTTTATTTGTGAATATGAATAGAGAAATTCATAGAAAGAACCTATAGTGTTTTTTGAGCATGCTTTGACATTTAAGTTTGGTATCTTGGTGCTTATTTCTTCAAAATCAGTAAAATTATTAAAGTGCTTAAATGTTTGCCTTTTATGTGAAAATAATGGTCATCATGACAATTGTTTTCCGGCAATTACTTGTTTTTAATAATCAATTTCATGTTTTCTTTGGTTAGGTCTACCTCTGTTGGTTCAAAGAACAATTGCAAGGACGATTGTACTTCAGGAAATAGTAGGAAAAGGTAGATTTGGTGAGGTCTGGCATGGAAGATGGTGTGGAGAAGATGTGGCTGTGAAAATATTCTCCTCCAGAGATGAAAGATCGTGGTTTCGAGAGGCAGAAATTTATCAGACAGTTATGCTGAGACATGAAAACATCCTTGGTTTCATTGCTGCTGACAACAAAGGTATTTTCAACCTAATTGAGTTCAGCAAATAAAATTTTATGTTTATTATCAAAGGAGAATAAATAATCTCTTTGTTTTAATAAAATCTCCATGAAAGTCTGATCTCATTTTTGAGAAAAGAAGATGCTTTCCTCTTGTCCACAAGTAAATGTGCAATAAATGTACAAGAAAGCAGGGCAGATGAGTGATATATAGTCATGATGACACTATAGCCAGTTTGATATTTAAAATATTTGATGACTGGTATGGCACAGGAACTAACCAATCAGAACAGAAACTTCAACTGTAACAGAGTTCTGGGAGAACCCTGCCAGGCTAGGTTTTATCCCTTTAGTTGCTGAGTCATAAAAAGATCCGGAGGCATCTTGAGGGTTCCAGAGTTGCCTTTGGTGTCTAGGGCAAAGGATTATCACTGGAGGTTTTGAATAGCAGCTGTTAATTAAACAGGACAGAAATGTTTCAATATTTTGATAATTGATACAAAAATACCAGTGAACGATGGCTGACTATTCATCTTTGTTAGGACTATACTTTCCTCTGCACATCACAATTCAACTCCAGGACTCAAGTTTTCTATGAACATTATTAGAATGGTAGCAAGCAAGGTAATTTTAGTGAAATTAATGTACTTTGGGTATGGTTTATATCTTGAGGTTTAACATTAACAACCCCAAATAACACAACATTCTGAGATTTGTGGAACAAGACAGATCATCACTTTTTTGGTATATAATTCAGTAGTCACATGCCCAGTAATCAGGGACTGAATATAAAGCCTGTGTATTACCTATGCTGTCTTTCTTCTTTTTGCATAGCTTTTACTCATTTGGCTATGAAATAGTTGCCTTAAAGAGAAACAGAGAACAAAAGTGAGCAAAACTTGATCCAGTCAATTATTTTATTATTTGAATCAGTAATACTCATTAAGAACCTTGGAAAGGTATTGATTGTAACCTTTTTCTAAAAAACCAAATTATCTGTGGCTATTAGAAACCTACCATTACCTATGAAATTTAAAAATCTATGGTTACTTCTATTTAATATAAGCTTGGTCATGAAAGTATTTGTGATTAATTAGATAGCCAAAGAGAATCTTATTGTTGTTATACATTTTGCCCATAGTTACATTTGTTGATGCCTTGTCTTTTCTGATTTGCCAGGGAGAAAGTGAGTAAAACCAAGTAAAGCCAGGGAGAAACTGAGCTTAAAAAAGAAGATTCTTTCCAAATTCTTAACTATACTATTGAAAAGGAAGCATTTCTGATTAAGTTGTTAAGAACTTATACTTTTTCTGTATAACATTGAGCGAATCTATCTACTAATTAGCTTAATTTGCAATGTTATGAAAGTAGTAATGACTGTAGTTATGTGGTTTATCCTGATGGACCTAATTTAATCATTACATTTATTGGATTATAAAATAATGTTCACAGGAAAGATAACCCTTGATTGTTTCTTATTCAGTTTAACTGGTTTACCTTTGTTGATGGCCTCCTTGTCTGTGGCTTTGATCCCAAATGGTCTCTAACATCACTTTCATCTTCATGCATTTCTATGTCTTTTGCAACATTTACAATTTCACTTTTAGTCAACTGTCTGACTAAGACATTGATACGAGAGGGCAAAGATAACCGCTGCTGTTGAGCAGGGAGAGAGGTGTGAGTAAGGATTAGTTTTATTAATATATGTAGGCTGTTTCTTTATTAGCAAAATTTATCATGTTATGTTGATCTTTGAATTCTTCAGAAATTTTATCACTACCTGGATTTGGAAATGAAATATTTGGGTAAATAGGAGCTCTTGTATGTAAAGCACTAGGTGGAAAAATTCCTTACCAAATGTTCATTAATTATAGTTTCCTTTCACTGAGAATAAAACTGGTCAGGACTTCCCAGGGCTATTGTAGGCATTTTATTCTGAAAGCTAAAGCGAAGTCTAGGGACTCTAACATGTAGATAATTTTTAGGCTAATTTCTCTTCTGCTAAAAATCTTTTATAAACTGGATTAGCTTTTGGTTAAATAAGGCAAATTATTTGAAAAGGCCTAGTAATTGTGATTGGTACTAATATAAGCTTTGAAAGGAATTGTAAACTTCCTATTTTGAAAGCTGAATAAGATGAACATGCTTGGAATAGTAGAGCTTTTATGATAGTAATAATACTTTGTGTAAATTTGCTGTATTTCTGTTTCCTATTGGTACAATCTTTCTTAAAAGCTCAAGAATAATTTATAACACAATGCTGAGCCTAAATGCATCTCTCAGTAGTTTCTCCTATAATGTGGTTGCTATTACCAGCAGGTATTGATATAGAGGGAATAAGAAAGGAGTAGTTCAGTTGTTGGAATCACTGCCTTACAGTTTCCTATGGTGATGGTGGGTACATGTAATAGGTTCTGCTCTATCAATAGGAATTCACTGAAAATTTTCATTCTACTAACTCGGACTGTATTATCATTGGCGGAATTAACTTTGCTTTGTTAACGATACAGATGTACTTTAAATGCTGACATTTGTTAAAAGCTTTTGTCTTCTTTCTTAACATAAACTTACAGCAACAAAATAATTTTTCTGTTAGATAATGGAACTTGGACTCAGCTTTGGCTTGTCTCTGAATATCATGAACAGGGTTCCTTATATGACTATTTGAATAGAAACACAGTGACAGTGGCTGGAATGATCAGGCTGGCACTATCAATAGCTAGTGGTCTGGCCCACCTTCATATGGAGATTGTTGGTACACAAGGTATGTATTTTCTAATTTTTTTTCTCCTTGAATATGAGGATAGAAGCACTAAGTTGTATTTTAGTGTTCAGCTGGGTTTTAGTTTATTACAAAAAGTTTTCAAATGTAAAGAAACTCTAAAAGTACTTTATAAAGCTGAAGGTTTTGGCATGATATAGCCAACTCTTACCTACATACTCATCATTTTGTATACTAGCCATAATAATATTTTTATTCCTAGTGGCTCTATTGTCACTGTTTAGCATATGTATCTGAGAGATCTTGCTTTGGTAGCAAATGCTCCATTCTCAGAAGTTACAAATAATTGAACTGTTTTTAAAAAATTGGAAAGGGTAAGGTGATCTTAAAAATACTTCTATATCATGTACTTGAAAGCCAAATAATACACACTGTCTTGTCTATTTATTGAGTTAATAGAGAATTGGCTCTAGAAAGTTGGTCTTGTCACTGTAGTACTTCTCAGATTTGGATTATTGATCCCTTTAAATGCTTAAAAATTATTGAGGACCCAAAAGTTTGTGGATGTGGGTTATATCTGTTAATATTTACTATATTAGAAATGAAAATAGATTTTAAAATATTTATTAATTTACTTAAAGTATAATAATTAATAATTAAATATGAAAATAAATAACAGTTTTAAAAACATAATTTTTATAGTATAAAACCCAATCTAGCTAAAATAATGGTTTTGTTTTACACATTTGCAAATCTCCTTAATGTCTGGATTTTCACACCTGTTCTTCATTTAGTCTGCCCCAGTATGTTGTTATTGGTTAAAGTGTGTAAAGAAAAGGTGACATCACACAGATATGTCATTGGAAAAGAGCTTCAAGGGCCCCCAGGGATCTTTGGACCAAATCTGAGGACTTCTGGTCTAGGATAATAAACGTTTGAAACTTGTTTTTTAGGAGAATATTTGCTATGTTCTTATGTGGATGTAACAATGCTAATACTTTCCCTACTTATTCAACAAATATTTATTAGTGGTTACTAAATGTCACCTAGTATTCTAAGCAAGGAGGGATGGTGATGAGTAAGACTTAACCACTGTCTTATGTAGCCTACAGTCTACTTGGGAATGACAAATAATGCCTACAAATAAATAAGATAACTCAGATAGCGGTAAAAGCTATGAAGAAGGCAAAATGGGGGTAGTCTGATGATGGTGAATTGGGATGTTGATTAGGGGTCAGGAAAGACCTTTCTTAGAAGGTAACATCTGAACCAAGTCTTTCAAAATGAATCCTCTTGGAGAGATTCAATCTTCAGTAATGGAAAAAGTGCATACATTTATCTTATGCTTCATAGGTAAACCTGCTATTGCTCATCGAGATATAAAATCAAAGAATATCTTAGTGAAAAAATGTGAAACTTGTGCCATAGCAGACTTGGGGTTGGCTGTGAAGCATGATTCAATACTGAACACTATTGACATACCTCAGAACCCTAAAGTAGGAACCAAAAGGTAAGATAACATACTTTGGTAGCATATGTTGTTTAGTTGCTAAGTCGTGTTTGATTCTTTGCTACCCCACGCACTGTAGCCCACTAGGCTCCTTTGTCCATGGCATTTTCCAGGCAAGAACACTGGAATAGGTTGCCATTTCTTACTCCAAAGACTTATGACTGCCCCATAAACATGAATGCCTGGGATATGTGTTTAGAGAGGACGGCAGCATATCCAACATCATTAGGCCTAAGAAAGCAAGAATTCTTCTCTGGTTCACTGAGAAATCAGTGGCACAATGGTTATAAAGCAAGGAGAGTTTGGCATTGAATCTTACAGAAAGTAGCTATTTGGGTGGGGAATCAGTACAGAGGAATGATGGAATTGATGGTGGTATATTACTTTTAGTTTGTCACATCTGAGAATACATTTTCTTACAGAGAGAAAAAAAAACAAAACCATCAGCAATGTATAGCTTTTTCAAAGCCTCTATATTTTATAAATGATCTGAAATTCAAGGCTAGTTGTGTATATTCCGACTCTAAACAATTGATATAGAATCAATATACAGATAAGTAAGGGACTCTTACAGTGAATGTATATATGTGCTATTATATCCTTTCAATACTTAAAAATATTATATAATATATGGTTATACTTATCCTATGGTTGTACTTATCCGGAAGTCTCCCAAGTTGATGTGTATTAAGATACTATGAGTTTGGACACAGTTCCCACTTTCAAGGAACAGAATCTCTGAAAGTTAAGAACAAACATAATATAAATAAAGCATACCACACATATGTCAAGACAGGCCCATTAGTAATGGAATTTCTGGTGTTTTCCTATTATAGCCAGACTGTAGCCATATGGCCAGCATACTTCCATTTCCTTTCATTTGAATTTAAGGATCTGTGCTATTTGGCATAATTCCAGGTTTATTGACCTTGAAATCAGAAACAACCAAAACACTTTCCTGGAGTTGTTAAGGCCCTTGAGAGTAGAGAATTTCTAAGCTGGTATAGTTAGTGTCCAAGCCATATTTGAGATTCCAGGCTGAGTCCTTCACTTGGTTTCGTGGGAGACTTTAGTGGGCCCCAGAAACACTTCAGGATGTTTTATTCCGACTGGGCAAGCCCTAAGCCCTAAACCCTAAGCCCTAAGCCCTAAGCCCTTCTCTTTTCCCTTTAAAAAGCAAGCTTTAACCTGTACTTCAGGGAAGACTTGGATACTGGATTCCTTCAGAGAATCTAAAACTTAAAAGACTGGGAAGAGTGTTGTGTCCTCACGTCACTATTCTGAGAAATCCTCGAAATCTCCCTAGGACAGCTTGGCTCAGTCAGGTCCCATGGATTGTAGAATTTGATTTAATTCTATTCAAGCAGCCTGAATTATCTTGGTGCCAATAAGCAATATGAATATATGTTTTGAAGCCAGTGTATTCAGTTGGCCAAAAAGTTCATTGGCCAAGCCAATATAATAAAGTTGTTTATTCAGAGCAAGTATTTGTGGAATAATTCTGAGCACTGTGTACCAGGCCCACAATGATGAATAAAATATACTCCTTGCCCTCAAAGAGCTTTCTTGGCTACAAACTGCTGGTGGAACTTGAGTTCCATCTTTTCTGTTGGGTGCATTCCAAGTATTTGGCTCCTGACCCACATGCTTTAACACTAGGATGACCTCTGGTTCTATTTTTAAAGTTTTTAAACTTATCTTTTGATAACTGTATTATTTAATTTTATTCTATTATAGTGGCTCAGATCCCCCTGTAAATTTGATGTAAACTGCCTTAACTTATATATCAGGATGAATTAAGATTGTGTTTTACCATACTGCTATAAAATCATAGACGGAATCTGAAATATGCATGTTTTTGAAGGTATATGGCCCCTGAAATGCTTGATGATACAATAAATGTGAATATCTTCGAGTCCTTCAAACGAGCTGACATCTATTCTGTTGGTCTGGTTTACTGGGAAATAGCCCGGAGGTGTTCAGTTGGAGGTAAGATTTTGGAAATACTCTTTGTGTCTGCCTTTCCTTGGTGCTTGAATCCAATGCACTATATCAAATTATTTCTAAACATTTAAAAGGTTATCTTTTGTTGATATCTTTCCAGTGGTAAAAATGGAGCATCTTGAACAGAATGGAGATTTTAAGTTGTAATTACTGCTTAGTTCTCCTGATAATGCTGGTTTCCATAATAATATTTTGCAAAGCCCTTGAACTTTTTTTTGTTTAAGCTGTTTTCCTATTTTTTATCAGAAATGAAACCCAAAGAAGCTAAATGCCTTGCCAAGGCTACAGGATTTAAATTCAAGTGTTCTGGTTCTCAGGCTTTTCTTGTTCTTTTCTTTCCGGTGATGATGAATATGTGAGAATTAAAGTGGAGGGCAGAGGTGAGCAAAGACTAACTTCCTGATTCTGCTCCCAGCAGTTTAGAGATTAATGAGAGGAAGAATTTGGGAGGATGAAACCCTGTAAACACAGGCTGAGGAAATTGTTGCATCAGTGGAGAAAAGTTAAATCCTGATAGAAAATGATTTAGAGTTTTCAGTTTCAAGTGAGACAGAGTTAGGCCTAAGCTTTGGTTTAGCAACTTTCTGAATATCTGACTATAGGTGAGGTATGTGGTCTCACTTCACTTGTCTGTAAAATGAAGATAATAAAACTGACCTCTTGGGTTTTAAGGATTTAATGGACTAATTCAATTAACTCATGTAAAGCTTTTAGTACAGGGCCTACTCTGTAAACAATAACTGTCAAGATTAAACCATGGTCAGTTATTGCATTTTGTATTGATGTCATTTTGCCTTACATCAATCTTATTCAATAAAAAATGAAAAGCTTACAAGGTTAAAATTATATTTGAATGAGAAAACATGCTTTTCCCCTTTTATTCCTAGGTTAGATAGTAAAATATTCAGGAAGATGAAACTATTTATAGAAGCAATAGAGTGGTGCAGAAACAGAACATGGACACTGGAATTCCCAAACTTGGGACTGAGTTCCAGATCTGCCACTCAGTAGTGACATAACCTTGAACAAATTCACCACACTTTGTGACTCAGTTTCCTGATTCTGTAAACACGGGATAATCTGGTATTTTCTTTAGTCACTGGTTTTGAGGAATAATTAGTTAAAACATGTAAAGGGCTTAGAAAGATACTCAGTAAATAGCAAGATTCAAACATATTTGTTATTATTTTTTCAAATTTTGTACTGATATTTGCCTAGATTTTTTTTAGATTTTTATCTTTAAAATTTCTTCCATAGTTGATATACTAATTTAGTAACATGATTTGAATTTCACTTTCTAAATTATGGCACTTCTTAGATACTTAAATTTTTAAAAAATCGATAGTTAATTAGACTGATTTTGTAAGAAAATTCTTAAATTTAAGTATCATTTTGATAATTAAGATCATCTTCAAATACTTTTGGCCATTTCTCTGGAACATTTTCAGGTGTAACACTTCTAAAATCCAAATGTAAAAAACTCACCTTTGAAAGGTTACCTAACAATTTTCAAAAAGAAGAAAGCCATTTTGTTTTGAAAAGGATAAACATACTTTATTCATGGAGAAATATACATCATTCACAGATCAATGAGGCTCTGCTGTAAATTTTGCAATTATGTATTACTTTTGAATTGCACGATGGCATTTTGTGGAAATCCAAATTTATGTAATTTTATCGGTTCAATTCAGTCGCTCATTTGTGTCCGACTCTGCGACCCCATGAATCGGAGCACGCCAGGCCTCCCTGTCCATCACCAACTCCCGAAGTCTACCCAATCTCATGTCCATTGAGTTGGTGATGCCATCTAACCATCTCATTCTCTGTTGACTCCTTCTCCTGCCTTCAATCTTTCCCAACATCAGGGTCTTTTCAAATGAGTTAGCTCTTCACATTAGGTGGCCAAAATATTGGAGTTTCAGCTTCAACATCAGTCCTTCCAATGAACACCCAGAACTGATCTCCTTTAGGATGGACTGATTGGATCTCCTTGCAACCCAAGGGACTCTCAGGAGTCTTCTTCAGTGCCACAGTTCAAAAGCATGAATTCTGCTGCACTCAGCTGTCTTTATAGTCCAACTCTCACATCCATACATGACTACTGGAAAAACCACAGCTTTGACCAGATGGACTTTTGTTTATAAAGCAATGTCTCTGGTTTTTAAAATTCTGTCTAGGTTGAACATAGCTTCTCTTTCAAGGAGTAAGCATCTTTTGATTTCATGGCTGCAATCACCATCTGCAGTAATTTTGGAGCCCAGAAAAGTAAAGTCAGCCACTGTTTCCCCATCTATTTGCCATGAAGTGATGGGACCGGATGCCATGATCTTAGTTTTCTGAATGTTGAGCTTTAAGCCAACTTTGTCACGCTCCTCTTTCACTTTCATCAAGAGACTCTTTAGTTCTTCTTCACTTTCTGCCATAAGGGTGGTGTCATCTGCATATCTGAGGTTATTGATATTTCTCCCGGCAGTCTTGATTCCAGCTTGTGCTTCCTCCAGCCCAGTGTTTCTCATGATGTACTCTGCATATAAGTTAAATAAGCACAGTGACAATATACAGCCTTGACATATTCCTTTTCCTATTTGGAACCAGTCTGCTGCTCCATGTCCAGTTCTAACTGTTGTTTCCTGACCTGCATACTGGTTTCTCAAGAGGCAGGTCAAGTGGTCTGGTATTCCCATCTCTTTCAGAATTTTCCACAGTTTATTGTGATCCACACAGTCAAAGGCTTTGGCATAGTCAATAAAGCAGAAATAGATGGTTTTCTGGAACTCTCTTGCTGTTTCAATGATCCAGCGAATGTTGGCAATTTGTTCTCTGGTTCCTCTGCCTTTTCTAAAACCAGCTTGAACATCTGGAAGTTCATGGTTCACATATTGCTGAAGCCTGACTTGGAGAATTTTGAGCATTACTTTACTAGTGTGTGAGATGAGTGCAATTGTGTGGTAGTTTAGCATTCTTTGGCATTGCCTTTCTTTGGGATTGGAATGAAAACTGACCTTTTCCAGTCCTGTGATGACTGCTGAGATTTCCAAATTTGCTGACATATTGAGTGCAGCACTTTCACAGCATCATCTTTTAGAATTTGAAATAGCTCAGCTGGAATTCCATCACCTCCACTAGCTTTGTTTGTAGTAATACTTCCTAAGGCTCACTTGACTTCACATTCCAAGATGTCTGGCTCTAGGTGAGTGATCACACCATCGTGATTGCCTGGGTCGTGAAGATCTTTTTTGTACAGTTCTTCTGTGTATTCTTGCCACCTCTTCTTAATATCTTCTGCTTCTGTTAGGTCCATACAGTTTCTGTCCTTTATTGAGCCCATCATTGTATGAAATGTTCCCTTGATATCTCTAATTTTCTTGAAGAGATCTCTAGTCCTTCCCATTGTATTGATTTCCTCTATTTCTTTGCATTGATCACTGAGGAAGGCTTTCTTATCTCTCCTTGCTATTCTTTGGAACTCTGCATTCAAATGGGTATATCTTGCCTTTTCTCCTTTGCTTTTCGCATCTTTTCTTTTCACAGCTATTTTTAAGGCCTCCTCAGACAGCCATTTTGCTTTTTTGCATTTCTTTTTCTTGGGGACGATCTTGATTCCTATCTCCTGTACAATATCACAAACCTCCGTCCATAGTTCATCAGGCACTCTGTCTTTGAGATCTCGTCCCTTAAATCTATTTCTCACTTCCACTGTATAGTCATAAGGGATTTGATTTAGGTCATACCTGAATGGTCTAGTGGTTTTCCCTGCTTTCTTCAATTTCAGTCTGAATTTGACAATAAGGAGTTCACGATCTGAGCCACAGTCAGCTCCTGGTCTTGTTTTTGCTGACTGTATAGAGCTTCTCCATCTTTGGCTGCAAAGAGTATAATCAGTCTGATTTCAGTGTTGACCATCTGGTGATGCCCATGTGTAGAGTCTTCTCTTGTGTTGTTGAAAGAGGGTGTTTGCTGTGACCAGTATTTTTATAATTATTAAAAGTTCTATAAATGTAATAATGTTTTTATATAAAATTAAATGTAATATATAATATAAAACAGTATATTTTATATAATAATTATATATTTTTGTTTTATATCATATAAATGATAATCAAAATTATATAAATTTTCATAATAATTTTATAAACATATAACTACTCAACTGAGAGCTTTCATCTTGTAGGTTTGGTATTACAGTGATACATAATTTGAATAAACCTGATTTTCCAGTTTTCCAGCATGCCACTTGTGCCTAGAAAACTTAATTGGTATTATTTTCAAATAAACATCTTTGTTTTTTATTCACACCAGAAAATTTATTATGTAAATTTTTTGTAGGAATTGTTGAGGAGTACCAGTTGCCTTATTATGACGTGGTGCCTTCAGATCCCTCAGTAGAAGAAATGAGGAAGGTTGTTTGTGACCAGAAGTTACGACCAAGTATTCCAAACCAGTGGCAAAGCTGTGAAGTAAGGCTATGTTCTTATATATATTTTTCCCACTATAAGTTTGAGGCAAGTATCAGAGAGGATTTTCAGACACCATGTAGTTCCTTTCTCTTAATTTAGGCCTCCAATTCATTTCACATACGTGGGTATATGTGTTTGTATAAGCTTCAGAAGGATTTTATTCCCTTTAGCTGTTGGTATCATAATGCTAAATTATGTGACAGGAACTACCTTGACATCCCAGTGACTTTACATAAGACTTTATTTCTTGCTATGCCAAGTCCCTTACAGGTTAGGCAACTTTCATCAGCATCTGTGCTATATTTGGCGACTCAGTAATCCAGGTGACTTTGACTTGGGATGCTGCTATTTCAACACATAGTTCCAGAGGCATAGGTCAGGGGAAGGGAGAAGCTAGACGGTCAGACACCAGCTCTCTAATGCTTTGCCCCAAGTGACACACAGCACTTCCACTCGTGGTTCATAGACCAGAACCAGTTACACAGTCCCATCTAACTGAGGGGGACTGGGGATGTCAGAAACACAGGCATATTCAGAGGGTAGTCAATGTTTGTGCTACACGATTATTACAATTTTAGTCATCCTTATATTCAACAAGTTATTCTTAATCCCTAATGTATGGCTTTCTTTCATCAGAAAACTTCTCCGTGGCAGGGATCATTGTTGTTTATCTCCTTATTCTGAACCACACACGTAGTAACCATCATAGAGCAGACATATTGCAATGCTTGTTTTGCCTATGTGAAGAGAAAGACTTTTCTAACTCCCACAGAAAGTAGAAGGGAAGGTAGGGGAAAGACTATAAAGCATCTAACAAATTCCAAAACTATTTTAATGCTTTAATCTCCCTATCCCAATTATGACTGTTTATCTTCTGCCATGTGTAAGTATAATGCTTGAGGTGTTTTTTTAGGTGACATCTTTTAGTTTTGTCTCTGTCATGTGTCATGTCTTAAACAGTTATTTTTCCCCTCATTTTTCCTCTCCTTCATGTTTCACTCAACTCATTTTCTATTCAAGGCAAGATTTATGTCCTGATATTTCCATTTTGTTTAGAATACAGGTAAAGTATTCTATATAGGTAAAATATACTTATTTTAGAAGCAGAATTTGAGGCATTTATAACAAAATTGAAATTAAAACTTTTTCTAACATTAACCATTTCATGCATAAATGAAAGAATATTAACACATATATAAATTTAAAGGATAATATTAGAATTCCAAGTTTAAAAAATAGAACACTTCTAATACCTTTGAACATTCTTCATCCCTCTGAGAGGCTGCTATTGTAACTAATCATTTTATTATTACTTTTCTTTTCTTTAGAATTTAGCTATATATCTATGGCTAACTTTTGTTTATTTGTGAAATGTATTATTGATACTATGGATATTCTTGTTAGTTTTTTTTTTTAACTTTACCGTATATAGTACAGCTATTATTGGTTTATTTGCATATCTGTATAGTATTCTATTGTATGGATATAGCACAATTTCTGTTTTTCATTCTGCTGTTGATTGTCATATGTGTGATTTTTAGCTTCTTTTAGAACAATGCTGCTCTGTGTGTATGTGAAGTGAAGTGAAGTCGCTCAGTCGTGCCCAACTCTTTGCCACCCCATGGACTGTAGCCTACCAGGCTTCTCCCATGGGATCTTCCAGGCAAGAGTACTGGAGTGGGTTGCCATTGCCTTCTCCAGAGGATCTTCCCCACCCAGGGATCGAACCCGGGTCTCCCTTATTGTAGGGAGACGCTTTACCGTCTGAGCCACCAGGGAAGTGTATATGTCTGTACAAATTATTTCTTTAGGGTATAAAACTGTAGATTCTTTTGGAGTGTCCACATAGATGATCATTACCTCCAAATAATGAGAGTTCTAGAACCAATCCTCATAGCTTTGTTATTACAGTTTCTAGGACTTCCAGTATAATGTTGCCTGAAAGGGACGATAGTTTTGCTCCTTAAAAACTTGCATGTCTCACCTTTGAATGTCATATTTGCTGTGGGTTTTGCTCATAAAAACTGACTTTGGTTTGATAAAAGCTTTCTTACTATCTCTGAGGTGCTATGTCATTTCTGCTTTAGGGTTTTATTGTGATAGATTGCATTTGTGGATTTTCCACTGTTAAACCAATCATGCATTCCTAGAATAAGCCTAATAATGTCATTTTTATACAATGAATTTTCTACATTTTATGCAATGAATTTGTTCATTTTTGCCCAATATTTTAGTTCTCTTTTGTTTTGTATTAATCCCACATATTAGATGTTTGTGAGATTTTTATACCATCATCATTTTTTTTCTGGAGTTATGAACATGTTTATCATTTTCTTTGTTCAACATTCCTTCTTGGCTCTCAGAGCTTCATTTTAAGGTAATTTTCTGATTTCTTCATGTGCATCTTTTAAATGTATTTTATTTGAATTGCTTTTTAGTGAGGATCTAAAAGTTGTAAGTTCTTTCAGTGTTTGGGTGTCTGAAAACATCTTTATTTTGTCCTCAATTCTGAACAAATAGTTTATCTGGGCATTAGGATTTAGGTTTGCAGTTATTTTCTCTAAGTACTTTAAAGATGTTATTCCACTAGCTTCTGACTTCCATTATTGTTGTTGAGAAGTCAGCTAATTTTAGATTATTTTTAGTTAATTTATCTTTTCTTCCAGACCTCTTTAAGAACTTCTTTATGTCTTTTGCATTCTGAGTTTCTCTATGATGTATTTGGTATGGATATCTCTTGATCAATTTTGTCTGGATGTTTTGGACTTTCTGATTCTTAAGATTTGTGACTATCCTCAGTTGTGGAAAATTCTGAGCCATTATCTCTTCAAATAGTTCATCTTTGCATTTTTTATTGCCCATTTTTACAGAACTCACTGTATGCATGTTAGACCTTTCATTTTACTTTGCTTGTCTCTTATTCTTTCCTACTGTTCATATTCCTGTATTTATGAATAGTCTCTCATATTTATCTTCTAGTTCACCAATTCTATATTTACATGTGTCTAATCTGCCATTTGGGCTTCCCAGGTGGCACTAGTAGTGAAGAACCCACCTGCCAAAGAGGGAGCTGCAAAAGATGCGAATTCTACCATCCCTGGGTTGGGAAGGTCCCCTGGAGAAAGGCATGGCAACCCACTCCAATATTCTTACCTGGAGAATCTCGTGGATAGAGGAGCCTGGTGGGCTGCAGTCCATACGGTCACGAAGAGTCAGATACAAATGAAGCGACTTAGCACAGCACAGCACAGTCTGTCATTTAACTCATCCATTTAGGTTTTTTATTATAATAGTTATATTTTTCATGTCAAGTTTTACTGACATGAAAAGTACTTTTTCTTTTATAAATACACTTTTTTATGCTAATGTTTAGACTTTTCTCTTTGCTTTTTACTTATTTTATTTTTCATATCATTTAACTCTAACATCTAGTGTTTTGATAGGTTTGATTTTCCTATTTTTTTGTTTTAACTGCCTCTTGTTAAAGATGGTTTGTTTCCTCGTCTGCTTGTGAATTTTCGTTATGAACTCAGGTTTACTGCAACATCATAAGGCTAAGGTTTGATTTTTTCTTCTTTCCCAAGAGTCAAGATCTAGGCAATTTTCTTTACAAAGTTCCTTCTAAGGCCAATTCATCCTTACAGTCTAGAATTTGTAAGCATCTTCTTCTGACATTTTTTTGTGTGCTTTAGACTATGTTTCCTGTCTTTCTCATGTAGTCCGTCAGTTCTGAAATTCTAGACTGTAAGATCCAAAGATGCCCCCAGAGCAGCTCCTTGCTACAGTGATTTCTTTTACCACTCTGGATTCATGCCTTCTCATTGTTTTCCCCTCTGTTATTTATCCTATTTATTTACCAGTTCACTTATACTGATTTTTATCATTATTTTATTGTGGTATAATTTGCATATAATAAAATGCATAAATTTTAGTGTACAGCTTGATGACTTAAAAAAAAAAGTATACATGTATACTTACCATCAAGATCAACACAGGGAATTTCCAGCCCATCCCATATCCATTTTTGTCCTTCATGTCCTTTCTTAGAATATTTTGTACAATAGTTATTCTGTCATATTCCCATAATTAAATTAATTTTTAATTTTCATTTAAAGGAAAATGTATATCCTCTATAGTGTTAATATCTGTGTTTTTACAAAATTTAAAAAAAATATCTTAATTTCACTGTTCAGTTCAATCGCTCAGTCTGTTTGACTCTTTGCGACCCCATGGACTGCAGCACGTCAGGCCTCCCTGTCTATCACCAACTCCCGGAGTTTACTCAAACTCATGTCCATTGAGTTGGTGATGCCTTCCAACCATCTCATCCTCTTTGTTCCCTTCTCCTCCCACTTTCAGTCTTTCCCAGCATCAGGGTCTTCTCCAATGAGTCGGTTCTTCACATCAGGTGGCCAAGTATTGGAGTTTCAGCTTCAACATCAGTCCTTCCAATGAATATTCAGGACTGATTTCCTTTACAATGGACTGGTTGGATCTCCTTGCAGTCCAAGGGACTTTCAAAAGTCTTCTCCAATACCACAGTTCAAAAGCATCAATTCTTTGGTGCTCAGGTTTCTTTATGGTCTAACTCTCACATCCATATATGACTACTGGAAAAGGAATAGCTTTGACTAGATGGACCTTTGTTGGCGAAGTAATGTCTCTGCTTTTTAGTATGCTGTCTAGGTTGGTCATAATTTTCCTTCCAAGGAACAATTGTCTTTTAATTTCATGGCTGCAGTCACCATCTGCAGTGATTTTGGAGCCCCCCCAAATTAAAGTCTATCACTGTTTCCATTGTTTCCCTATCTATTTGCCATGAAGTGATGGGACTGGATGCCATGATCTTAGTTTTCTGAATGTTGAGTTTTAAGCCAACTTTTTCACTCTCTTCTTTCGCTTTCATCAAGAGACTCTTTAGTTCTTCTTCACTTTCTGCCATAAGGATGATGTTATCTACATATCTGAGGTTACTGATATTTCTCCTGGAAATCTTGATCCAAGCTTGTGCTTCCTCCAGCCCAGCATTTCTCATAATGTATTCTGCATATGAGTTAAATAAGCAGGGTGATAATATACAGCCTTGACGTACTCCTTTTCCTATTGGAACCGGTCTGTTGTTCCATGTCCAGTTCTAAGTGTTACATACAGATTTCTGTATACAGATTCTGAATACCAGACCACCTGACCTGAGTACCTATTTATCAAGAGGCAGGTCAGGTGGTCTGGTATTCCCATCTCTTGAAGAATTTTCCACAGTTTGTTGTGATCCACATAGTCAAAGGCTTTAGCATTGTCAATTAAGCAGATGTAGATGATTTTCTGCAACTCTCTTGCTTTTTCAATGATCCAATGCATGTTGGCAATTTGACCTCTGGTTCCTCTCCCTTTTCTAAATCCAGCTTGAACATCTGAAAGTTCACAGTTAACATACTGTTGAAGCCTGGCTTGGAGCATTTTGAGCATTACTTTGCTAGCGTGTGAGATGAGTACAATTGTGCAGTGCAGTTGTTTGAGCATTCTTTGGCATTGCCTTTCTTTGGGATTGGAATGAAAACTGATGTTTTCCAGTCCTGTGGCCACTGCTGAGTTTTCCAAATTTGCTGGCATATTGAGTGCAGCACTTTCACAGCATCATCTTTTAAGATTTGAAATGACTCAACTGGAATTCCATCACCTCCATTAGCTTTGTTCCTAGCAATGCTTCCTAAGGCCCACTTGACTTCACATTCCAGGATGTCTGGCTCTAGGTGAGTGATCTCACCATTGTTATCTGGGTTATGAAGGTCTTTTTTGTGTAGTTCTTCTGTGTATTCTTGCCATCGCTTTTTAATGTCTTCTGCTTCTGTTCAGTTCAGTTCAGCCGCTCAGTTGTGTCTGACTCTGCGACCCCATGAACCACATCATGCCAGGCCTCCCTGTCCATCACCAATTCCCAGAGTTTACCCAAACTATGCTCCTGTTAGGTCCATACAATTTCTGCCCTTTATTGTACCCACCTTTGCACGAAATGTTTCCTTGGTATCTGTAATTTACTTGAAGAGATCTCTAGTCTTTCCCATTCTATAGTTTTCCTCTATTTCTTTGCATTGATCACTGAGGAAGCCTTTCTTATCTCTCCTTGCTATTCTTTGGAATTCTTCATTCAAATACGTATATCTTCCCTTTTATCCTTTGCCTTTTACTTTTCTTATTTACACAGCTATTTTTAAGGCCTCCTCAGACAGCCATTTTGCCTTTTTGCATTTCTTTTTCTTGGGGATGGGTCTTGATCCCTGCCTCCTGCACCCATGTCAGGAACCTCTGTCCATAGTTCTTCAGGCACTCTGTCTATCAGATCTAATCCCTTGAATCTCTTTGTCACTTCCACTGTATAATCATAAGGGATTAGATTTAGGTCATGGAGAAGGCAATGGCAACCCACTCCAGTACTCTTGCCTGGGAAATCCCATGGACAGAGGATCCTGGTAGGCTACAGTCCATGGGGTCATGAAGAGTCGGACACGACTGAGCGACTTCACTTTCACTTTTCACTTTCATGCACTGGAGACGGAAATGGCAACCCACTCCAGTATTCTTGCCTGGAGAATCCCAGGGATGGGAGCCTGATGGGCTGCCGTCTATGGGTCTCACAGAGTTGGACATGACCCACGTGACTTAACAGCAGCAACAGATTTAGGTCATACCTGAATGGTCTAGTGGTTTTTCCTACTTTCTTCAATTTAAGTCTGAATTTTGCAATAAGGGATTAATGATCTAAGCCACAGTCAGCTCCTGATCTTGTTTTTGCTGACTGTATAGAGCTTCTCCATCTTTGGCTGCAAAGTTATAATCAATCTGATTTCGGTATTAACCATCTGGTGATGTCCATGTGTAGAATCTTCTCTTGTGTTGCTGGAAGAGGGTGTTTGCTATGACCAGTGTGTTCTCTTGGCAAAACTCTGTTAAGCTTTGCCCTGCTTCATTCTATACGCCAAATTTGCCTGTTACTCCAGGTATCTCTTGACTTCCTACCTTTGCTTTCCAGTCCCCTATAATGAAAAGGATATGTTTTTTGGGTATTAGTTTTAGAAGGTCTTGTAGGTCTACCTAGAACCGTTCAACTTCAGCTTCTTCAGCATTACTGGTCGGAGCATAGACTTGGATTACTGTGATATTGAAGGTTTGCCTTGGAAACAAACAGAGATCATTCTGTCATTTTTGAGATTGCATCTAGGTCCTGCCTTTCAGACTCTTTTTTGACTATGATGGCTACTCTATTTTTTCTAAGGGATTCTTGCCCACAGTAGTAGGAGTAGGTATAATGGTCAACTGAGTTAAATTCACCCACTCCAGTCCATTTTAGTTCGCTGATTCCTAAAATGTCGATGTTCACTCTTGCCATCCCCTGCATGACCATTTCCAATTTGCCTTGATTCATGGACCTAACATTCCAGGTTCCTATGCAATATTGCTTTTTACAGCACCAGACTTTATTTCCATCACCAGTCACACCCACAAATGGGTGTTATTTTTGCTTTGCTTCTGTCTTTTCATTATTTCTGGAGTTATTTCCCCTCTGATTTTCAGTAGCATTTTGGGCACCTACTGACCTGTGGAGTTCATCTTTCAATGTCCTATCTTTTTGCCTTTTCATACTGTTTATGGGATTCTCAAAGCAAGAATACTGAAGTGGTTTGCCATTCCCTTCTCCAGTGGACCACGTTTTGTCAGAACTCTCCACCATGACCCTACATGGCATGGCTCATAGTTTCATTGAGTTAGACAAGACTGTGGTCCATGTGATCAGATTGGTTAGTTTTCTGTGACTGTGGTTTTCTGTCTGTCTGCCCTCTGATGGAGAAGGATAAGAGGCTTATGGAAGCTTCCTGATGACAGAGACTGACTGAGGGGGAAACTGGGTCTTGTTCTGATGGGCAGGGCCATGCTCAGTAAATCTTTAATTCAATTTTCTGTTGATGGGTGGGGCTGTCAGGTCATGGTATTAATTTCACTACAAAGGTTTTAAAGAAAGCTTATATGCTCTGAAAGTCCAAGGGTAGAAATTGTTAGCTATTTTATATATAATGTATATAATTTCTTAATTGAAAGCATATTATTTTTATGCACCTTGAAGGAAGAGGAAAATTTTCATAAAATGCATGAAAATATTAACTAATTGCATTTCAATGATTATTGATATTCTCAAGAAGATAAAGAATATTCAATTGATTTCACTTACTCTAAAAGGATGTAGTATAAGGTGACCATATTCTCTTTCCTAAAATTATGTTTAACATAGTATGTGGAAGCCAAATAAACACTAATCTCTACAGAAAAGATTAAACAAATGAAACTGATCTTCATTTCACCTTATGCTAATCAAACATGCCCTTAAATATAATAGTGTAATTCCATAAACCAAAATGCCATTGAGCAAAGGCTCCCTATCATCTCCTATAGCTACCTTCAAGGTCCACAGATGATAGCTGCAAACCATCTAGCAAGCAATGGGCCATGCACTCTGCCTGAGTGCAGAGCAGACCTCCTGGCCCCTTTATGAGAGGAGATACCCTGGTCTTTTTCTGAGAGAAGTCACACGGTTCTTGTCACAGGGGAGACACTGTGGATACTGTCTGAGGAAAGATGACAGGTCTCTTTCTGAGGGGACATGACCTGGTCTCTGTCATAGGGGAGACCCCCAGGTCTCTGTCTGAAGAGAGGCCCTCCCTCTGTCTAGGGGAGAGCCCCAGTCTTTATATGATAGAAGTCTCCCTGGTGTCTGTCTGAGGGGAGACACTCTAGTCCCTTTCTGAGAGGAGACACCCTGGTCCCTTTCTGAGAAGAGACACCCTGATCTCTGTCACAGGGGAGACACCCTGAACACTGGCTGAGGGGGGCACGCAGGTCTCTGGCTGAGGGGAAGCATCTTGAACTTTCTCTGAAAGAAATTTTCCTGGTCATTCTCTGTCTGGGATGCCATGGTCCTTATCTAGGGGGAGATGCTCTGGTCTCTGTCTGAAGGGAAAGCCCTAGTCTGTGAGAGAAGTTGCTGGGGCCCCTTTCTGAGGGGAGATGCCCTGGTCCTTATCTGAGGGCAGACACTCTGGTCCCTTTCTGAGAGGGGACACACAGGTCTCTGTCTGAGGGGAGAAACCTTTTTCTTGGAGGGGAAATGCCCTAGTCTTTTTGTGAGTTACCTTGATCTCTTTTGGTGAGGAGATGCTCTGGTCCCTCTGAGAGCAGATGCCCGTCTCTGTTCAAGGTCACATGCCCTGGTTCATTTCAGAGGGGAGACGTCCTGCTCTCTGTTTGAGGATAGCTGCCTTTTTCCTTGTCTGAGAGGAGACTCCCTGATCCCTGAGAATGGACACCTTGCTGTCTGTATGGAAAAATGCTCTGGTGCCTTTCTGAGGAGGGACACCCTGGTCTTTTTCTGAGAAAAGTTGTCCTGGTCTCTGCCTGAAAGGAGAAGCCATGGTCCTTGTCTGAGGGGAGACACTTTGGTCTCTGTCTGAAGGTAGAGCTCTGGTCTTTTTCTAAATGAAATCCCTCTGGTCTCTGTCAAGGGGAGACACTCTGATCTTTTTATGAGAGGAGGACCCTGGTCTCTGTCTCTGGGGAAATGCTCTAGTTTCTGGTTTTTGTTTTGTTTCAGATTTATTTGTTTATTATTGTCAGCACGGGGTCTTCATTGCTGTGCTTGGGCTTTCTCTAGTTGCCATGAGCAGGGGCTACTCTTTGTTGCAGTACGTGGGCTTCTCATTGTGGTGACATCTTCTCTTGTTGCAGAGCACCAGCTGTAGGTCACAGGCTTCAGTCGTTGCAGCTTGAGGGCTCTAGAGCAGGCTCAGTAGTGTGGTACCCAGGCTTAGTTCCTCCAGCATCTGGGATCTTCCCGGACCAGGGATCAAACCCATGACTCCTGCATTAGCAGGCAGCTTCTTAACCACTAGACCAGCAGGGAAGCCCTAGTTCTTTTCTGAGGGGAGACACTCTGATGCCTTTCTGAAGGGAGTTGCCTTGGTCTTTTTTCTGAAAGAAATCACCCTGGTTTCTGTCTGAGAGGAGATGCTCTAATATTTTTCTAAGGGGAGGTATCTTGAATCTTGTTTGAGAGAAGACTGGTCCTCTCTTCTGGTTACCACGTGATCCTTGTCTCAGAGGAGACTCTGATCTCTGTCTGAGTGGAGATGACCCAGTCTGCGTTTGAACAGAGACACCCTGGTGTCTGTCTGAGGGGAGACACCCTGGACAGGATTTTTGAGGTGATTTGACCCTGATTTCCTTCTCCTGTTGATTTAAACTTACTATTTTTATATCAGAGCTTAGCATCAATTCCTGTGTTTGTGATTTTTCTTCTCTTGTACTATTGTTTGTGCTAAAGATTTTGATTTTTTTTCTCTTAAGGCACTCCGAGTCATGGGGAGAATAATGCGCGAATGTTGGTATGCCAATGGGGCAGCACGACTAACTGCTCTTCGGATTAAGAAGACTATATCTCAACTTTGTGTCAAAGAAGACTGCAAAGCCTGATGATGAAAATCATGTTAAAAAGAAATAATCTCACAACTCTCTTTCTCATTTTCCCTTTTTATGTGAATTTTTTGCCTTTGTTTCGTCCTTGTTTTGTTCTACCTCAAAGATAATGCAGCGCAGTATTTAAGTGCCCAAAGGCACCATGAAAAAATAACTAAAGTAAGTGTGGGCTGGAGTTGATGTCATCTACTCCCCATGTTGTCTTTAATTTTATTTTGAAAAGCAACACATCAGCTCATCTTTTTATTTAAGGAACATATTACAAATGTGTAAAATAAGCTATATAAAGTAATAAAAGTTATTAAGGTTTTATTTTACTTGAATCAGGATCACATGAATGAATAGAAAAAGATATAAAAGCCCATTTTTTTTTCCCCCAAGATGAAAACTTTTCATTAAAAATGTGAACTGGAACATATTATATCTAAACAAAACATTAATTATATAATCTGTTTTTCTCTATTTTTTTAAAAAAATGAATAGGGCCTTTAAAAAATTAAACAGTGCTCTGAAGTTTAGGATACAAAATACGTAAAACTAGAACTGCTTGATCGGAAGATGGAAGTGAGATCAGATCACTTACTTGGTTTCTCCTTCCCTGTCCTCCTACTCTTCATAATGCACAACCACAGCAGCCCCTGAGACAAACAATCTGAAAGTCACTGAGATTGTTACTTTCTCTTATTTTCACATGAGAGCCCTGACATTTTGAATCATTGAGAAATGTCCCAAAGTGACACAGCTAGTGATAGAGCCGGCGTTAGATCCAAATCTTGTGATAATCCACATGGTAGGTTTAGCTAGCTTCCTACTTTTCCTTTAATTCCTATAGCATTTCTTCTCCCTGTGGAGAAACAACATCTTTCATGATATTTGTGGTTTAGTCAAACAGAAGGCAAATTATTTTGCAGAATCGTAATGGACCTGGATGAACTCTCAGGACAATATCCACTGACATTTTCCTCATGGAAATTCCATAGTCAACCTATTTGTTAAATAGTTTTAATGTTTTCTGAATACTTCCAGAGATTAATCAGTCATAAAAATCCATTGTCAGAGATGTTTTTAAGGCATTTCAGAGGTCCCTACCACCTTTGTACATATACATTTAGAAAGAGGACAAGAGAGGAAGAGGTTACTAGGAGATATTTTGAGGAAAAATTAAGAAAACTCTTAAATGAAGTGTAATAACCAAACCCAACTAAGGATTATCAGTAACTGTAAAGGATATTCTCTTGTCCTTTCAAAATGAGCAATGAGTGTGGAAGAATGCTCATGATAATTTTGCTTCTACTTCCTGTAGAGACAGAAGTGAAACATTCTGAATAGTACATGGAACATTAAATATTTTTTTCAAATCTATAATTCTGCTTTGGCAAAGGAAGATTTAACATGGTGCAATGTTAAATCTTCTAAAACATTGTTCAGAGTGTTTTTATTCTTCTAAAACATTGTTTCCTAAACTCTGTTCCTTAGAATGCTCTTCTGAGATGATCAAAGACCAAAAGTATTCTTTGATAGACCTTAGAAAGTGATACTGCATATTAGCATATTATGTGCTTTGTGGAGTCTAGCAGTAAAAAATGTTACTTGAATTTCTTTAAACTGGATTTCCCAAATTATTTGACCAATGGCACTCTTTTTATGTAAAACAGGGGAAACCTTTTATTAGCCTACATTTTAGTTTCTACAAAGCATGGCTTGGGTAACAGTGTTCTAAAGGATACACCTATGTAGAGCACAGTCTAGTAATTACACTTCATTCTACTATGAAAATATGTTACTGAGCCCATCTTCATTTGACTAGGATGAGATATCAAAGGCAAGAATCTGACAGCTCTGGTTTGCATATACTTTCACTCTCATTCATGCAGTTATCCATTCATTAAAGAATATCTTCCTTGCCACAACTTTGGGTCCAATAAGGAAATTAAAAGATGGATAGGTTCTGTTCTCAGGGATTTTGAAGTCTAATTTGGGAATAGGAACAGGGGTGTGGGTGTTTGGGGGAAGTAAATTGGCAAATAAATACGATACAAATTAGGGTGTCTCAAATTCTGTGTGATGGTGGTTTTCAAAAACAAATCCCAATTTGCAGCACATTTAGAAAGTATCTTTATTTAGTTATTCCAGACAATCTAAATTATGTAATCAATTTTTAAAAGTACATATGGGAAGGGATTCTAAAAAGAGCTTATGTGAAGGGGTAATCTTGCTTGTACTTGTTACTTTAATTTCTCATAGATTGTTTCTGCATATATGAGAATGAAATTATTTATGTACTATGATTGTGTTACTTTCAAACAAGAATAATATTTTCTCTTTTATTCATGTATGTTGGGTGAATATACTTACTTAATTTTAAGAGATGATTTAAAATCCCCATTTTCCTTGACATTACGTTTTATATTCTATTTGAAAGTGTCCATAATTCCATAATTTTATTGATTCAACTTTCACTCTAGAGAAATCTGTACATTTTGAGATATTTTTCTTGTTTTTGTGTTGGTTAACTGTACCTCCTAACTGAATAGTCTTATATTTCAATTTCCAAAACATATTTTTAAAGAAAAGGGGTAGGTTAACAAAAATGATAAGGACCTTAACTCTCAGAATGATTATAAATAGGAAATGCTTACAAAATAGGATATAGCTTAGAGCATTAGACAAATTTATTGTATATAACCTATGCTGTTAAACTTTATATTACTTCTTTTTGATAGAGTCTTACTGTGTAATATTTATTTCTTTTGAATTTTGTTATAAGCAAAAAAATATTCTTCTTAGACTCAGAGTGTCAGTGTTCTTTTCTCCTTTCAAATATTTTGGCTTTGGGTGTAATGTGAAGCTTGGGAAAATGCTATGTATGAAATTTCAGTACTGTATAAAGTGGTGATGGAATTTATATGCAGCATCACTTCCTTAAACTAAGGGAAACATCATTTGTTGTCAATATTTCAGCATGAACTTGTTGCCTTATAAGTTAAGCATTTAAGGATGTAATTGGTACAGTTTCTGTTGTATGCTTTATTCTGTCTAAAATATTTGGCATGTCACATCTAGAATTCTTAATTCATATTCTGACTTGAAAGTTAAGTGAAACATGACTGTGTCGGGCACTATTTTAGGTATAGCACTTGCTTCTCATCTTTATACTTTCAATTAACTTTGCATTTTAAATTTCCATGATTATATGAAAATAGTAACCTGATTCTAGTGTCTGAAGACTTCAAAATCAGCTTTGATTTTAAAATGGCAATCTACAATAGATTCACTAGGTTAGATGTCCCGTAAACACTTATTATTTGTAATACTTTGACCTTAGTAGGATTATTAAATAAAACAAAACTACTTCTACTATCCTGGAATTTTGCCACCATTTGACTTACTGGGGCAGAGAAAACTCAGGGCTATCTTAGAATTTATGCAAAAGTACTGGAGAAGTCCATGGACAGAGGAGCCTGGTGGGCTACAGTCCATGGGGTTGCAGAGTCGGACATGACTGAGCGACCCACACGCACTGGCACTAGAGCTCCAGGGAAACTACTAGCAAATCATCTGAAGGCAGGAAATCCACGTTTGCCATTATGCAAAGTTCAACTTGAAAACACTTAGCAGGGAATAGTTTCTGGTTAATTATTTAAAATAAATTTGGAAATATAATTAATTTAAATAAATTTAAAGTATGGATATTTTATTTCCCATAAGGAAATCAAGAAGGAAACAATAGCAAATGAGTGAAGTTAATGTCAGTTGATGTTTTCAATAATTGTTCTTTTAGATGAATTTACAACTGCAGCATTTTAAGTTATTTGGAAGTGTTTAAGAATTAGTATCTTAAGATGGTGTCATTGTGGTTTTCAAAGAGTTTATAAATATTTTTTCTTTAGTGAAACATACTACTTCTATATTTGATAATATTTTGTGTTAATTCCCTCCACAAGCTACTACATGGACTTGATGTGTTATTTAGTAAAGACAGTAATTCCTTTGTTCCTGAGAGTTAACTTCTAGACAGAAAAAAATGTCATTTGGAATACAAAAATTTCATTGCAATGTTAAATAGAATTTCTGTAGTATAGAAAATTTTCAGTGTTTTAATGCAGATTTTTAGTTATTTGACTTTCTTTTCTCCCTCTAGCTTTTCTTTTTTATTTCATTATTTTTCACCTCCTTTTAAAATATTCTCCCTCACTGTCTCCCCAAATTATCTTTACTCCCTAATTAAAAAAAAAGACTAGTTACTATGTAACTTAATCATGCTACTATTTAGCCTTCTAATGAAGGGAGAATCCCTTAGTGGTCTAAATTATTTTAGAGGTGTCAGACAAAATTGAAACCCAGTATTTGGGAATTGCAAAGAATATAAGAGATTTTATAATTCAATTCCCATATTTTGTAGATGAAGAAAACAAAGATCAGAGATTAAACAACTGCTAGTTATTAGCAGAACTAATATGAGAACCCAGTGGTGATACCTACCACAGTGCCCTGCCATATCCAACATTTACTAACTAAAAAATAATTAGCATCCATCTGCACCTACCTTGAACGTAAACTAATGAACATGGAAATGATCAAATCTTACTTCTCTTGATTTCTGCTAAAACAATTTGCTCACTTATGATGAGATTAGTGAGAAAAACCAAAGTAGGCTAAGGAAGAAATGTAAAATAGTTGTCAAGCTAGGTAGGTAGCCACTGGAGTGCTGAGTAAAATTTAGGAATTGTGAGAATATAGAATTTCTTCTTGCAAGTAGTGATAGGAGATGCTTCATGGCTCTTCTTGTCTCCTTTCTATAGTGATTGTTTTTTCTCTGCATACATTGGAGCAGGAGTGAAAAATGATTTGTTAAATGTGGGACCATGTCTAGTAGCACATTATCTTCTTTCTTTTCTTAGTTTCTCATGAGCTCATCCTCATTCTTTCAGTGCATTAAAAAAATATCTTTGCTGGATTTCATCAATTCCAATCACTGTTCATTTAGTATTCTAGCTCCTGTCCAGATCGCTACACACTAAACCTCCTAACAAGACTTTAATTTCCCATATCCAAATATGAGAACTTTCATCTCAGGCCTTCTCTGGCAATTTTTCATTTGGCATTGTGAAGAATGTATTTGTTAATGGCAGAGAAGACTTTCTTTTAAATTTTAAAAAGACTAGCAGTCTAGTTAAATTTTAGCTTTTAGTTAATATACAAGAAATGTCTACTTTTGCCTTAATGATAAATTCCACTTAAGAGATGGTGGTGTGGACAGAGAATGTGAAATATATGTCCCATGATGTGATTGCTAAATTTCTTTCTGCTATACTTCATACTATTGCTTTGTTTTGCTTTGACCATCTCTTAAAATTAAGCCATTATGCCATATGGTTTGGAATATAATATTATTTTGAAATTAAGTAGTAATCCCCATTGAAAAATCCCTCTTAATATAACTTCCAAGATACTTTTTAATTCAGTCATAGATTAATACAATTGGGAGAGTATGAGCTCTATCTCATCCTAGATTTTAATATTTAAAAATATGATTATATTTTCTTATCATTGGTCAGTGTTATTTTACAAGAAGTTTTTCTCTCCATATCTAATTGTTTTAACTAATAGATTTTTACCCAGAGTAGAGCAACCTGAGTATTAGCATAGCCACTAAGAATCTGATTGCATTAAGGAAATTAGGCCCACATTGAGTGTCTGCAAAATCCAGCTGGGCATATACTTTGCATGAATCGTCTTATTTGAGGGGTAGGTAGGAGTTGAACTCCAACCTGCAATTGGCTCTTCAACTCATAAATATTTTTATATTTTGCAGAAACATACCGTATTAGCTTATATATTTTCAGAAATGGGCCTGCTTATACATCTTCACAAAATGAAAACCAAAATTTCAAAATGGTTTCTTACATCTGTAAATTGAACAGAGAACCTGGAAAAAATAATACTTTAAATTTTCATGCTACATCCCCAAGAGAGCAAAAGAGATTGCATGTTTATCCTTTTGACTTAATTTTTCAACCCAGAAAATAGGCAGCAAGACACAGGGACCCTGATTTTTATATCTCCACTGAGTTTTTATTCCATGCCCAAACCTATTCATTCATTTTGCCTTTAAAAAGGGAATTACTTGCCTAAATTCTAACTAGTGCAGGATTAGAGTGTGACTTACCTATATCTCCATTTCTTCCAATAGGCTAAATATAAGCAGCTAAATATTTTTAAAAATCCAATAATTTTTTCTCTTATATAAAGTAAGATTAATTTAGATGAAACATTAAACTCTAGTTCATTTCCACAGTGATTAGTGTTAAGTTCTTATACTCTTCTCATCCTATGCTGGAGAAAATTATTCAAACTTAATCTGTGTTTCAGGTTTTAAGTTGTCCTAAAAACAGAAAATTAGATTCAGATCTCAAAAAAAGGAATTTTGGATTGACTTTCAAAGTACTAATACTAATTATACTTTTCTTTTGGTAGTGTGACTTTTCTTATACCTAAGAACATATTACAAATGTCAAAACCATTGCTTTTTGACATTGCAAAACATGCCTTGAACTCTTGAACTACTGTGAAAAGAATCGCTGTTGTAAAGGCTTATTATAAACTAGCTGAAATTCTTAAGAATGTAAAAAGATATTACCTTTCAACAGACAGGCACAAATGAATGTATATATGAAGTATGAAGAAATAAAATAGGTTTTAAAATGAGCATTAGACAATAAATTACATGAAAAATATGCAGATGGAGATTTTAGTAGTTGCAGTTGAATCACTGAAGCTGAAGAGAATTCCAAATTCCAAAGTGAAATGAATGATATTTGAAAGTTTCATCAATTTCTAATCTGTGGAAATACGCATTTTATAGTAATACATGTATACTTGTTTTGTTTAAAAATAAGAGTATTTTAGTGTTTAGTAAGAACTCAGTGATAGCCTTCATACCAAAATGTTTAACTTAACCAACAGCAAATCATCAAAGTATTTATTTTAAAGCTTTTAAAAATATTATTGCATAACAATAGTTTATGCAATTAGCTTTCAGCTGTCTCCAGATGTAAATAGATATTTGCCTAAATGTTATATTTTTATGTATGCATTTTCCAAAAATGTATTGTTTTGTAAGTGGCAAAGATAATAACTTAAGCACTCCTTGCACTTGTTTCTGTGAAGCATATAGAGCTCTATTTTAAATAAAAGCTGTCATATTCCAGTTTCCGTACAATTGTTCTATCATTTTAAAATCGTATTTATATTTGCATGCAGTTTATGAAGGGGGCTTTGGAAATTTAAATGCTGGCTCCTTGGGCACTGGAATTTTCTTTCCTTCCTTCCTAGAAGAGACATTTGCTTTTTTAACAGCTATTTTTCTACATGAGACTTAGGACTATAGTCTTTGTTTTATTTTTCCTGTTGAGTAACAGGAAAAATATTTGAGTGTTTATTGAAAGACTACTGGCCTGTCCTCAAGCCTAAGATAGCTTCCTTCACACTTAAAAGCCTAAAATACTCAAGAGGTCTACAAATGCCTTAGGGACACGAACCCTGAAAACTTCCCTGCCTTTATTTCCCATATCCCATTACCTCCACCCCTAGTTGTTCTCCAGCTTGCTGCTCCTTGAACCTGCCCTGCACATACCTGTCCAAGGGATTTGCTTTGTTTCCTCTGCCTGTAATGTTCCCTCTCTAGATATCTATGTGGCTTAAGTTTCTGTTTGAAAACTGTCACAGCAAACAGGCCTTTTTTTTGGCCACCTTTTCTAGAGCAGTGCTGTTTGTCATTCACTATCCACTCAGTCTGTTTTATTTTCTTTATGGCATTGTGTGTTAACTGACATTATATTATACCATGTATCCTGTAGTATATAGAATCATGATGAGTAAGTACTTGAGCACTAGAATTAAGGATAATTTCAGTCAAATTTGAAGATGTAATTTTTAATCACTAAGACTAACATATTATTTTGCACAGTCAGAAATACTGTATGGAATGCATTAACACCCCTCCCCTACTCCCCAACAAATGTCTCTTATAAAACCCAATCAAGAATAGTTTAGCCAAATTCATAGTGGCTATTCCAGACTGACATTAGGAGAAAATTAGGTTGGTTTATAGTTTTAACCCTACAAAGATTTTTCTAGGACTTAGCATAGAGAAACAGAACTCTGCATTGGTTTTGTTTTTGGTGTAGCTTCTTCATTTTTTTTTCCATTTGGGGGGCAGTTTTGTTGTGTCCTCATTATCTTGCATTAAGTGAGTACTAACCAGATTCACAAGCCAAATATTCTTGTTCAATAATCATTAAATCAAGCTTCATCATTAACTTCTTGAATTTGAGGAGAAAGACAAAATATTTTATACCAATCTAAGTGAAACCTACACAATAAATAAAACTAGTGGTTTAATTTCAGTAGCACTAGTGGTTGTGTTTTATCTTCAGTTCTAATTTTGTAATAACTTTTTAACTTGATTTTTATTTATTTTTCATTGGAATGTAATTACTTTACAATGTGGTAGTTTCTGCTGTACATAAACGTGAATCAGCGTAAGTATACATATATTCTTTCTTTTGAACCTCTGTTCCACCCTTCCATCCCACCCTTATCGGTCATCACAGAACATCGAGCTGAGCTCCCCGTGCTATTACTCATTGTAGTGCGTATGTGTCAATGCTATTCCTCAATTTGTCCCACCCCCTTCTTCCCCCAGCATTAGATTGTTTTTACACTAATGTGTTTAAAAGTTGAATAAGCTGATGAAATAATTTACCTAATGGATGAACTTAAAATTGAAGAGTTACCTTTTTTCTCTTAGGATGGATTCCTGAACATCAGAGAATGATTAAATCCAGGCTGTTTTATGGGTTGTTCTAGAAGTGAGATTTTAAAGAGAAGCCTTATGACTTTTAGAGGAAATGAGTGTACATTCAGTTAAGGAGCATTGTTAAAACTTTTATTTGAATAGTTTCTTCAAAATTATTTGGTGAGAAGCATTTTTCTCTAATTTTTGCTAACGCTATATCTAACAAAGTTGTAATTACAGTCACTTCTAAAATAAGTTAAATTATTTTCCTCTCATTTATTAGTCAGAGAAGGAAATGGCAACCCACTCCAGTGTTCTTGCCCGGAGAATCCCAGGGACGGAGGAGCCTGGTGGATTGCGATCTATGGGGTCGCATAGAGTCGGACACGACTGAAGTGACTTAGCAGCAGCAGCAGCATATATTAGTCAACAAATCTTTGTCAAATATTGTTGTTAAATGCATAGTATCTTAACAGTCACTGTAGGTGGTGCTAAGGAAACAGTAAGCTCCTGTACTTAAGAAGAGAATCTATTTAGGAGGACAAATCATGTACATGAATTGCTATCCAACCTTAGAAGTTAGTAATACAGAGATGTCATAGGAAGAAAATTATTAAGGCTGAGTATGGGTACATATATTAAATGATAATAATATGGAAATGGAAATGAAGTATGAGTTAAGTTGAAAGCATCATGAAAATTAATGAGTTGGTGCTGTAAGATAGGAAAGATTTGTACAATAGACCGAGAAGTCCTTGGTAGTTGGTGAATAACTATAGAATTAGAATTGAGGGTCTGATGGGATTCAGATTATAGCATTTAAACTTGGTTCTGTCTTTGAGGGAGGCTGAAGGTTTTAAAGCAGCAATGACAATGTGAAGTTGGTATTTAACAAAGGTATTAAAAGAGTTATCTTAGTAGATTTATCTAAGAAACCTGAAAATTCTACCGTCAGCATTCCTCCCCCCCCCCCCCCCCCCCCCCCCCCCCGCCCCCGCCAAAATTGAGAGACAGCAGACAGGTAAAGAATTTTAAGACAAGCTGTATGGTTGGTGTCATGTAGGTGTTTTCATATGGTACTTTTCCCCTTACTTTTTAATATGTCTTAAAAACAATTTTTTTTTCACAAGAAAGAGAAAAATTAAAAATTATTAAAGATTGCATCTTTTATAATTTGGTTTTATCTTAAATATGATCCAAGATATTTTAAAACACACACACACAGAAACAATCATTTAAAAAAGTCTTTCTTATAATTTTATCTCTGCATGAAGAAGTTTCCAGGTGCCACCAAACTGTGTGTAGTAAATTTCAAATATAATCAAATTCAGTTTAGAAATACTAGTGGTGATTTCATAGAAGAACCCTTGCTTCAGCAACTTAGGAAATTACACTTGATTTTCTTTTGAGTGTTACTCAGTTGTGCTTGAAATTGTTCATTTGAACCCTTCCAAACAAGAAGCAGGTGGTTAAAATGTGGGTTCTGTTTAACATTTACACAAAACATTCCAAACACAATGCACTTTTGCCATTTAAATGTCTACCAGCTCTCTCTTCTCTCTCATAGGCTGTCTTTCCTAGGCCATTTGATTTAACTTCACTACGTCCCTGAAAAGAGAATTGGTTCGCAAGTAGTTACCTGCTAGGAAGCATTAGACTATTTTTATAATCTTCCAGCTAAAGCTTTTAATGTGGCAACGGCTGGTTACTGAAGCAGTTTAGGAAAAAGAACTGCTGAGCTTGCCTTTTCTTTTCAAAAGGAGAAATACAAGGTGGCACAATCGCATGAGATACCAGTGAACCAGAACGAGGAAGTGCAGCCTAGTTTTCTGCACAGAACAAAAACAAGGCTTTCATTTCAATTCTATACCACGATCTGGATCTTTGCTTTCATATAACATGTGAACTATGGTTCATAAAATGTGATTTTCTATATGTGAAGTATAGTTCATAAGATATGCTTTTCTCTAAGCCCGTTTTCCTTTATCAGATATGCATGGGTGATATCCTGAACCTCTTACTGAGAATCCATTTGCTGAAAAGTGCTTATTAAAATAGCCTAAATTTACAATCAGGTAGGAAGATTACATTCATAGAAATATTCATAGAGATACATAGACTTGGCTATTTCTTGATTTCTTCTTCACTTTCTGAAACAAACTTTTACAGAAGTGGGATATATTCTCTGTCCCCATCTCCCCCTCTCATCCACTCCTCAATCCACTGTAATAGAACTTTTGTTCTCATCACTATAAAATTACCTTCTCTATGCTCAGGAATGACCGTCCATAGCCTAGTGCAAAAACCACATTACCCTTCTCTTTCTTAGTCCTTCTCGGGTCTTTGACACAGAATGTCCTCTCCCAGATACTTTTCCTTATTTTCTGAAAGATCTCTTCTCCTGGTTCTTCTTTTCCTACCTCTTTTTCTCTTTCTCAGCATTCTTCACATAGTTTCCTTTCTCCGTGTATTCCTTAAATGCTAATATTCTGGCTTTGGCTCTTTGCAACCTAAAAATTCTCTTTTCGTGATCTCATCTGCTCTTTTGTCTTTAACAAACCTACATGCTTATAGTCCAAACTTCTCTTCTAAGATGCAGTCCTGATTTTTAGTTGCTTCCTGATGTATCCGCTCTGATGTGCTACAGTTACTAACGACTCAAATGTTAAAATGTCCTTTTTTTGGTATTTGACTTCATTTGCTTAGCATAATATATTTGGGAATCATTCATGTTGTTAGATGGCAGAGAACCAATTACTGCACCAGATAGTCTGTCATGGATGAAAGCAGAAGGATCTATTTTTACTTTTAAGTTTTTAATGTATTATATGTATTTTCCTAATTACTTATCAATAAGTTCGTCTATTCAATGGACTAGGTCTTTTGAAACTGAATCAAGTAGAGTAACTGCAACAAAATTTTGGACAGGTCCAATTCATTAAAGGAGGTAGGACCAGGCAATGAGAGAGAGAAAGACCACAGTCATTTGTTCATATTGAGGAGTTAGTATAGACAGATGGTGGGGGCTGGTGAATATTGACTTCTGAGGTACAGACTACTTGTAAGTATTTTCAAAATTGTCTCTGCAATGTTCAATGTCAGTGTTGAAGTAACTTGAAAATAATATTTTCTAGCATGATTATGTTACTTGGATATTTAGCTCTAGATCCCTATCAATTTGCAATTTTTATAGAACACTAGAAACAAAACCATTGATTCATATTCTAAATGAATATAAGTAATAATATATACTTTTGACAGTTCTATCTTATTTCTGATGATAACAAGTTTTTCTTGTCTGGAACTGGAGATTGGAGAGGCAAGTGCCTGACACACCTCCTAATGGAATACTTACATTCCTCATTCTTACTACCACTTTTTCTTCTTTTCCTGTCTGATTATGTGTTCTTCCATTTCCCACTCTAGTGACTCAAGAAGCAGTAGATAATGGGAATTATAGTGGTGAGGATTGGCTTAGAAGGGGAAAGAATTTTGCTTTATTACTTCCTTCTTCACATGGCTTGGTCACTTTTGAGTTGTGACCCACATGAATGTGACTTAACATCTTTTGAGGCTAGATTTATGAAACTAGAGCTTGTTATTGAAATTTGAGAACAACTCTAGGGGCAGGTTGACACAGTCCCTGATGGCTTTCAGTACTATCATAATATACCCCTTTTGATGCCCACTCTCTCTATGGGGTCGCACAGAGTTGGACACTACTGAAGCGACTTAGCAGCAGCAGCTAAAGAAACAGGAATGCTGAATTACTGCAAATTGATTGTGGTTTCAGTTGAGAGAGTTTATTTAAGGGCAGAATGGAGCAAAGAGACAATATGTGTTTGCTTAAGACCATCTAATACATACCAATTAGATTATAAAAATGATAGGAAATATAACTTTCTATAATGATGCTCCTTTTTCCTTCTGTTAATTTTTCTGAGGGAAACATCTGTAAAACTGACCTTCTGCATTACTGGAAATAGGTCCTATTACTGGAATAGGAAATACAGTTTTAAAACATTGTACTCTATAATATGTGGTGGTTAGTCGCTCTCAATCATGTCTGGCTCTTTGCAACCCCATGGACTGTAGCCCACCAGGCTCCTCTGCCCACGGAATTCTCCCAACAAGCATACTAGAGTGGGTTGCCATTCCCTTCTCCAGGGGATCTTTCCAACCCAGGGGTCGAACCCAGCTCTCCTGCATTGCAGGCAGATTCTTTACCATCTAAGCTAACAGGGACGCCCACTCTGTAATATAGATCATAGCAACAGTTCTTAGTAATAGATTCTTGTCAATGATATTTTAAGAATGTGATGTGTTCTTCCCACATAAAAAAATTATACACACATATACACTCATAAGATTGTACCTTCAATCCAAGGTGTCTTTAAAGACCATGAATATACCCCATGTTATTTTGGTTGTATTTTGGGTGAAGATAGAAGAGGAATTTGTTTTACTTGAGACAGTGAACTGACATATGTTTTAAAATGTAAATTATTTCATTTTTCCCTTTTGAGGCAGAGCATATTTTCCAAAAATGACAATAATATATTTTGGTTTCACATACTGTTCCAGAACTTTGCCACTGTCCTTTCTGGGGAAACCATTTCTCTTCCACTTGAACTTACAAGGCCTGTGTGACTATTTAAATGAGAAGAATGCAACACAGGTGACATCCACGACTTCTAAGGGTAAATCATAGAAGGTAATACAACTTCTTCTGGCTCACTATTTCTCTCAAAATGTTAACTCTTGCAATCCAGCCACCTGTTGTAGGAAAGCTCAGGACACATGGAAAGATTACGTGTAGTTGTTCTGTCCAACAGCCCCAAAAGATTTCAGCCAACAGCCAATATCAATTTTGAGTTAACAAGTCTTCACGTCCAGTCCCCAGCCTAGAAATCATTCACCTGCTGACATCCCAAACATCATGGAGCAGAGACAAAATAGGAATTCAGTCATCAGCTTTTAAGCTGCCCCTGCTAAGGCTGAGTCGAACAGAGTTTTCCTCTAATTGAAGATTTCTGAGCAAGATAAATGTCATTCTTTTAGGTCATTGAGTTTTAAGGTGGTTTTATAGGCAGGAGTAAACAGCTGGAACACATTTTGGTCTCAGGAAGCAACATTCAGCCACAACTAGACCAAACATATAAGGAAGTGGCTCTAGGACTTGGAAGCAGGCAGAAATGGGAAGCATCTTTAGGATAGTGTTAGATCTGAAAGGGATAGAGGAAATGAGAAAGCTTTACGGACCTTAAAACAACTTTTGGTGAAAATTTAAAGGAAAGAGGAAAATATCGGAAGCTGGAGGAAAAGGTAATCTTGTTACATAGTAAAAGAAAGTTTAGCAACAATGTCTCCTGCAATAAGGTGGAAAATAAGAAATACACCTATTTTCTAGCTAAGAAGAATTGCTGAAAGAGGGTTGAATGTGATTTGCCTCTTGTCTGCTTTTAGCTTCCTGTAGTAAAATGCAAGGAAGAAAGATGAGCTAAAGAAAGAAATGTTATATATAAATTCTCTAGGACTTGCTGGGTTGGAAAAGAAAACTGTTTCTCATTCCCAGCCTCTCCAGATGGCAAATGATTCTAAAATTAAGATGTGGCTTCTGAGCAGAGATCAAATCCAGGGTGCTGTCAGGAAAATGTGGTCTAAATATAAAATCTTTTGTTAAAGCCTCATGAAGTTTTTAGATAGTACCTTATAGACCATTTCAAACAGACGAAGGCCCTCTAGGGATCTCGCTAGGTGCCTTACAGATTCATTCTATAAAAATAATAAGCTTTCTAAGAATCTTAAAGGAAATGGCCTTAAGGAGACCTGAAGTCAGAAAAAAGTTTATCCCAGTGAGATCTGGACATATTTCTATTGTCTAATGGGGTGAATTGTAAATTGATTCATAAGAAACCCACAAAGTGTTTAAAGGAATTTTATCTCCTTCTACTGAGAAAGATAGAGATAGTATAACTTTGAAAGATATATTAAGATGATAAAGAATCTGCCTGCAATGTGGGATATTCATGTTCCATCCCCGGGTCAGGAAGATCCCCTGGAGAAAGGGAGGCTACCCACTCCAATATTCTTGCCTGGAAAACCCCATGGGCAGAGAATCCTAGAGGGCTAGAGACCATGGGGTTGCAAAGAGTCTGACATGACTGAGTGACTTACCCTTTTGCACTTTGGACCCCTTAAAATCTGTGGACAGAAAGCAGACTAAAAACACACAAAACTACGAAGGTAACCTACATTTTATAGAATAGAAAACATATGTTAGTGGTTGGAAAGAGCCCCAAAAGCAAAGACTCATGGAGAATTTCTGGTAGTAGAACTGAGCACTAATCAGGGAACTGGTAATAACATGTATCTGGCTGTATTTAAGAACTGTTATGAACCAGTGACTGCTGTGTTTTACATTTTTTTAATATGAATACATTTAATGGTTTTCTCCCATCTAATACATTATTGTATCTCAGGTATATGTGGAATAGATGAATCATTTCTACAGTTCACAGATCTGCAAATCAAGAGAAATGGTACTCGTGGTGCTTACCCAAGGAGTCACACCCAAAGAACTTCATCAGATTTAGATGACAAGATCCCAAACCTCAAGTCTAAGCCTGATGAGCTTGGAAGAGAGGTCTTGGGAAGAGTGAGTTCATTTTGCTTGTGGAAGAGATATGAATTGGTATGACTGAAAGTTAATCCTGGCAGATTTTAGTTTCCAAGAGCAGCCTCTACACTACTTTTGGTTCCCAGTGATCTTCCAGAACATTGTCACACCCCCCTCCATTAATGGAATATATGTCCCATTCCCTAAAACCTGGCAAACCTTAGTGGCTACCTCAAAGAATAGCATTCTATAAAAAGTGGTGTTATGTGGCTTCTGAGACTAGAGCATAAAAAGAAATAGAACCTCCACCTAACAGCTCTTTCTTTTGGATTGAATAATTCTGGAACCCCATTCTGCAAGGAAGCCCAAGCTATAGGGAGATGTAGATGTTCTGACTGACAGCACCAGTGAAGGGATCAGACTACAGCCAGAATTGGTAGCCAGACTTGTGAGTAACTAAGCATTTACATCAGTAGTCCCCAATCTTTTTGGCACTAGGAACTAGTTTCATCGAAGTCAATCTTTACATGGACTGAAAGGAAAGTTTTGTAATTCAGTTGAATTGTAAATGTAATTCAAGTACATTTATTTTGCACTTTATTTCTACTATTATGATTACATCAGCTCCAACTCAGATCATCATTAGATCCTGAAGGTTGGAGAACCCTGCTTTACATGATGCTTGCCCTAGTCTTCAAGTTGCCCCTGCTGATGCTAAGTAGAGCAGATATGACCTGTCCCTACCAGACTTTGATCAGATCGCAGAATTATTAGCAAAATGTGTGCTCAGTCACTTCTGACTCTTTGCAACCCCATGGACTGTAGTCTGCCAGGTTCCCCTGTCCATGGGGTTTTCCAGGCAAGAATACTAGAGTGGGTTGTCATTTCTTCCAGGCCATCTTCTTGACCTAGAGATTGAACCCTCATTTTCTGCATTGCAGGCAGATTCTTTACCACTGAGCCACATGAGAAGGCCCAATAAATATCAGTTTTTTAAACCACTAAATTGTGATGTGTTTTGTTATGCAGCAATAGATAACTCAAATAACCACCAAGAATACTCTAAGAGGAATGATCATGGATTTTACAGACAAAGAGCTACGCTGACAGCACATAACACATAAATGGCAGAGCTGAGATGCAGTCCCAGAGTTAATCCACAGTTTGAATTCTTTCCACTCTTTGACACCCTTCTTTAAAAGGGCATAGGTTGACCAGATAGGCATTGAGTTGAACTAGACAAGTCCATGAAGCTCTAGACTGAGAAGACTGAGGCCAGCAGAAGGAACATGAGATTTATAGTCTGCCAAATGCAGAGGCCTTCCCTGAAGACAAGGTACATTTTGTAAGAAAAAAAAAAAAAGGATAGTCAAATTCTGTCCTTACATTAATGAGTTTTAGTGTAAAACTTGAGCACGCTATATCATGTCTGTGTGCAAGTTTTCTCAATGAGGAAATGATGATATAATACCTGTCATAAAATTGTTGTAAGAATTATATATTTTTTTGTATAAAAATTAGAGAAACTATTATTATCTGTCTATATTACTGTAGTCATCTGAAAGTCCTGCTGGAATATGAGTGGCACACATCCATTGCTCTTTGACCTTTGATCAAAATGTCAACACTGAACTTCCCATTGCCCCTTTCACTTTAGAGATCCTGCCATTTCTTCCCTTAGTTTCAGATACTCGTTGCTCTTTGAGTCTTTAGCTATCAGAAGTCTGCCACTACCCCTAATCCTCATAAAGAAGGGTTTCTTCATGTCTCCTTCCTCTACCATAAGCTTTTCTGCCTTGAATTTTAGCTAAAATAGAATATTTGTTTGATGACATTCAGGTGCAAGTGAGGCTTAACCGTATAAGAACTTTGCACTTTAAAAGAACAGCTCATTAACCACTATGAATCTCTAACTGGTAGAATTAGTGGGAGAGAGAAGATTGTTCCCAGAGGTCTTTGCCTGCTCTCTCTTTCCTCCCACAATAAGCAGAAAATACTCCTGAATGTTACTTTATAACCTCTCTGCACTCCTTTGGTAAAACACTCTATATCCCAAGAGGGCCCAAGAGAAATGAATTTGTTGCCTGAGGAGAGAACTGAGGTTGCCAGCAAGAACACGAATGAACTTTATTTTAGAATTACAGCAGTTTCTCTTCTACCTCTCGCTCTCCTCTCATAGTGGGTGGAGTTGGTTGGTGGAGGAAGATACCATTTATCGACCACCGTGAAGTGCTTGATGTAGCTCTCATTTTATTCCACTGCTTGCTTGTGTATTTACTGTCTGGATCAGCCAAACTTTGTTTTCTTAAAAAATATTCAAATATTCAATTATTTGAATTCTATTAGAGAGGGAGGGGGTGGGAGAAAGGGATTTTTTCCTTGTTCTTATAACTCTGGAAGGGTGACTTCACTCCATTTTGTTTGAGCGTAAAGCACGAACTTCTCTGTGCTGTGCTGTCCTGCAGAGGTCATGAGGTAGAAATTACCGAGAATTAAATGTATAACTAGAAGGTTTTAGGAACAGGTATTTGGTTCATTCTTTAGGAAATATGCAAGAGAGACTTTTTTACAGCTCGGGTCAATGAGGGAGATGAAGAAAAGGAATAAGAGTAGATACAGCTTGTATTGTATCATACATATTTTTATTAATTCATAATCCCCAAAATACATAAAACAAAACTTAAAATTCTTTATAATTTAGTAAAGATATAAGAAAAAAATGTTGTCCTAAACAGTACTAATCAGCCTTCATCTAAATTTCTGGCTTCATTTCTAGTCAATGTAAAGTTTTCCATTTCGTTACATTCCTTTAGGATTTGTTATTTTGAGTTTTCATTTTGTCTAAGTTGGAGAAGGAAATGGCAACCCACTCCAGTATTCTTGCCTGGAAAATCCCATGGACTGAGGATCCTGATAGGCTACAGTCCATGGGGTTGCAAAGAGTCAGACACGACTGAGCGACTTCACTTCATTTTTGCTTAAGTGCTCTGTCTGATGATAATTAAACTCACAATTTTATTATGGTAACCCTCACTTTCTTTAGCATCATTGTTCTCTTGGATCACAAATTCCTCTGTCCAGTGGTCTTGCTTCATTTATGTCACTATATGGTACTGTTACCTCTGCTAGTCTCAAAGGCTGGCTGTGTATGGGAATTTCCTGAGGAGCTTTTGGAAGGTTATGGCTTTCTAAGGCCCATCCAGAGGTACTGCATCATAATGCTTTTCATATCTGTTCTTTCCTTTTCATTCTCATTACTACCCAAGTTCAAACCTTCTTTTGCTGGGTTATTGCAATTATCTATTAATTGGTTCCTCCAACTAGTCTCTTGTCTCCCCAAGAATGCCTTTGCCATATTAATTTTCCTAAAATAGTACATCACACATATTGTCCCAATAGTCAATAATTGCTAACATATTGTTAACAATTATTAATGTATTGTAATGCTATTGTTATTGTTAATAATTGTTGCTCTATTGTTAGTTACATAATAAATTATCTTTAGTGTGGCATTTAAATTTTCTATAATTTAACTTCTACATAACATTTTCAATATACTTCCATCCTTATCTGACTGGTCATCCCACTAGTATATAAGTCTGAGGAATATTTCCATCTTGGTTTAGACTCCTATAACAAAATATCAGAGGGTGAATAGCTTAAAAAAACAAATAAGTATTTTGCACAGTTTTGGATGCTGGAGAGTCTAATATTAAGGTGCTGGCAGGTTTAGTGTCTGATGAGATCCCTCTTCCTGGTTTGTAGATGGCTGACTTCTCATTGTATCCTCATATAGCAGAGAAGGGAACTCTGGCTTCCCTTTCACTTCTTTAAAATGGCACTAATCCCATCACTGGGGTGCCACTATCATGATCTTGTTTAGACCTAATTACTTTCCAAAGGCCCCACCTCCTAATATATCACATTGGAGTAAGGGCTTCAACATATGAATTTGGGGGACATAAAAAGTTTCAGTCCAGGAATTCCTGGGTGCTAAATTCCAGTATTTAGGACTCAGTGCTTTTACTGCTGTGGCCCAGGTTTGATCCCTGGTCAGGGAGCTAAGATCCTGTAAACTGCATGGCGCAGCCAAACAAAGATTCAGTCTCTAACACCTTCCTTCTCACTAAAAGACTTTCTTGTTATGATTTCTTTCATATCGTAAATTATTTCTTAAAATTTTATGTTGAAATAATTTCAGACTTTCAGAAAAGTTGCTAATGTAAAGACTTCCTTATTACTCTTCACTCAGATTCTCCATGTTAACATTTTATCATACTTGCTATAGCATTTTATCTCTATTAGAGAGAGTGAGAGAGAGAGAGAGAGAGATTGCTACCTATATCAGACATGATGTTTCTTAACTTCTGCCTTCTTCAGTGTGTATCTTCTAAAACAAGGACATTCTCTTAGATAACCACAGCAATGTAACAATCGAAACAGGAAATTAACATCGATATAATGGTCTCTTATCTACAGAAAATGTGGATTAAGCAAGGCACTAAATGAAAGAAAACACTGTCAAAATATATGTCTATGAAAAAGCCTTACATTGAAAATATAAAAAGAACTGTGTATAATTTGCTCATAAAAAGATAAATGCTCCCTTATCCACTGGGCCAAAGACTGGGACACCTCCCAAAAGAAGGTTGACAAATGAGCAAAAAGCACATGAGCAGGTGCTCACTATTAGAAGTGCAAATTAAAACCACAATGAGATACTACCACACATTCAGTAAAATGCCTAAAATTATAAAGAAAACCCAAAATATTGTGAAAACATGGAGCAACTGGAGCCATCATGCCTTACTTATGGCATATAAAATCATTTGATCACTTTGAAAATTTCTTACAAATGAAAATTTCTTACAAATGTAAACACAGGTTTTCTTTATGACTTAGCATTTCAACTCCTCTTTAATTATCTAAGAAAAATGAAAATGTATGCCCACAAGACTCTAGAAGAATACTCATAATATTTTATGTATAAAAAGCAATAACTAGAAACCACTTTAATGTATATAGTATATCCATACACTGGGATAACATTTTAAGGAAAAGGAGATACACCACAGATACAACTATATTATGAATCTCATAGACATAATGTTGATAGTAAAAAGCAAGACATAGAAGAGTAAAAACTATGTAATTTAATTTATGGAAGTTTAAAGTAGATAAATATAATTTATGGTGACCAGAAATCAGAATAGCTCTTGCTGTGGCAGAATAGCGTTTTACTGACAGGAAAGGGTCATGAGAAAATGTTCAGATGTGATGGAAATCTTCTATATTTTAATTCGAATGTGGGATTTTTAGGTGTATACATTTGTCAAAGGAGAGTATCTCATGTGCATTACACGGTGTCACTTATACTTTGATAATAAATATAAAACAAAAGCTGTGAGTGGAGTGCAGTCAAACTATAGGTATGTGCAGGAATCCAGGTCTACTAGCAGTAGAGCTACTAACATCTCTAGATAGAAGGCCTGGGTGAAAGCAGAGATTTCCGAAATCCACAAGGAGAATGAGTCCCCTACAATGGGCCAGTGAACTGACTTCATTTAGGGATATAGACAACCTTTGGTGAACTTGCAGGGACAGAACCAATGGAATAAATAACCAGAACTTTATAATCCCCTATCCTTTCTATATCCTGCTAGGACTTTCCATTGTTTGCACATTTGAAAGCAGAGGGCATGAGAACACTACAGACATAATACTTACAGATCAGCTTCTCAGGGCCTCGAGTGGGAAGGAAGAGGAAAGAGATTAGATCTTAAGAGAAAAACATAAGATACCGGGCATATGCCTTATTTTTACACAACCCCAAAGGGCATCGCTTAATGATCATAATGGTGGGTTGGCCATGAGTGTCTACAGATTGCAACGGATCTAAGTGAGTTGAAGGTATATGAAAGAGGGTGATTGTGATAATTAATTCTGTAATTTGTTTAGTAATGAAAGTAAGCATACGATGGGACGATGGACAGTGCAGTTGTGGAAGAATCAATGGATACAGGGCCAAGTAGAGTCAAAAAGTTATTGCAGGGCTAGGAGGGGTTTTCGCAAATGAGACTATGAAAGGATTTCGATTAACAAGAGTGAAAGGTCAGGTATGTGTCCATGGGATTCTGTTACTAAGGTGACAGAGAATACAAAATGACTGAAGGAGAGGAAATCAAAGAACTAAAGCAACCAGGATAATGGAAGGATTTCCTGTAGATGTATTGAAATAATCAAGAATTATCACAATTCAAGATTATTGTTGCTTTCTCCAAGCGACAATTCTTGATTATTGTCAAGAAGGCGACAGAGAGTTATGAGCTAAAAGTTTAAAATGAATGATGAGGAGGACTGAAGATGACTGCAGTAAGGAGGGGAAGTGGGTGGTATAGTATGTTAGCTTGAGTCATCTTTGATATCTTTCTCCCAGCCTCCAGAGTCAGCCAGTCATTAAGTCCTGTCAGTCTATTGCATTTCTCAATATTAGCACCACTTCAGTCACCCACTGGATTAAAAAAAAAAAAATCATTTCTCCCTGTTTCAAAGCATCACTTTTCTAATTGGGTTTCCACTAGCTACTTTTGCCAGTCTGTTTTCTTTGCTGCAGTCAGTGAATTTTTCTTAGTAAATGTTGTTAAGTCATGCAGTCCGCCTAGCTTTCCCTAATACAGGACTTAAATTTTTTTTCAGTGGGACTCCACTGCTTTTAAGATTAGGAGCAAAATCTTTCAGCTTCTATAGAATCTTATCTAGCAGCATATTCCCCCATCATCTCTCTTTGCACCAGTCACACTGGCCTTACTTTTCTATCCTCCTGCAAGGTCATTGCATATACATGTCTCTTGCTTTGGCTGGGATGTGTCCTCTTTATCTACCTGTTTCACCAGGTTAAAGCTTTGTTGAAATATCTCCTACTAAGGAAACCCTTTCAACATCTCCCAGACTGAGTCTGCCCTAGTTACACCCTTTCTATAAGGAACAGTATGAGTGGTTTTTCAGAGAGACATTCAAAGGAGTATCTCATACTGGAGATATTTAAAGTTTATGTTGAGTTTTCCTTTCTTAGGGTTATGCTCAGATTGTTGCTGAGATAGAAGGAACCAAATGACATGTAAAAGAGATTATCCTTAAAGAAGTCGCAAATGAAGTCTGGCTTAATGACAAGGTTCTAAGCGCACTAGTTTAGTGGAGACCTGATTGGGACAAGGGTGGAACTGTTGCTGGAAGCTCCCTCAAATGCAGCCTTTGTAGCTTAGGGATTTTGATTTCACTCTGAAGAATGAGAACTGATTTTGAGGGGTAGTTTGCTCTACGTGAAACAGGTTTCACTGAATCTAAACCAGCAGGGCCGCTGCAGTGCAGGAAAAAAAAGCCTTCTGCCTCCAAGTAGCAGATGGGCCTTTAATAGCGACACCATGTGGTAGCAAAAAGCACCAACAGTAGTGGGCCTTAGACTTCATTGTCATTAGAATGATTAGGAAGCTTTGAAAAGATACCAATTGTGGTGATATTTGAACAAATCTACACATTTATTTTAAAGATTATTTAATTGTGCACTTAGATTATATGGATTTATGGGGCAAATTATACCTCTCAAGTGACAGAAAGTATAGAAACATGATACTAATATAATGCTTGGCCATATTCTTCAGTCAATTAAACAAGAACCTCTGGGAGTAGGGCTTGGACATTAACAGATATTAAAAGCTTTCCAGGAAAACTTAGCAATATTTAACAAAGGCACATATGCATTTACTTTTTGACTCAATCCTGTTTCAAGGAAGTTATTTTGAAGAACTGTCTCTAGTAACACAACGCACAATATTATTCATTAGAACATTGTTTGTAAACACAAAATTTGGAAAACCACCTAAATGCTCATTTGTGGAAGAGCTGTTGAATAAACTATGATACATCCTCTCTATAGAGAGTATTATGCAGCTATAAAAAGGAATGAGGAAGACCATTTTGAACCAACATACAGTGATGTCCATAATATGCTTTCATATAAAAAAGCAAAGTGTCAAAAATACATCTAGAGTATGGTACACTTCAAGTAAAAATGAAGTAGATAGAAGAAATTAAACATATATAATATGGGCAAAAATGAATATGGCAAGAATAAGTTAAAACCTTAATGTTATTAAAATTAAAACTTTAATTTATCTGTAGAGATGTTTGGGAATGGGTAGAAGGGATGAATGGGGACACTTCTGTAAACACATCTTCTTGTATTGTTCTGACTTTGAGAACCAAGTAGTTGTTCACATATGAAAAATGTGAGTACTAACCAAGATGTGTGGGAATCCAAACAATATAAAAGATTACTAATAAGCTGGGAAAGAATACACCTGCAATGTGAGAGACCTGGGTTTGATCCCTGGGTTGGGAAGATCCCCTGGAGAAGGGAAAGGCTACCCACTCCAGTATTCTGGCCTGGAGAATTCCACAGACTGTATAGTCCATGGGGTTGCAAAGAGTCAGACATGACTAAGTGACTTTCACTTTCAATAAGTGTACTAGAAATGGATACCACAACCATAACAAATGGATAAAAAGTAATAAACCTAAGTATTGTTGAAAAACAGTGATTTGAATATATTCCACAAGGTCAAAGACAAAAGCTCCTGTGAGTGCTCAGTTGCTTAATCATGTCCGACTGTTTGCGATCCCATGGACTGTAGCCTGTCAGACTCCTCTGTCCATGGAATTCTCCAGGCAAGAAGACTGGAGTGGATTGCCATATCCTTCTCCAGGGGATCTTCCTGACCCAGGGATCAAACCTGCATTTGCTGCATTGGCAGGAGGATTCTTTACCCCTGAGCCTCCAAGGAAGCCCACAGACAAAAGAGCTACATGTAAATATTGCACTCGTTTTAGTAAATTTGTTTTTCACAGAGGTTATGTATATTAGTAATTCTGAAACTGTGTATATTCAGAAATTGAGTAAATAAGTAAATAAATTTTGTAGAATGAGAGCTGAATTATCACTGTCAGAAAAAGGAGTTACAAATGAGGAAAAGGGAGAAGACTAGAGGGAACCTTATGTATTAGAATTATAGGTATCAATTTCACTACTGGTTTTATATACACGTAAAAACATAACATTAGCTTCCTTGGTGGCTCTGACGGTAAAGAGTCTGCCTGCAATGTGGGAGACCCAGGTTCGATCCCTGGGTTGGGAAGATATCCTGGAGAAGGAAAGGGCAATCCACTTCAGTATTCTTGACTGGAAAATCCCATGAGTGAAAGAGCCCGGAGGGTTACAGTCCATGGAGCCGTAAAGAGTCGGACATCACTGAGTGACTAACACACACAAAAGCATAAATATATTTATTTATAATAATTGTCTATAAATTATTATGTATATAATATATACAGGAAGAGAGAGAGGGAGAGTGAAAAAGGGAGATATAAATGGTACCAATGATAAATTTCTAGTCCGTAGTTTGGAAACTCTCACAGATTGTTACCATTTTTCTACCACCTTCAGATGCCCTGGTTTGTCTCTCCTGGGAGCTGTGGTGTTTATCCTTGCTTCCTTTCATTTTGCATTGACCGTGCTAAGACCTGGACTAGGGGAATGGGTAATACTTTTTATGACCCAAAGCCTGGTACAAAGCCTTCATCTAGTAGTTCACTTAATGAAAGTTTCTCAAATGATCACTGGGGCTGGGATCTCCAGAAACTTCCTAGAGGTGGTGGGGTCCTGAGTTAGGCCTGGAGAAAGAGAGGATTTGAATTAGTGAGCAGGAGGTCACTAGCCCTTATCACTGGGGACTGTGCAGTGAAGACAAGCAGAGGAGGCCAAGCAGTGGGAAGCCATGAGAAGTTCTGAAGAGCAGAGAGAGACAGGAAGTGCAGAACAGGTTGAGATGGTGACCTGAGACAGGGCATATGAGTATAATGGCCCACCTGTGACCTCAGACAGCCTAACCCCAGAAACAGAAATTATCATGCCACCTTTTAAATTAATTCTCTCATGTAGCCTACTTCAGCAAGATATTTCAGGAAGATAATTGGAATTGGCTGGTTTCCAGGTATCTTAAAGATCAAATTCCAAACAAAATGTGGGCAAACTTCAAAGTAATACTTTTTCTGACATTTCTCAGACCATGTACCACAGCCACTATTCTCAGGTCAAGCCCACACCTGTTCTTGGATTCAGGGGAGAAAATGATGATTGCTCTAACATCACAACACTCTCCACCAAGTAGTTACCCTGGTTTGGCTGGTGGCACCAGCTAGCTGGCTGTTGGTGGGAGCATCCTGCCCTCTGCTGGATTTGGCAGGAAAAATGAATTTGCATTGCCTGTTAAAGAATTAATGAAGGTTGAGAGTTCGGGGTTTTATCTGAAAATAAATATTTGCTTGCATGTTGATGAGGACTAATTAATCAAGGAATGCATCCCCTGAATGACATGTGGCTTCTTACAAGACTTCCAATTATCAGGGAAAGAAAAATAAAAAATTTTGTGTAGCATATGCATACTTCTTGCTCAGTAAACAGGGGTACAATATTAACATTTTTAAAGAAATGTAAAGAATCAAAGTTGCATCTCTAATAATTTTTGAAGTATTCACACGGTTTATGATGGAAGAACCTTGGGAGTACTGTCAGACTGCCCACCTAAAAATGTTGCTGTGAGGATCAGATGAACTAATAAGGAATGAGAAAGCACTTCACTGTGTCCACTGAAAGTGTGACATCTTAAATATATATGCTATTCACAGGTTCACACCAGAATATGCACACACATAACACACACATACACACACACAAAGTGATATGGAGGAGGCTGACCTCAGCAACATTGCAGGTTTGGATCCAAATCACTGCAGTAATGCAAGTATCACAATAAGCTGAGTCACATAAACTTTTTGGTTTTCCAGTACATATTAAAAATTATGTTTACACTATACAGTAGTCTAGTAAATGTGCAATAGCATTATGTCTTAAAAAAACAATGTATATACCTAAATTATAAATTATGCTACAAAACTGCTAACCATGTCTCAGCCTTCAGCAAGGCTGGAGGAGGGTCTTGCCTTGAGGATGATGGCTGTTGACTGATCAGGGTGGTGGTTGCTGAGGCTTGGATGGCTGTGGCAATTTCTTAAAATAGGATACCAGTTAGCTTGCTTCGTTGGTTGACTCTTCCTTTCATGAATGATTTCTCTGCAGTCTGCAATGTTGTTTAATAACATTTTATCCAAAGTAGAACTTATTTCAAAATTAGAATCAATTCTCTCAAACCCTGTTGCTGCTTTATCAACTAACTTTACATAAGACAGACCACACAAAAGTTCACACTAACGTACAAATCCACATTGTTCAGTTATTGAATTCCTGAAATTTATTTGAGTAAAACTAGAAAATAAATCATCAATATTTCAAATGCAGAGAATGAAAAGAAAGGATATCCTGTAAATAATTTTTATAAGAAACTCTAGAGACAAAACAGCTTGTTAACTAAGCAGTGTTTATCTTCAACTGACTATCACTATGCTCTGTACAACCTATAAGAACATCTATTTTTCTCACTGTCATAAAGAGAAAAATGGCAAAAGTGATTCTGAAGGATAATCTTTGACAGCAATATAACCTCCCTTTTCTTCTTTCTTCTTTTTTTCTGAGCTCTTCCTATCCCTCACTTCTCTTGTCCAGTTTCATTTGAAACCGGAAATAAATAGCTTCAGCTAGTATTGTCACTGCTTCAATGGTTAGCTTTCTCATCCTCTGTAGCAATTCCATAAGCATACCATTTTCTCTTCAGTGTAATTATTATAATTGGAGTAGAATATTGTCTTGGCTCATTTAAAGGGTAAAAAGCTGAATGGCAATGATGTTGATATTATTGTAGCTTTTTAATAAAAATAGTATATTTTTTAACTGAATAATTTATTTAACTTATATTATTCTCTTTATTAGCAGCTTTGCGTAATAAAGGGTTTTTAGACATCCCATTTGTGCTTTCATGTGCAGAGTAAACCCATGTTTAATTCATCACCTTACCAGTTTCAGGAAGTGTTATATTGATGTTTTGTAGGAAATTCAGCTTCAACAAAGTTGTAGTACTAGTTGTTGAACATACAAAGGAATCTCTCTATATAGGAAGTTTGCAAGCTTTAGTTACATATTTATGTAAATAGATACATAACAAGCTAGTGGTGTGAAAGTTGGGGAAGCAGTAACTAGAAATACACGATCTTAAAAAATGAACAATTTTCCAGGTGGGCAGAGCTCATTACGTATGTATTGGAGGGAGTGGGGAGCAGCCTTCAAGGCAGTGTTGCAGGTAAGTATGATATACTGAAAATTATGAATGTTTATGCTGCAGTGAGAATAATAGGGAGATAAACCTGAGGCTGGACTGGTAGTTTGGGGCCCAGTGTAGAGGCTACTTAGTTAATAAGATAAGGAGTTTGAATTTCATGGGGTATATGTATCAAATAATACACTTAATAACAGATCAATTTTATTTCTCTGTTACATTCCTTTTAAAAATATTTATTTATTTGTTTGGTTGCACTGGGTGTTAGTTGTGGCTTGTGGGCTCAATTGTAGCAAGGAAACTCTTAGTTGTGGCATGTGGGATCTAGTTCCCCAACCAGAGATTGAACCTGGGCACCCTGCACTGGCATTGTGGAGTCTTAGCTACTGAACCACCAGGGAAGTCCATCTTCTGTTATATTCTGTTTAGTCAGAGAAGAGTTTATGAGGGAGGGAAGTTGAGTTTTAAGTGGTATTATAATTCCCTCTGACTTTCAACATTTGTGTAAGTTGCTGAATAAGGACTGAAATGATCTCTAAGTTCCATCCAAACTGGGTTAGAGACTTCCAGAACAGACTAGAATTGTTATCTTGCATTTTTAAAACACAACAGCTTAAATCCCTTTTGATTCATCAGAAAGTCACACATTTTTAAAAAACAGCCTCTTTGGTCCAGTTAGTCATAGATAACCATATAACTTAAAATATCTAGTCTGCTGTCTAAGGAGGAATATTTAGAAATGTCATAAGTCACTTTCTATTTCTGACTTGCTGTTTTGTCACATAAAACAAAAAAGAGGTCAGAAAAAGCCTCTCCACTTCAGCAAATAGGCTTGCTCATCTGATTAATCATTTTTTAAAGTCAAATTACTTATATAAACTGCTTGGAATAATATTACTGATCTTAACTCTTTTTGTCTGCCTATAGTAATTCCATAAACATTGCAAGAGACAGGACTACTCACAATAAAGCTTTGTTTATGGCTTCTTAAAATAAGCATTTTGAATTGATACTCCCCAACTCTGGTCATCATAATGAGATTTACAGGTAATCTTTTTTGTGTGTGTTTCCTCAGCATTTAGCACATTACAGGCATTCTGATGGAGAAGGAACTGGCAACCCACTCCAGTACTCTTGCCTGGAAAATCCCATGGACGGAGGAGCCTGGTGGGCTGCAGTCCATGGGGTTGTGAAGACTCAGACAGGGCTTCACTTTCACTTTTCACTTTCATGCATTGGAGAAAGAAATGGCAACCCACTCCAGTGTTCTTGCCTGGAGAATCCCAGGGATGGGGGAGCCTGGTGGGCTGCCGTCTGTGGGGTCGCACAGAGTCGGACACGACTGAAGCGACTTAGCAGCAGCAGCAGCAGGCATTCTGAAGGATGGAGCACATTCCATTAAACAATTTGGGCAAAAATAAAAGTGTAAATAAGTGTAACACGAAGTGTAGCCAGGTGCTTTGTAGCCTGACTGGGCAAACAAAGGCTGGGACTAGCGTAAGAGCCTGGAGGAGCACAGATCTTGGCTATCTTCCTCGTTTCTGTTGCCTTCAGCGCCGCACACATAGTAGGTACTCAATAAATATCTGAGGTCTAGTGAAACAATGAATAGACTCCCTTTCCTCATGACTTTGCTTGCAGTGGTTACTTTAACGGCATAATAGATTAATAATTTCTGCATGACTACTTGGGCTCCTGAGTTAATGTTTGCAAAGCTCTTTGAACTTCTTGGGAAAAAGAATGGTGTTTTTTTTGGCACCCTTTCACGTTTGCAGCGGCACACAAATTCCTCCTCCTCTTCTTCCTTCGGCTCTGCCTTCCCCCAGCTCTGTGCCGGGCCAGGATCTCCCCGAAGGCAGCCACACCGCTCTCCGGCCGTCCTCCTGCCACCTCCAGCCCTGCCGCACAGGTAGGAGCAGAGCAAACGCCAGAAAGATTTAAGACTTTGCAAGAGACTCTGGTAAAATGGAATTTGGGTTGATCCTAATAACACTTAGAGCAACTGGTGTATAGAAGGATGCAGATTCTTCGTCAGCCATGGAAGAAACTATTGGGACAGGCGGGTTGATCTGTGAGGATACATTGATTTAGATCCTGAAGGGAGATAGGGGGTGTCATAGAGGCAATCGGGAGCACGCGCCGAAGCAGCTGATTTCTAAAGTGTGTATGATTTTAGACACACAATACAAAACCTTATCTAGTGACTGGTAGAAAATACTGTAGTTTTATAAGAAGGAACTCAATAAGACAAGATGTGTTTCTTCTCTATGGGTAGAAACTTCAACTTTTATGATTACTTTCCCTACAAGTTTTTTTTTTTAAATATTTGATGATGAAAAAAAGAGATTCTATCTCACAATAGATAATCATAGGCTGCAATGTTTTCCGAGGTGTTTATTGCTATAAAAATTGTCTTGATATATAGAAACTCAATAATTAAACAGGTCAAATGTGATTTGGGAAACAAAACTGTTTTCTATTAAGAATAGCAGTCCTTTATGAACAAATTCAAGAAAAAAGAGTTTTTTTTCTTTTTGAGGTTACAATATATGAGCTTGCAATTGATCACACACCATGAATATCTCAAGGTAATTCAGGGAAAACTGGTTACAAGCACAGAATAACTAAAATGACTATCAGTGGCAGATCTTGCCTAAAGACAGGAACAGATCTTATTTTCCACAACTTATAAAATGACTTGTTTTCCAAACCAAATCATGATGTTTTCTCTGTGTGTGGAAAATTTTTCATGATGCATATTTATATGCTACTTGCTGTATGTGTGGCAAATTTGCTCTCTCTAGAAATTGTTTCTAGGGATTGGAAATGAATGTTATGTGGATAAAAAACTAACATGGTTTTCTGTTGAAAAGACAGACCACATGAATGGTGTCTGCTTTGCTTTAAAGGGAAAACTCAGGTAAGTCTGACTTTAGTTGAACAGCATGGAGTAAACCAAAGGTCTTAAATTTTGTTTAGAATAAATTATGGAAGTTCCTTCCAATTAAACTGAACTCATTAATCTGAAAACAAAAGCAAGGGGAATAAAATTTAGAGTTAGTTTATAGTAAGTAACATTTGAAACTCTGAAACCTTAGTGTCCCCATAAAATCCACATGTGAAACATTTAGATGGGAGTGACTTCAGATAAGAAATGGTTTCTTTCTCCACTTAATTCAGTATAGAATGAAGAGCCTTGATTTTCCACTTGTACAGGGCTCAAGGATCAATAGGCATTACTGAATTTTTGCTGTTTCTTTTTGTGAGGTATTTGATACTAAACAGTTTGCCCATGTCCTGAAATAAATAAATGGGAACCCCCTTCAGGAAGAAGGAGAAGGGCAGCATGAATTAGGGTGAGATAGAATTTCCTTTTTGGAATGTCAGTGTCTTGTTGCATTGCAGGGGGTTGTAAATTCATTTAGAGCAGACCAGATTATACCTCTTACAGCTCTGGTGTGGCAACCAGGAGGGATCTCTGGCTGAGATCTACCAGCTGAACTTCTATGGTAAGTTCAACTTTGAAATATGTGCTTGACTTTCATTATGTTCTCGTCTTTGATGTGGGGGGAGGGGAGGAAGTGAACAAATTCTAGTGAAGTGTTTTATAATAAGGTAAATAAAATATGGATGGAATTATTGTTGGGAATTCTTTATTCAAAGTGTTTAATGAATAAGCTGCTTGGTTCTTTCTGGTTTAGTTCCTAAATATTTTCAGCTTCTACTTGTTTACTAGGTCTCTTTTTGGTTGATATTCTTGTAACTATGTCTCTTCTACTTTCTCTGATAGCATATGGTAAGTAGATTTGATCATAGGGATGTCTTCTTTCAGACAAATGTTGAATTTGTGACATCCAGACAATTTTGGGTGACAGTTAGAAAGGTCCAATAAAAACAGGAGTGTGATGTTACTGCAAGAAAGGAAAAATACCAATAAAATAGGCTGATTTAGAAAGTTGAAGGTTCTTGTTAAGAGAAAAGGAAAGAGGAAATTGGTGAGAAGCCAAGTTTAAATGGACTGAGCACTAGAGCTCAAATATGATATTCAAATGACGAAGACAGGATAAGGCAGCTAATGGAAATTTACTGTGTGTGTGTGTGTAAGAAAAAAGGTAGAGAAGACATTATTTTCTTATCTATATCCACATTAGCCTTTCTGAGGACAGGGACTCTGTTCTTAGCTCTGTACAATCTGCAAAGAATAGACAATCAAAAAAACGTACTGATCAAAAAAGATATTTCTTTTTGTAGCTGCTACAAAAAAAGATCACCAAATTAGGTGCTTTATGTACTTTCTGTGAGACAGGCCTGAATAAGGTAATCAGAGCTCAGCCAGAGGCAGTTGGAACTTACTCAAAAAGTTGCAGCCAGAAGGTGAGTTGGGAGCAGATCACAGTGTTCCCTCACATGCTCATCAAGGCAATCACACTTTTGGTTCAACCACCAGCGGTCAGGACATCGTCTCCAAGAAAACTTTATTAAAGGACAGTTTTGGTGTCAAAGAAGAAAGACAGAGCAGTGGATCTCAAACTTTTAGGATGCAAAGCGTTCTAGGACTAGTTCTGTAACTTCTAGTGATTGTCGTTGTTACTTCTAGTGATTCTGATTCAGGAAGTCAACAGTTTGGGGTGGGAATATGTATCCCTGGGAATCTTTACTTTGTAAAAGAGGTAGTTATTGGAGGACATCACTCTTGAGAAAGAATGTACAGAGTTTCTCTAGCTTGTTGATCTCATCAGAGGACTGTTGGTTCGGAAGCCACCAGCCACCTGGTGCTGAGAGGGACTGAGCAACCCTGATGAAGAAGCAGTGCCTGTGGCACCCAGACTTGGGTTCGAATACCCCTGTGGCTTTTTCGCAAAGTGCTTTTCCTTCTGAAATTCATATTCTTCTTTTTTGAAAGAGGAGAACCTTGTTATCTACCTCATGGATTTAAAGAAATAATACAAAGCACCTAGCAGAGTGACTGGCATATAGTAAAGCAACTAGTAAACATTTCCTCTTGTGGTGGGGAGAGAAAGAAATGTCAATGATAATTCCTCTGAAGCCAGGAAAATAGTTTGCAGCAGATACAAGGCAGGATCAACCAGGAGGCTAGTTCCTGGATCCTGGGGGTCCAGGGGCAGCGTCTGAAGATAGATCCTAGACCGGAAGATGAATAAACATGAGCTTGGGAGACACAATTTCTCACCATTGTGAATGTTTCTTGGGAATAGTAATGAACAACACAGATGGTACAGTTAATTGGAATTATAATTGATCCCCAAATAGTATTTAAGTCAATAGTTTAATGGATTTTCCTTGGGAAAACCATTATAAGAACGTCTAAAAAGGAACAAAGTGAAATGCATCAAATTCAGTGATTTGTTCATCTCTGCCACCCACCCTACATCAAAGGAATAATGAATGAAGAGAGAAACAGTCAAAGGGAGGAAGGAAACAGGAACCACAAATCAAATAGACTGTCATTAAATGAAATCGTTTTCTGGTAATTCAGTGTGATGTCAGGTTGTACTGAACTGGCTGGCTGGCTTGACGAAGGCTGCTGCCAGGTTCTCTCCCAAGGTGACACATGAAGAGAAGAGGAAATGGGACTGATCCCTTAGTTAGGTGCCTTTTTTTTAAAAAAAAAAAAAAAAAGTTTATTTCTTTGGCTATACCAGGTCTTAGTTGCAGCATGAGAACTCTTAGTTGCAGTATGTGGGATCCAGTTCCCTGACCAGGGATCGAACCCCGGCCCCATGAATTAGGAGCATGGAGACTTAGCCACTGAACCACTAGGGAAGTCCCAGTTAGGTGCTTTTCTTAAAAGACAAAGATGACATTTATCAGCACTTGAAGGTAAGCTATGGCTGAACCAGCCAACAAGTTAATAGATGAGGTGTGATATGAACAGGAAAGGGTTAGGTAGGCTCAAAGTATCTGCAGGCAAGTCATTTTGCTTCTTTGGGCCTTACTCTCCTCTCTAAATGTCCTTCTAGGCCTGATACATGGTGATAAGGCATAGATGGTAGGGCCAAATCCCAACACTTTAAACATTTCATTTTATATTTCTCTCATCTGGAAAGTAGTCCCTAACTACAGTGCCTAAGTTATCGCCAGATGAGAGCTATTTTCAGGAATTTTGTTTACCCTGAACTAGGAAATTTTTTGGCAATCCATTCCAGTATTCTTGCCTAGAGAATCCTGTGGATGGAGGAGCCTGGTGGGCTGCTGTCCATAGGGTCGCACAGAGTTGGACATGACTGCAGCGACTTAGCATGCATGCATGCATTGGAGAAGGAAATGGCAACCCACTCCAGTATTCTTGCCTGGAGAATCCCAGGGACAGAGGAACCTGGTAGGTTGCTGTCTGTGGGGTCGCACAGAGTCGGACACGACTGAAGCGACTTAGCAGCAGCAGCATGAAATTTTTAGTGTTACCCCCCCAAATTCAAATTTCAACTTAAATATGTTTTTAACAAATGCTGTTAGTTCTCTGGATAAGCAACTGTGAAATTGATAGTAATGATAAATAGTGAAGGAAATAGTGATAACAGAAGCCATTATTTTTTTGAATACCTATCAACTGACAGCTATTATGGGCTTCCCTTGTGGCTTAGCTGCTAAAGAATCCACCTGCAATGTGAGAGACCTGGACTTGATCCCTGGGTTAGGAAAATCCCCTGGAGAAGGGAAAGGCTACCCACTCCAGTCATCACATTTCATCTTTCATCCTTATGTTAACCTTGTTAAGTTAACGAGGTTAACCTTGTGGCCATTTTCCAGGAGGATTATGAGAGGTCACAGAGACAGCAAACAGCACAATCAGGATTTGAACCTAGGTCTTCCTAATTCCAAAACCCATGTTTCTACTCCTTTTGTGCCATTGTGCCAAGTTGCTTCAGCTGTGTCTGACTCTTTGCGATCTCATGGACTGTAGCCCACCAGGCTCCTCTGTCCATGGGATTCTCCGCGCAAGAATACTGGAGTGGATTGCTTTGCCTTTCTCCAGGGGATCTTCCCAACCTAGGGATCGAACCCGAATCTCTTAAATCTTCTGCATTGGCAGGCAGGTCCTTTACCACCAGCACCACCTGGATGCTAGTAATATACCTTAATCTGCTGTACAACTGCATTCATAATAATCCCATACAGTTTTTCTTTGTTTCCTAATTATTATTCATAAATATAATGCAAAGTATATTAGTGTCCTATTCTTTCACTTTCCACTTATGATCATTTTAATAGAGCACTTCTGTTCTTAATGGTAATATTATATTATTTTGTTTACTTTGAGTAATGAGTTTACTGAGAAGTCTGAACTGGCCTAGGGCATATGCATGAGAGTAACAATTTTTTTCTTCTCTAATTACTTAAGCTTTGTCAAATCTCCCTTTTTTTTGAGCAGATACCACGATGGCTTGGTCAGTTTTATTTTTCTGTAAAACAAAAACAAAACCAATTCTGTGCTGTAAAATCTCAATCTCATTCAATTGAAAACGGTGGCCTCCCATATCACAGGACCGAAGTAAGGTTTGGCGATCAGGACAGGGCTGGGTTATGTCTCTGGGATACCATCCGCTCTCACATTTCTAGGCTACTACAGTTTCATGATACCTGGGGTAGGGAGGAAGGAGAAGAAAAGAGGACAAGTCTTTCACATTTAATAGTGTACCTGTAGTTCTTCTGTGTAAGCTTTGGGCTCTTTTTCTGGTTAATGTGCATTGGCCAGCTCATCTGGCTGGTAGGCATCCATAGGAGGGTTTTCAGTGGACAGTCAGTGATATAGGAAACCCTGCTACAGGAAGGCCTGTAAGCCACTCAGCCTCCTGCTACTGAGGTCTGCTTCTTCAGCAGCCAGCCCTCACACATGGAACATGGTAAGAGAACACAAACCTGGCTCCTTCTCCTGAGTTCACTTGGCCCATGGCCACATGCTCCAGGACTGTGCCTTCTCTCTTCTCTACATCTCGATTTTTCCTTCTGTTTAAATAGGTACAGGGCGGGGTGTGGATTAGCAAGGCCACCACCTATACAGATGTCAAAGCTAGAAATGAAACGGCAGTATTCCCTTACTGTAGGCACTCCTCTCTGGTTTTAAGAGTGGCTCTCTTGGCAGCTGCTACACTTGTTCAGTGGTGAGAGGTGTAGATGAAAGACTGGCAACATCACTCCCTTCCCACCCTTACCAAGGCTACCTCACAGCTTTGACGATTTTTCTGCTTCTCTTTTCCATTTCAGTCTTCCTTTTAGACCCAGCTGGGGAAGGAAGAATCTTAAATGCATAGTACTAAGTGAAAGAAGGCTACCTGAATGACAGAGGAGAGCATCAGAGTGTTTCACCTGTGCCTTAGTGCAGGAGACACCGTTTGATTCCTGGGATGGGAAGATCCATTGGAGAAGGGATAGGCTACCCACTCCAGTATTCTTGGGCTTCCCTGGTGGCTCAGCTGGTAAAGTAAAGAATCCACCTGCAATGCAGGGGACCTGGGTTCGATCCCTGGGTTGGGAAGATCCCCTGGAGAGGGAATGGCTACCCACTCCAGTATTCTAGCCTGGAGAATTCCATGGACTGTATAGTCCATGGGGTCAGAAAGAGCCGGATATGACTAAGCGACTTTCACTTTCACTTTAGTGAGCCTTGAAGGAGATGGTGGCTTCAGTCATTAGTTATCCATCTTCTTTATCTCACTATTGGGGCTCTACAGGTCACATCTCGGGTAGGAGGAAAACTTGCCGTCCATAGCCTGTTACATTGTGCACTCTTGGGGGGCAAAAATTAATTGATATAAATTATATAACTTACCTGTGAAAGATATTGTCAAGAAAATGAAATGGCCAGACATATTGGGAGAAAATACTTATCAAAGACATATCTGATAAAAGACAGCTATACAAAATATACAAAGAAACTTGAAACTCAATGATAAAAAAACCAAACTGATTAATGAATGTACAAAAGATCCAAAATGGACACTTCTTCAAAGAAGATATACAGATAGCAGATAAACATTTATAAAGATGCCTAGCATCATCTCATTACAGAATTGCAAACTGAAATGACAATAAGATACCAGTACACACCTATTTGAATGGTGAAAATATAAAATACTGACAACACTAAATGCTAGTCAAGATGGGGAGCAACAGGAACTCTTATTAATTGCTAATGGGAATTTGAAATGATACAGTCACTCTGGAAGACAGTTTGATAGTTTCTTATAAAACTGAACATGTACTTACCATAGAATCCAGCAACTGCACTCCTTAGTATTTACCCAAATGAGCTGAAAATTTACATCCACGTTATTACCTTCACATGAATGTTTAAGCAGCTTTATTCATAATTGACCAAACTAGAAAGCAGCCAAAATGTTCTTTAGTAGGTAAATAAACTGTGTATGTCCAGACCATGGAATATTATTCAGTACTAAAAAATGAGGTAGCTATCAAGCCATGAAAGAACATGGAAGAATCTTAAATGCATAGTACTAAGTGAAAGAAGGCTACCTGAAAAGGCTACAAAATTTTTGATTCCAAAGTTCATCTATATGATATCAGGAAAAGGCAAAACTTGGAGACAACGAAAAGACCACTGATTGCTAGGGAGTGGGTTAACAGAGAGATGAACCAGTGGAGAACAAAGGATTTTGGAGCAGTGAGATTTGTCTATATGATACTACAATGGTGGATACATGTCATTATATACTTACCCAAACCCACAGAATGTACAACACACAAAGTGAACCCTAATATGAACTCTGGACTATGGGTGATAATAATATATTAGTGTAGGTTCATTAGTGGTAACAAATCCCCTGGAGTGGAATGTTGATGGTGGGGGTGGCTGTGTGTGTATGAGGACAAGGGGCATATGAGAACTCTGTACTTTCTATTCCATTTTGCTGTGATCCTAAAACTACTCTAAAAGATAGTCTACTTAAAATTAATTTATATTGAAATATTATTACATTATTATAAGCAGTCAAAATAGAGAAATCTGCTTTCTAAATAGATAATAGATTTTCCACTTTTGTATGGGACCGAATGATGTTTTGCTAATGACTCCCCTTTGACAGTGAATGGCTCCCAAATGATAGTCACAGTCTTCTGCCTCCTCTGTATTTTATAATCATTGATACTGATCCTGAGATGACTGAGCAGCAGCACAGGTGGGTAAGTAGATACACCTCTTCCTGGAAGCCTTCTCTTTGATAGTACAGTCAGCTCAAGGCCACAGAAAACTCTGCACCACAGTTACTGTTCTTAATGATGTAAGTCTACAGTGACTCATTATTACCTGAAAAAACCAAGCACTCCCCAAAAGCTGGGATCTGTTTTCCTAGAACATTCTTTTATGTTCACAATTTTTGTTGGTCTTTAAACCAGGTTAAAAGATGCAGAGAAAGACAAAATCGAAGCTGGTAAATTCAATGTAGGATGGTTCTGAGAAATATAGCCCCTTGGGCAAAACTTGCATTTGCTTATTACGTTACTCTTTCATATTTAGCTGTAGACGTCCATTCTTTGTGTGCCTTGGTCTCTCAAACAACCTTCTATCAAAATAAGAGGTTGTACCCAACTAATAAAGAGTCAATGTTTGAAAATTTCCTAGCTAAGTATTAAGAACATGTATTTTGGGTGGTGGGTGTTAAGTGATTTAAAATTATATTTATGCAATTTCTGAAAAATGTTCTTATACTGGACATACATTTTTTATTATCAGAAAATTAAAAGAAATCTATTTTCATTTGAAAATAAAGGTTATTTAAAAAAAGAAACAGATAAAGGTGGTATGAAAATTTTGAAAGATCAGGGTTGCAAGAAAGATTTGCCTTGCTAACACAGAAGGACAACACTAATAGCCAACACTGCGGTGCCTTCTATGTGCCAAACATTGTTCTAAGTTCTTTATTTTATTAATCAATGTTCTCTTCATGACAGTGTCATGATGGTAGTAATACTGATATGCCTCTTTTACAGGTAAGGAAATTGAGTCATAGAGGCCATAACTAGTCTACTGCTAGATAACTAGTAAGGGGTAGAGCTGAAATCCGAGAATAAGAACCAGTACTAGCTAAAGATCAGAGCTTTTAATTTAATAAAAATAAATAGGATAGAATAACAGAAAAGCTTAATAGGATAAATTAAGTACCATAAATCAGTGAGACAGGGCATGGGTAATTTAAAATGCTATTTGGGGAAACAGAGTATTTAGATTTAAAAAATTCAGTTTAGTGAATCCCCATAAAAATACCCATTTTATTCCAAATAGATTAAAAAGCTAAGTGTAAATAGTTAAACCAAAATAATTTGGAAGAAATACATCTGAGTATTTATCTGATCATTAGATGGAAAAATTTCTAAACTTAAAAGCAATTAAGGAAATGACAGAGGAAATGATCGATGAATAAAAAGTTAAAAGAATTTTCTGTATGTTATAAGCCAAATGAAAAGATAAACAGCTATTAACACATTAAGGAAATTGTGATTTTTTTTCATACATATCTATAAGCAAATCACGAAAGAGGAAACAGAATGACTAATAAAATGTGAAAAATCCTAACCTTCTCTTCGGAGAAGGCGATGGCACCCCACTCCAATACTCTTGTCTGGAAAATTCCATGGATGGAGGAGCCTGGTAGGCTGCAGTCCATCGGGTCGCGAAGAGTCATTTTCACTTTTCACTTTCATGCATTGGAGAAGGAAATGGCAACCCACTCCAGTGTCCTTGCCTGGAGAATCCCAGGGATGGGGGAGCCTGGTGGGCTGCCGTCTGTGGGGTCGCACAGAGTCAGACACGACTGAAGCGACTTAGCAGCAGCAGCAGCAACCTTCTCTTGTATTAAAAGAAGGGCAAATTTTCAAAAATTCAAATTAAAACAAAAATTTGATAGCAGTTTTCACAGAGCACCTTTTAGCAAAGATTTTTAACTGATAATAATCAAGTTTGTCAGGAATTCTGCAGGAGGGATGAACGATTTAATGTGCAAGCTTTCTGCCATTAATTTAGCAATATCCATTAAGAGCCTGGGCTTCCCTCATAGCTCAGTCAGTAAAGAATTTGCCTGCAGTGGTGGAGACCTGGGTTCGATTCTTGGGTCGGGAAGATCCCCTGGAGAAGTAAATGGCACTCTACTCCAGTATTCTTGACTGAAAAATCCCATGGACAGAGGCGCCTGGCGGGCTATAGTCCGTGGGGTCACAAGAGTCGGACATAACTTAGCAACTAAACCACTACCATCAAGAGCCTTAAAACCAGCCATATTTTTCAAACCAATATTTTCTCATATAAGGATTTTGTTCTACAAAAATGACTGTGTGGACAGAATTATGTTCACATTTTTGTAGCAGTCATTATTTCTAATAATGAATTATTAGAAACAATGTTTAATAAAATTGAATTAATTGGTAATAACTGGAAACTGTGGTATAGCTGGAGAAGGAAATGGCAACCCACTCCAGTATTCTTGCCTGGAAAATCCCAGGGATGGAGGAGCCTGGTGGGCTGACATCTGTGGGTTCGCACAGAGTCAGACACGACTGAAACGACTTAGCAGCAGCAGTAGTAGTGGTAAAGGCATAGGATGAACCATCACACCAAAATTAAGATCATGTGGTGAGTCGGTGAGGAAAGAAAACAGCTATTAGATTGAGCTCTAAGTGTAGTAAAAGAGGATATATATATATATATATATATATATATGCATATATATAATTATTTATGCATAACTGTTTCATCTAGTTAAAATTAATAACAATAAAAAGACTAGAAAAGTCATAACAAATGTTCACAGTGATAATTGGTGGTGGAACGGATTTTCATGTTTTACAAACTGCCTAAAACAGACATAATAATGGGGAAAATTATTTTAAATAAGAAAAAAGAAAGAAATACAGGGTGCAATACAGAGACAAAGAAAAATGGGTAGATCATTGAACATGGTGAAAGGCACATAAATATGATCTCAAATCTGAGACTGTGGCAGAGCTGGAGTGGAGTGTAGAGCAAATAAAGATACTGGAACAATTAACGCTTTTGGCTAACACTTTTAGAGCATTGGAATCAATAGAGCAACTGCAAGGACTGACCTGGGCCTCTCACTCAGCCATTGGGAAGCCAACCTCTCCCTTGGAATATGCTGATGAAAGTGTTTTCCTAAAACAAACCAGTTTTCTGCCCAAACTCATGTTTTTAGAGATGCCAAATAGATTTTCAGTTACCTTTAATGTGTCTGGTTAAGGTGTTTTCAAAGAAATGAATGTTAGAATTCAGTCTCTAGCATTTTTTCTATATTTTGTTTAAGTCCATGAACATGCTTTCCAATTCATTGTTATGTTATAAATTTTGAGAGTTTAGGAAGCAGCAGCAAATGGAGACATAATTTGTCTATTAACTGTTGCTTTAACTTCACTATAGTTTAAAAACACAAGGAGTTTCCAGTTTTTCCTACCTTCACTTCAATTGGCCTTGTCTGTCTTGGAGGTGTATGAAGGCTTATTTTCTTCAAACGCTTTTCTCCCCTGAAGTTGGATGTCCTAATCTCCTGGCTGTAGGCTCGGTTCCATAGTCAGTAGAATTTATTTCCCTGAATTTTTAGTTCTCAACTGGACCTCTTAGCTATAATCAAACCCTTCCAGAGACAGGCCCTTATGTGCTTGCTCTCAGCATGCTGAATCCCTGATCCACACACTCAAGTCTATAGGTTCAACTTCTGTCTCAGATTACTCTGGGCGTCTCATCCCGTCTTCCCTTGCACTAGCCTGCCCACCACCACCTAATCCCATATTCCAACAGTGAGTGACCACTTAGGTAGGCATGACAGAAAAGAATGCTATTTTTCTTAATTCCCTTTCAGAAGATATCAATGGTTTTTAGTTAAACTATGAACATAACTATTCATGTCAGAAGATCTTGAATAAAGTATACTTAAAGCTGTAGTTTTCCATTGAGTCATCGCTGAATTCTATTATATAGAGAGGAGCATTTTCCTTCCCCTCAGACTCAGTAAGATTCCACAGGGTTCTTCATCAGCCCAGGATGTGACATTCTGGTTGTTGGATCTCCAAAGGGTGATGTCACCGAATCTCATGGCATTAATCATTCTAGCATATGCTTTGTTTTGATGCTTTGCTCTGTTGAGCCAAGGCGATGCCTGTGAATTCATACTCCTCAGCGCTCCCTTTCTTTCATTTCCCATCTCCTCTTTCTCTCTGAAGGCAGTTTTGCCTGTCACCAAATACTGTACCCCAAATGCCAATTTTTTAAATCAAGTGGTGTTGTGCCTATTTACAGGAACATTTCATCACTTGAGCCAGCTCACCTTTCAGTGGGTATGCACCTACTGGTAGGACAGCTATTGATTTTGGCTGATGCTTTGTAAATATAAAAGTCACAACCAGAATTGTAAAATTTAAGTTGGAATGTCTATAGGTAGGCTCAAATGCATCTGGAGTCACCAAGCTTCTTTAGAAGTGTTCAGCTGTATCAGCCTGCAGTTGTACTCCATGTCAGATAAGTCCCTCTGTTCCTTCTTGGAATTCTTGTTGCTCTTAACTTCTGATGTAAACCCTTCCACCGTTGCTTCACAGTCAATCATTCTTTTAGCAAATATAGAGAGAGCGCCAACCATTGCCAGGCACTTAGCTGTGTGACAGAGATATAAGTGAAGAAAAGGAAAGTGACCTTGCCTCGAGAGAGCTTAAATCTATCAGAATTTATACAAAAGAGATAGCTGGTTACAGGATGATGTGTTAAGAAAAATCCCACATGCTGTGACAGAACACAGTGCATAAGACAGACACTCAGATGGGTGCTTGGAGAGGGTGATCATGGAAAGTGTCCTGGAGAAGCAAGCTAAAACCTGAAGGAGAGAGGCTGTGTGGGTCTGATGCTTCCAAGTCCCTCCTCATGGGAGACACATGCATGAAGCATGTGACGCAAGCATACCCTGGGACTCCAGAAGCACCAGAATGGCAGAGTAGTAAATCATCCAGACCATGCTTGTCCAGACCATTTGACAAGAGATGGAAAGTGGAAATCATTGTTTGTTTTTGGTGGTGCTATGGTTTGTTAAAACTTTGGGGTGCTTTCTCAGTACTATTTAATACATGTCACAAAGAAATTACATAAGCAGTGATGTTGTGAACAGAAATCCTGAATGTGCCTTTCTGGATTGAAGGGTTCTTCTGGTGTCTGACTGTAGATCCAACTTGCCCGGAGGTTTGTTCAAATCTAATCAAGTGACCTCTTAGAATGGACCCTTCTTGTGAATAGCCTCATTGGAGAAGATCTATGTAGCCAAAGTTGAAGTGATGCAGTCATTTTGCCAGGACGCTTTCTGTAGATTCTTCCTTGTTCTGCTTAGAAGTGGACTTCACTGACTCAAATTTCTTTAACCTTACTGTCCTTATGCCTGGCATGATGGCTCTTGAACATGATTAGCCTACAATGTCCTGGGTCTTAACTTCTCCCTTCTCATCATTCTTTCAGTAGCATTCCAGTGTCTTTACTAATGTTATTACTACTACTTTATGATTACTTCTACCTTATGACTATTGCAACAGCTACTATGACTATTTCTACCATTACCACTTTTCCTTCTCCTCTTACCACTACTACTAAGACTTTTTGAAATTTTCATTTTGTATTGGAGTATAATTGATTCACAATGTTGTATTAGTTTTAGGTGTACAGTAAAGTGATTTGGTTATACATCCTCATATATCTAATCTTCAGACTCTTTTCCCATTATAAGTTATTACGGAGTATTGAGTAGAGTTCCCTGTGCTCTCCAATAGGTCTTTGTTGATCATCTGTTTACATATAGTAGTGTGCATATACCAATCCCAATCTCTCAATTCATCCCTTTCCTCACATTTCCCCTTTGGCAACCACAAGCCTGTGTCCTCTGTCTGTGAGTCTGCTTCTGTTTTGTAAACAAAAAACCTGTTTCATTTTTTAAGATTCCACATATGAGTGGTATTATATGACATTTGTCTTTCTCTGTGTGACTTACTTCACTTAGTATGATAATCTCTAGGTTCATCCATGTTGCTGCAAATGGCATTATTTCATTCTTTTTTATGGCTGAGTAATATTCCATTGTATTATATATACCACATCTTTATCCATTTCTCTGTTGATGGACATTTATGTTGCTTCCATGTCTTAGCTGTCATAAATAGTGCTGCAGTGAGCATTGAAATGTATGTATCTTTTTGAATTACAATCTTCTCCTGAATATGCCCAGTAGTTAGACTGCTGGATCAAATGGTAGCTCTGTTTTTAGTTTTTTGTTAAAGAATCTCAGTACTGTTCTCCATAGTATTAAGCCATTTAAAATTTTGAGTTACTATATTCCAAGCCCTGCCCTAAGCATTTTTTCATCTCTCAGAATAACCCTGCAAAAAAAAATATATTATCTTCATTTTGCAGGTGAGGTTACTGAGGTTCAGAGAATTTAAGAAACTTTGGTTTACTGAATATTATCCTCAGTTTATGGAACACATTAAAATAATATATGATACTTAACAGTAAATGGTGCTTAAGCTACATTCACAATTTACTTGATCCCAAAAGCCTGTGCATCCCAGCAGTGCCTCCTTCTGTGAGACACGCTGGCAGCAACACGACCAAATAGCCTGGTAGACTTTGTGGACTGTACATTTATCACAGGTTTCAAGGCATGTTCATCTCAGACTGTTATAAAAACACCATTGACTGGATGATTTAAACAACAAATATTTATTTCTCACACTTCTGGAGTCTGGGAAGTCTAAGATCACAGGGCTAGCATGGTCAGATTCTGCCAAGAGTCAGCTTCCTTTTTGCTGTGTCCTCATGTGGTGGAGAGAGCACAGAGACAGGCAAGCCCTCTTGTCTTTTTTCTTATAAGGGCACTAATCCTGTCATTAGAGCTCCACTCCTAAGACCTAATTACCTTCTAAAGGCCTCATCTCCAACCACCATCACATTGGGCATTAGGGTTTCAATATATGAATTTGGGGCATGTATGTGCAGGCTAAGTTGCTTCAGTTGTGTCTGACTTTTTGTGACCCTGGACCGTAGCCCACCAGGTTCCTCTGTCCATGAGATTCGCCAGGAAAGAATACTGGAGTGGGTTGCCATGCCCTCCTTCAGGAGGTCTTCCTGACCCAGCAATCGAACCTGCATTGGCAGGCGAGTTCTTTACCGCTACCACCACCTGGGAAGCCCATGAATTTGGTGGGGGATGGGTGGTGGTGAACATAAACATCAGTTCAAAACACAAGATAAACAAAGGGTATTCTTGAGGGCAGGCGGGCCCCAGTGATGGAGAAACACTGTTAGAGTCAGCAGTCAGTGGGGAGGCCTGAAGAACCATCCTGGAGCAAGGTTTTATTAGGCACTGATTTTCTGTTTTGTTTTGTTTTTTATTTTTGTTCATACTATCTGCTTATCTGGTTGTTATGGGCTTGGCCCTGTTAATTCTTGGTCATAAAAAACGATCTGAAGTATTTTAGTTGAAACCACTCCACTCGGGGACAGGAAGACAACAGGTGCTTGGATTATCAGATTAAAACTATTTATATCAGCAATTGTTATGTAATGTGCAAATATATTGATGCTTTGGCATGCTATAAAAACCTTTTCAGTAAAAAACATTATTTATAAGAATATTTTTTACTTATTGTAAAAATACTTAAAATAAGGGAGAATACAAAGACAAATTTAAATTTTTACTCTCTGTGCTAGGTAAGGGGATATGAACATGTATGTCCTTTAGCTTTGGATGTATTTTTAAAAACTATAGAAATACCTTATTTTGAAGGGATGAAGTTAGAGCAGGTGTCAGATTGATTCTAATCAGATCATTGAAGAGGCATTTCTAGTGATGGAGTAAGAGGTATGACCTGGAAAGCTAAGAATAGATGTATTTAGCTGTAGGTCATGGGTTAGTGGGGCTCTATTTCTTGTTTGGAAGTACTGTCTACTTCAATAGACTTCTTTTTTTTTTTTTTAACCTCCAGCTTTACTAAGGTATAATTGACAAAACTCTAAGATATTTAAAGTGTACAGCATGATGATTTAATGTATGTATACATCATGAAAGGATCACCCACATTGAGTTAGTTAACCTATCCATCATATCACAAGTTTACTTTTTTTTTTTTTGGTGAGAACATTTAAATTCTATATTTGTACAAATTTCAATTATACAATGCAGTGTTATCAACTATCATATCATGTTATACATTAGATCACCAAAGCTTATTTATCTTATAATGAGTAGCCTTCCTATTGAAGCAACATGAGTGCTAAAGGCTTGTGATAGAAGAGTACTTAGAAGAGAATCAATGCCCATTGTTATTTTAACATGACCTTCCACTTTTTCAGAATATTGCCATAGGCAGAGACATGAAATGGAGGGGAAAATGGCCTGGAAAAGGGCTGACTGGTGTTCACATAAATCCTTTATACATTTTTTTTTTTTTTTGCTGGTTGCTAGGAACAACTTTCAGAAATCCCAGCTAAATGTTGTCACAATCTTTGTAGGTAAATTTTTCCCTTTAAAAAAAAACTTCACATAGAGCTAATTAGGGATAATTCATACCCATATTCCATTCTACCCGATGTATCAGTAAGGGTTTGAAATATGCAGTTTGTCTGGTCTATTCTCCATGTTCATTACAATTCACATTTATACATTTGTCCTTATTCACTGCACAGTGGTGGAATCAGCCAAATTTTGTTAGTCAATCTCTTGGCTTATTTGATCTCACCCCTGTTAATACTAAAAGGGATTTAAAGTGGCTAAATTTTATTAAAATGCAGTCAGTTGACTCTTTACAACCTTTAGCATCATTTCTCTTTTCTTTGGAAAGTGTTTGCTCTTCTTTTTTTGGTTTAATTCATTGTGAGTATAGAGAGTTTTCTTACAATTGAGAAGTTGGAATCATCTCTAAGTTAAAGAAACAAAAATGGAGATAAAAAATTTTCCTGAAACGCCAGAAATTTGCAAGAGGTGAAACACCTAGTTCATAAGAAAAAAAAAATTAAGTCCAGCTGTCTTTAAGGAGCTGAAATAATATTTTATCTGTTTCTAAGGTACTTGGGTAAGTTAAACCAAATAGGAAGCAGCAGAAGTTCTTGAATCAGAGAGGAACTGCTCATTACTCATTTGACTTAGCAAGCAGAGTGATGATGACATTACCCTGAAATCTACAAAACTTTAGACAACTCATTGTCAATTTTGAAATACTATGGTTGTGCTCTCACACCATGTAATCTCATGGACAATTTCATCTTCTCCATTTCCTTTAGATAACTCCAGCCCTTCAGAGCTAGGTTATATTTTCATAAACTTTTTAGAACATGGGATGTATTGGGGGAGAAGATAACCTACAACACTCCATCTTTTGGGTGACCTACGCCATCCTATATAATTTGAATGGGAAAATTATAAATAAGAACAAATGGAGGATTGGTGTTGCTTTGACATAGCTGAGATAATACCAGATTTCTCCAAACAGAAGGAGAAGCTAAACGTTAGATGCAAAATTATTGTAAACCACCTAATCTCCTTGATCTCCTATGGCTGGCAGTCATCTGTAACATGCAGACAAATCATCACCCCCAGTGAAAACTCTGAAGGGGAAGCAGAATGGGGAAGTGGGTGGAAAAATTTTAATTTAGTGGTCTTTTAACATTTTGGAAAATATAAGTCAATGTGGCATTTACAGAAGTTCTCAAATTTTATCAAAGCCATCATATATTCTCTCTTGTAATTACAGCTAAGAATGCTGGTTCCTTTATATCCTTTAAGGAGGAAAGAGATTGTCTTTCCTCCTAAAGCGGCTGTCTGATTCTGTGTCTATATGCTGTGCCAGTTCTCAGCCACTCAGGATAGCTTAGATATTTGTTTTATTTTTTAATTGGAAGATAATTGCTTTACAATGTTGTGTTGGTTTTTACTGTACAGCAATGTGAATCATAGCTATATATATATATATAAATGTATATATATCTCCTTCTTGAGCCTTCCTTCCGCTTCCCATTTCACTACTCCAGGTCATCACAAAGGGCCCTAGGTTATATAGAAGCTTCCTACTAGCTACCTATTTTAAACATGCATAGTGTATATATGTCAATGCTACTTTCTCCATTTGTCCGACTATCTCCTTCCCTGCTGTGTCCATAAGTCCATTCTCTATGTCTGTGACTCCATTCCTTCCCTGCAGATAGGTTCATCAGGACTATTTTTCTAAATTCCATATATAAGTGTTAAGATATTTGAGAATATCTTCAGTTCAGTTCAATCACTCAGTCATGTTGGACTCTTTGAGACCCCATGGACGGCAGCACTCCAGGCTTCCCTGTCCTTCATCAACTCTCAGAGCTTGCTCAAACTCATGTCCATCGAGTTGGTGATGCCATACAACTGTCTCATCCTCTGTCGTCCCCTTCTCCTCCAGCCTTCAATCTTTCTCAGGTCTAATGAGTCAATTCTTCACACCAGGTGGCCAAAGTATTGGAGTTTCAGCTTCAGCATCAGTCCTTCCAGTGAACATTCAGGACTGATTTCCTTTAGGACTGACTGGTTTGATCTCCTTGCAGTCCAAGGAACTCTCAAGAGTCTTTTCCTATACCACAGTTCAAAAGTATCAGTTCTTCGGGGCTCAGCTTTCTTTCTCGTCCAACTCTCACATCCATACATGACTACTGGAAAAACCATAGCTTTCACTATGTGGACCTTTGTCAGCAAAGTAACATCTCTACTTTTTAATTCACTTTCTAGGTTTGTCATAGCTCTCTTCCAAAGAGAAAGCGTCTTTTAGTTTCAGCCTGCAGCCACCATCTGCCGTGATTTTGGAGCCCAAGAAAATAAAGTCTCTCACTGTTTCCATTGTTTTCCCACATATTTGCCATGAAATGATGAGACCAGATGCCATGATCTTCGTTTTTTGAATGTTGAGTTTTAAGCCAGCTTTTTCACACTCCTCTTTCACTTTCACCAAGAGGCTCTTCAGTTCCTCTTTGTCTTCTGCCATAAGGGTGGTGTCATCTGCATATCTGAGGTTATTGATATTTCTCCTGGCAATCTTGATTCCAGCTTGTGCTTCATCCAGCTTAGCATTTCCCATGATGTACTCTGCATTTAAGTTAAATAAGCAGGGTGACAATATATAGCCTTGACGTACTTGTTTCTCAACTTGGAACCATTCCATTGTTCTGTGTCCAGCATACAGATTTCTCATGAGGCAGGTCAGGTGGTCTGGTATTCCCATCTCTTTAAGAATTTTCCACAGTTTGTTGTGATCCACACAGGCAAAGGCTTTAGTGTAGTCAGTGAAGCGGAAGTAGATGTCTTTCTGGGACTCTCTTGCTTTTTCCATGATCCAACAGATGTTGGCAATTTGATCTCTGGTTCCTCTGCCTTTGCTAAATCCAACTTGAATATCTGGAAGTTCATGGTTCATCTACTGTTGAAGCCTAGCTTGGAGAATTTTGAGCATTACTTTACTAGTGTGTGAGATTAATGCAATTGTGCAGTAGTTTGAACATCTTTTGGCACTGCCTTTCTTTGGGATTGGAATGAAAACTGACCTTTTCCAGTCCTGTGACCACTGCTGAGATTTCCAAATTTTCTGGTATATTGACTGAAGCACTTTCACAGCATCATCTCTTAGGATTTGAAATGACTCAACTGGAGTTCCATCACCTTCACTAACTTTGTTCATAGTGATGCTTCCTAAGACCCACTTGACTTTGCACTCCAGGATGTCTGGCTCTAGGTGAATGATCACATCATCATGGTTATGTGGGTCATTAAGGTATTTTTTTTTTTTAATAGTTCTTCTGTGTATTCTTGCCACCTCTTTTTAATATCTTCCATTAGGTTCATACCATTTCTATCCTTATTGTACCCATCTTTGCATGAAATGTTCCCTTGGTATCTCTCATTTTCTTGAAGAGATCTCTAGTCTTTCCCATTCTATTGTTTCCCTCTATTTCTTTGCAATGATCACTTAGGAAGGCTTGCTTATCTCTCCTTGCTATTCTTTGGAACTCTGCATTCAAATGGGTATATCTTTCCTTTTCTCCTTTGCTTTTAGCTTCTCTTCTTTTTTCAGCTATTTGTAAGGCCTCCTCGTATAACCATTTTGCCTTTTTTGCATTTCTTCTTCTTGGGGATGATTTTGATCACCACCTCCTGTACAATGTTACAAACCTCTGCCCATAATTCTTCAGGCACTCTTTCTATCAGATCTAATCCCTTGAATCTATTTGTCACTTCCACTGTATAATCGTAAGGGATTTGTTTTAGGTCATACCTGAATGGTCTATTGGTTTTCCCTACTTCATTTAAGTCTGAATTTGGCAATAAGGAGTTTATGATCTGAACCACAGTCAGTTCCTGGTCTTGTTTTTGCTGATTGTATAGAGCTTCTATATAGATATTTTTATTATGTTTATTGAGTGTTTGGTATTACTGTGTGAAGTTGCTACTAAATTTATATAGATGTCAAAACTGAGGCACACACAGAGAGAAAATTCAGTGATTCACAGCTGCTTGGTTGCATCCTGTCCTCATAGGGTCTGTAGTAGTCCTCATGGGGTACTCAGCGTCACTTGTTTAGCTCTTTCCCACTTTATTTTGTTTGTATTTTAGTACTTAAACTATTTTTGAAGCTACAGAAGTAAGTGCATGTATAAGGTAAGGACTAAAACATACAGAGAGGTGGGCAAACACAAAGACTTCCATTCTTTACCCCTAAGCAATACTCTACAGTGGTAACCAATATGAATTTTTTATGTATTTCAGAATTGTCTGTGCATAAATCAGGATATACACATATGTGTAAATATTCATTTTAGTTTATGGATCTCTTAAGGTACTTGTGTCGTAAATTGATGTATTATGGGTATTTGTGAACATGTTTCCCCACTGGCTCGGCAGGTAAAGAATCCACCTGCAATGCAGGAAACACAGGTGATGCAAGTTCAGTCCCTGAGTCAAGAAGATCCCCTGTAGGAGGATATGGCAACCTGCTCCAGTATTCTTGCCTGGAGAATCCCACGGACAGAGGAGCCTGGTGGGCTACAGTCCATGGGGTCACAGAGTCAGATACAACTGAGAGAATGAGCACACCACCTGTTGTGAGGTTGAACAGAGACCCTGGCAGGAGGATGGCCACTACTTAGTGAACACGTTTGTTTCCCTGAATTGACTACAAGGTCTCTGAGATTATGCTGTACGCGCTGTTACAAGTATCTTTTTACTGTAGATACATCCCTCTATTGTCCAGACCTTTATTTCCTATACTTGTATACAGTAGGTGCTCAGTTACTGTCCAGGAAATTGAATTGTGAATCCACGTTGGGAGGAGACAGCTCTTTGCACTGCTCTGGGCCATCAAGGGAGGGGAGGTAGTGGTTCATGCTTGTGAAGATGCCGTCCGTTATCTCAAAAGTAGCGTCTGGAGTGTCAAATCTCTCCAGGCACAATTTCTAAGGGTTCCTAGAAAAGGTGTTTATGAACTGATTCCCTTGGGGGTAATTAGAAGATGACTTTGAGCTGTCTTCTTTGTCCCAGAGGCTTCTGAGAAGTGCCACTGTGATTGTGAAGGGGAAACAGAGCCAGTGCTAGGCTGAGTTTTGTGGAAGCAGGTGCGCTGAAACCTTGCATCCTCTGGGACCACAGTCAGCATGGAAAGCCCTGCTCACCTGAATTGCTCAAAAGTTTTGCATATTTGGCAGTGGTTAAATTAGTATGAAGGTGAAACCCTGAGTAGGAAAGATGAGGGCCAAATGTGTCTTCTTTACTCTTAGATTTGGGGGGATGAATGTTACAGGTGCCATCAGAGCACTGACGGAATCTGTGTTGGCCTTCTGGTACTGAGACTTGTCTGTAACTCCAGCTGAGGCCTGGTTTTTGAAGAACTTATCTCTTGGCCAAGCCAAGCAAAGTAAGCTGTGCAAAACAGACTCATGAACAGGATGGAAGGTCTTGTTCACAGAATTTGTTTCAGAACCCGTTTCTGATATGTCTTATTTTGTCTTTTTTGTTTTTCTGTCTTCTTCTCTGTACTGCTGTCTCACACTTGGTTTCCTCAGTCAGCTCTCAACTCCTCTGCTCACAGGAAATTGACATATTTGTTCTCTCTTGATGTCAGTTGAACTGATAACCCTGAATCAGACCAATCTGGCTACTAGGAATAATCTCTGACCCTCCACCACATGAACAGGTCCAACTGCAATGCACATAATCGTGGTCTTCCCTCAGAGGGGTCTTAAGTGGGGCAGTCAAGCTTTAAGGGCTCTGCTCTTTTTCCCATTTTGACTTCAACAGAGTTAGAACAAACAATCATTAAGAGTCAGTGATGATGAAAGGGCTTAGAACCAGAGACACAATGTGAAAAGAGCTTGTTGTATTCATAAGTAAGTGTATTTGGAAAACTTCTGTCAGAGTCAATGTCTTTGGCTAAATATGTCTGGCTACGTGTAGAAGCTTTCTGTTATATTCCCTACTGAATTCTCCATCCAAGTGGATATCTGTAGTATTGTTTGACTCCATCTTCCCTTTTATTTAGTGCTAACAAGGAAGATGAGGTAGTGGCTTATGCTTTATTATTATTTTTAATATTCAAACTACTTGAAACCATTACTTTTGAATAGATCATTGAAGGCCAACAGTATCTTGATACTTTTTAACTTGCCAATGAAAATGGCTACTGTAGTGTCAGATAAAGAGAGAATTAGATTTCCCAGTTCAGTTCAGTTCAGTTGCTCAGTCATGTCCGACTCTTTGTGATCCTATGGACTGCAGCATGCCAGGCCTCCCTGTCCATCGCCAACTCCTGGAGTTTACTCAAACTCATGTCCATTGAGTCGGTGATGCCATCCAACAATCTCATCCTCTGTCATCCCCTTCTCCTCCTATCTTCAATCTTTCCCACCATCAGGGTCTTTTCCAATCGGTTGGTTCTTTGCCTCAGGTGGCCAAAGTATTGGAGTTTCAGCTTCAGTATCAGTCCTTCCAATGAACACTCAGACTGATTTCCTTTAGGATGGGCTAGTTGGATCTCCTTTCAGTCCAAAGGACTCTCAAGAATCTTCTCCAACACCACAGTTCAAAAGCATCAATTCTTTGGCACTCAGCTTTCTTTATAGTCCAACTCTCATATCCATACATGACGACTGGAAAAACCATAGCTTCGACTAGACAGAACTTTGTTGGCAAAGTAATGTCTCTGCTTTTTAATACACTGTCCAGGTTGGTCATAAATTTTCTTCCAAGGAGCTAGCATCTTTTAATTTCATGGCTGCAGTTACCATCAGCAGTGATTTTGGAGCCCCCCAAAATAAAGTGTGTCACTGTTTCCACTGTTTCCCCATTTATGTGCCATGAAGTGATGGAACCAGATGCCATGATCTTAGTTTTCTGAATGTTGAGTTTTAAGCCAACATTTATACTCTCCTCTTTCACTTTCATCAAGAGTTTCTTTAGTTCTTCACTTTCTGCCATAAGGGTGGTGTCATCTGCATATCTGAGGTTATTGATATTTCTCACAGCAATCTTGAGTCCAGCTGGTGCTTCATCCAGCCCAGCACTTCTCATGATGTGCTCTGCATATAAGTTAAATAAGCAGGGAGACAATATATAGCCTTGTGTACTCCTTTCCCTATTTGGAGCCAGTCTGTTCCATGTCCAGTTCCAACTGTTGCTTCCTGACCTGCATACAGGTTTCTCAAGAGGCAGGTCAGGTGGTCTGGTTTTCCCATCTCTTTCAGAATTTTCCACAGTTTATTGTGATCCACACAGTCGAAGGCTTTGGCATAGTCAATAAAGCAGAAGTAGATAGTTTTCTGGAACTCTCTTGCTTTTTTGATGATCCAATGGGTGTTGGCAATTTGATCTCTGGTTCCTCTGCCTTCTCTCAATCCAGCTTGAACATCTGGAAGTTCATGTATTGTTCATGTATTGTTGAAGTCTGGCTTGGAGAATTTTGAGTATTACTTTACTAGCGTGTGAGATGAGTGCAATTGTGTAGTAGTTTAAGCATTCTTTGGCATTGCCTTTCTTTGGGATTGGAATGAAAACTGACCTTTTCCAGTCCTGTGGTGACTGTTGAGTTTTCCAAATTTGCTGGCATATTGAGTGTAGCACTTTCACAGCATCATCTTTTAGGATTTGAAATGATACAACTGGAATTCCATAACCTCCATTAGCTTTGTCCATAGTGATGATTTAGATTTCCCAATGTGATTTTAATTTATGGATCTCAGAGATTGAGCCTTCTTTCTTGGATCTTTGGCACTCCAAAAAATTAATCATTTTGAACTGTGGTGTTGGAGAAGACTCTTGAGAGTCCCTTGGACTGCAAGGAGATCAACCAGTCATTCCTAAAGGAAATCAGTCCTGAATATTCACTGGAAGGACTGATGCTGAGGCTGAAACTCCAGTACTTTGGCCACCTGATGCGAAGAACTGACTGATTGGAAAAGACTCTGATGCTGGGAAAGATTGAAAGCATTGAAAGATGACAGAGGATGAGATGGCTGAATGGCATTATCGACTTGATGGACATGAGTTTGAGCAAAGTCTGGGAGCTGGTGATGGACAGGGAAGCCTGGCATGCTGCAGTTCATGGGATTGTAAAGAGTTGGACACAGCTGAGCGACTGAACTGAACTGCTGCATCTTGGAGTGGTGGCAATGAAATTAGCGTCAAACAGTGGAGTAGCATCCTTGCTATCACTGTTCATCATCCTTCCTGCTCCTCAGGATAGTTCAGTTATCATCTCCCTCATCCGTCGCTCCTTATATGGAAGAGGCACAAAGTCCTATTACTTATTTATTTCCAGCACTTTTGGCTTCTATTTTTTCCCCCTTTCCTCCACTGATGCTCATCTAGTTCAAGCCTTTATCATCTGTTTATAAGATTATGACATTAACTGAACTGGTCTTAAGCTTTCTTCCTTCAATTCCTGATCTAATTCCAAGTCATTTTCTTAAAACTCCTATTTAGTTATCTTATACCTCTCCTCAAACAATGAATGATTCCCTGGGGAGTTCTCTGGAGGTCCAGTGGTCAGGACTCAGTGCTTTCTTTGTTGTGGCCCTGGATTCAGTCCCTGGTTGGGGAACTAATGTCCTGTAAGCCATGTGGCACAGCCAAAAAAAAAAAAAAAAGTCATTCCGCTTTGATTGTTGAATCAAGGTTCAAATTATTTGGCACAGTTGACATCCAGCCCTAGTAAGATGCGCGGTAATTACCACTTGCTAAGCACTTTTTTATATTCCTTTTTTACTATCCTGGAAGACCAGTCTCCTCACCAGTCTCTGACCAGTTCTCTCTCTATGTGTTTTCCTTAATGATTCTCCTTCACATGGAATAGCTCATTCACATGGGTAATGTTGGTTCTTCTCTGGCCACCACTTCTAACTATTGGAATTATACTGATTCTCTAAATTTCTCTTCCTCCTTCAAAGGCAACTCCTACCCACCTCAAGAAAAATTAATCTCTCTGTTCAGTCTTCTTGAAGTGCTTTTTACCATTTTCTGTTTTGTATGCTATGGAAATGGGTAAGTTGATTTTTTACCAGACTGTAGGCTCATGCAGGACAGAGATGAGGTTTTAATAACGTTAACATTGTTTTAGACCTTTGCTAAAAGTTGTTGTTAACTGAATTTTCACCAATTCTCTCTGGGTAAAGTTATATCTAATTCAGACCATTAACTCCAGTTTTTCTGTATGTTAAGAGTGTAAAGCAAGTGGTGAAAATGTATGATTGGTTTTGGTGTCTAATTACCATGATGATATTTTGAAAATCAGAAGTTTTTAATGTGATTTATTGAAGGATATCAAAGAGATATAATTGCCCAAGGACTGTTTCCTCAAAAATTGGTGTATAGCAATTATTCTTATGTGTTAAACCTTATCAACTCTAATAACTCTTGTAGACACTAACTTCAAAGATTTCCAATGGTTGCTTACTTAATATGCTGATATGGGAAGTCTTTAAGTATTTTGATATGTATGCCTTACACTTTTATTTTCTTGATTTCCTTTTAGAGGTGAGCTCTTTTGTGTGGTAGGTTTATGAAAAGAGAGAACCTCCAATGTGTCTTTCCATCTTCAATTATACTAACAAGAGCCAACTGATGTATAGGCTAGGATGAGCATTAGGGTCACATAAAATTGCAATTAAGGTTTTAAAACTGCTCTTTTTAAAGAAAAGCTCTTTCTTGTGATTTGTTGCTTCAAATCTTTTTTCTCTTATATTCAATGTTGCAATGTTCAGAATTGGTTCTCTTTGTACCTCTTAAGAATGGTTAGCTCTCCTGTTTTCAATTTTGAAGTGTGTAATTTTTCCATCATACCTTCAGGTAATACATACATATATATTTTGGTAATGTTATTCATAATGTATCTGATTTTCAGTCCCCACCACACATTCACCTATTTCTTTTGGGCACAGAGCTTCCTTTGAGGCCAGTCAGAGCTTTGTTGATAGATGATCTGTGTGGCAGGAAGGGGGACGTTTCCCACCTTTCTTTCTCTCTGACTCTTTCATCATATGTAACAATGTTTTCCATTCCTCTGTAGATAAGAATCTTTTGTGAATTTTCTATATTTAACACCAACACTAAATGCTGTTAAGCACATCAGCCATTCTCACCACATCCACTCAGATTAAAAGTGAGTCGAAGACAATTAGGTTACTCTGGCAGGAACTGTGACCCCACAAACTGATAATTTTTGATAGTATCTTTCAGTCTTTGTAGATGCAAACACCGTGGTGTTCTGTTCTGTAAATGCTAGGAGACAGACTAAGGCAATTTCCTTTTTACCTCCTTTTTTTTTTTTTTTTGTTTTTTCCTTTTGAGGATAGAATATATTTTCTTTTTTCCATATTATTGGTCTTCCACTTGACTTGTTAGGGCTAGATAAGTACTTGATAACACTCAATTCTTACATGCTCAGTTTTATTCATTTATTTATTTTGACCATGCCCCATGACATGCAGGAGCTTAGTTCCCCAACCAGTGACTGAACCTGGACCACGGCAGTGAAAGCACCGAATACTAACCAGGGAAATCCCACATGCTCAGTTCTTATATGTAGTCACTGGGTTTCATCCAACCCTCTTCCCCAGATGTCTTGTCTTTGTAGAACTTCAGAAAAGACACTTCACAAATTCCCTTGACAGTACATGCTAATGTTGAAGGTCTTCCTTTCTGGAAAGTACCACCTCAAGTAATCATCTGAAGAGAAATAACCAGATTGTTCTTATTTGGATATCTGAGGATGTCAGTCATGTCCTTTTGTAGATAATCAAAAGACTGATATCAAGTCATTTATGCTTTATCCAAACCCTGTCATTAGAGTTTTAGCTTCTTCCTGTTTACTTCTCTGAATCATCTCCCATATATCCACAACCTATGAAATGCTAAAATTGGGGCTTTCTTTCTAAAGTTATTAGTATTTTCCATATTTAAGTTTCTTCTACATGAAATAAATTCAGTAAAGGAAGTCTGCTTTTTACCAGCTAGTTCAACTCCAACTCTTCTAGTTAAGATCCTCAAGACGCAAAATGACATACTCCTGTGAAAACTTTTAATAAAAAGTTATTCTTAGTCCTCTAACTTAAGTGTCTTCATATACATGGGATCAAACACTTGAGGACAAACAATATATCTTTCCTAAATATTCAGTTATAGGTTTTTGATGAGCTGATATAAAGGGCCATCCCACAACCTCCTGCCCAGAGTAATTTTGTTTGGAATCAATTTATTTCTTATTTTTTTCTTTAAACTTTATATTTTGTATTGGAGTATAGCCAATTTATAATGTTGTGATGGTTTCAGGTGGACAGTAAAGGGACTCGGCTATACATATACACTTATCCTTTTTCCCCTGAACTCCCTTCTCACTCAGCTGCCACATAACACTGATTAGATTTCCCTGTGCTGTACAGTAGGTCCTTTTTTTAAAAAAAAATTTGTATTTGTTTATTTTACTTTACAATATTATATTGGTTTTGCCATACATTGACTTGAATCCTCCATGGGTGTACATGTGTTCCCCATCCTGAACCCCCCTCCCACCTCCCTCCCCATCCCATCCCTCTGGGTCATCCCAGTGCACCAGCCCCGAGCACCCTGTCTCATGCATCGAACCTGGACTGGCGATTTGTTTCACATATGATAATTTACATGTTTCAATGTCATTCTCCCATATCATCCCACCCTCGCCCTCTCCCCCAGAGTCCAAAAGACTGTTCAATACATCTGTGTCTCTTTTGCTGTCTCGCATACAGGGTTATCGTTACCATCTTTCTAAATTCCATATATATGCGTTAGTATACTGTATTGGTGTTTTTCTTTCTGGCTTACTTCACTCTATATAGTAAGTCCTTGTTGGTCATCCATTTTAAATATATCAGTGTCTTCTAACTTATTTAAAACAATTTTCTATGTGTTCTTGGGCAAACTAAAGGCCATGCTTCTAAGTTTCCTTGTCTGTAAAATGAAGCACAGGAGAGGGATTATCTCAAGGATGTTTTATATTCCAATCATACTATTTGATTTTGAGATTCTAGATGAAATTCAGTGTGGATAGAAAGGTAATATGAAGTTGGACAGAAAGACATGAATCATGAAGTTAAAGAGGAGAAAGCTTAAGAGTTAAATAGGACCATCTTTCTCCTGCTGAGTCTTCACCATAACTCAGGAAATGTCCACAACTTTCTCCTCCCCCTGCTGATTTTCCCTTTTCTCCTTTTATCCCCTTATTTTCCTCCTCTTTCCCCCATGCCTTTCTTTCAACTTCTCTCTTTCTGTTTTATTCTTCTAGAGGAAAACACACACAGTTTTTCTAGGTGGCATATTTAGGATATTTTATAATGAGTACCCCAAATTTCTATTTTTATATAGACTGATATTGAACAAAAAGTGTCAATATCCGTGTGTGTTTTTAAAAACTTTATTATGTGTATCTTAAATTAACTTTTTCATTTCCCTAGCTTTCCACCTGAGATGGCAAAGCCTCAGTGGAGAGAATATATATTAGAGAGTGAGATTCCTTACGCCATGATATTTTTCCTTTCCAATATAAAAAGGTCATACTAATTCACTGTGCATATTTTGGTAAAATGGATTTTTTTGCTTTAATACATTAGTCTTATTTTCTAATGAAATTCCAGTTATTGTGATTGTATCTGTATTTGATCTCTTTTCCTTTCTACCTCAAATAATCAAGGGCAAAAAAGTCTTAGATTTACTTAATTTAAAATAACAAGTAAAAAGAAAAGCAGTTTCATTTAGAGTTGATTTATCTCGGACTTTCTCCAGGTGTTTTTTTGTTTTTGCTGTCTTATAATTATGTTTTAGTATTGAGGGTTATTTTTTGTCAAAGTATATTTCTAGCAATTTAGTATAATGTTGTAAATCAGTCAGAGTCTTTAAAAAATTTGTCCTGCCAAGACTGTGAAATGCATTCCTACATATTCATTTTTGAATTGATGGACGGATGACAGGCAGTAGGCAGCAGGATTGAGTACTAAACGATTCTTGTGTCAGGCTTCAGAAATCTTAGCAATCTGATCTGTAGCACATGAAAGGGAGTAGAACAAAAAGTAAAACCAGAAATATGTATGAGAATTTGGTCTAAAGTCAGAAAATAGCAGCAAAGAATTATTTTTACGAGGAGGAAGAGAAAGATAGTAAGGTTAAAGAGCTGGAAGGTTTGATACCAATATGAAAAAAGGACCTGATTATTTTACATTTTATTGAAAGTTTATTGTTACCTAACTGCATGTTGAAATTTTACAGATTAGTTGAAAGATTGTAAAAATGATTGAACATTTAAAAGGTTGGATTTATGAAGGTGAGAAAACAGCAAAGTGGGTTCTAACGATGATCCTCCAGGAAAAGGTAGGGTGATTTGGGCTTCCTTGATAGCTCAGTTGGTAAAGAATCCACCTGCAATGCAGAAGACCCTGGTTCAATTCCTGGGTCAGGAAGATCCACTGGAGAAGGGATAGACTACTCACTCCAATATTCTTGGACTTCTCTTGCAGCTCAGCTGGTAAAGAATCCGCCCTCAATGTAGGAGACATGGGTTCGATCCCTGGGGTGGGAAGATCCTTTGGAGAAGGGAAAGGCTACCCACTCCAGTATTCTGGCCTGGGTTGCAAAGAGTCGGACACAACTGAACAACTTTCACTTTGGCAGGAAGAGCATGGCTCTGGGAACTAGAAGTCCTTTGCCTTTTTCTACAGCTACTCCCAATGACCCAAGTCTCCAGACAAATTGCTTTACCTCTTTGTATCAGATTGTCTGCATTAGATACTGGGGGCATTGGTTGATTTTTAAGGTCTCCACAGCTCAGAATTTATAATGGCTTCTCATCTACCTGAGATATGGAATGAGAAGAAACATGCAGAGTGTACGGAATTAACCATGGAAGAAAAAAAAAATACAGCATTCTTAAAGCTAATGATGAAACATTCATAGAATTGGGAGAAATTTTCTTTAATCTATGATGTGGACATTTGGGTTCAATGTTTATCTTCTTTCCTTCCCTCTACAAAGCCCATTGTCCTGCTTATTCTTAGCAGTGTTCAAATACCAGCCGTAAAATATAATAAAAAAAGAATACAAATAAAATTAATGCCAAGTACAATTTCTTCTGTGAAGTCCATTGGTTTTACCCAGCCTGCCCTACTTTTTTTCAAACCCGGTTTGCATGCCAATTTTGTGTGTCTCTTTGCAAACTATGTTGCAAAAAAAAAAGGTTAAAAAAAGGAAATAAAAAGAAAGACAACCACAAAACTAAACATTATAAAACTAACAAACTTTCAGTACTTAAAAGCAAAATAACAGAATTGCATTTAACTCTGTACCTAAAACCTTCACAAGCCCAAGGAACTGAGAAAATAATTAACTACTATTCCCTAGGAGAATGGCAAAAGGGCTTCAGGGCTTATTGAGCAAGGACTTGCCAATTTTTAAAGTCCCATGCAGTCCAACGTTTCCCTGACTTGATTCCTGCCTCTGAGGAAATCGAATTCCAAAAGTGAAGGAAAAGGGAAGTTACCCTAAGGCAAGGTGGTTCCCTTGAAAATGATGAAGGCTATTTTACTTCCTCGTGTGTCCCTTCTGCCCCCTACACCGTCCCCCATGCTGTTTTTCCTGGAGAGTTCACCAGTGTAAGGGATTTTAGTTTTCCAGTTGCTTAAGAGATCCATGTTTCAAAAGTCAAACCATTAAGAAAAGGATAGCAAACAGCAAGCAAGGGATCCCGTGAAGAGGGACAAATTGACAATGGTATGCTCTTACGAGCTCTTTGCTATTTAAGGGAATTATTACCCTTTGAAAAAATAAAATCATCAGTTAGCAGTAGTTGGAAAACAAGTCAGTTAATTGTAGTGAACACCATTGCTCATGTTATCCCTGCGTTTTATTTATTCTTTATTTGTTAAGGTAGAATCTCTTTATTTTACGTATTTTGGACATGCCCGTGTGGCATGTGGGGTCTTAATTCTCTGACCAAGGATTGAATCAGTGATCCCTGCATCTTAACCACTGGACTTCCAGCGAAGTTCCTATCCTTGCGTTTTAGAAAGAATATTTCAAAAACATCTATTTTGAAAAATCTACTTAAAAAGTCAGTTAGTAAACTGACTCTCAAAGCCAGGGAAATAGGGGAGTCAGAAGCCTGGCAAAAAATATACCTTGCAACCCTTGGTTCTGGGAGTGAAATGTTGGGTCTGTTTTCTGGAGTCAAGAGGGAAAGAAACATTCCCTATTTGATTCTGTATTGGTGTGTAATATGTACAGAATTTTTGCAGGTGAGTGAGTGAGACAAAATATGTGACACAAACACACTTGGCCTTTCTGATAGCTATTATTTAGGAAGAGGAAATGCAGCAGTGTGTAAAAGACCTGGACTATTAATAATCTTACCAATGGTAGAGCTGAATATCATATCACGGATAGGAGTGACAGATCGATACAATCTGGCTTTTCCTTCATTCAGATTTTGAGCTCGTGGCTGGAAGCCAGGGTTATATTTTCCTCTCTTTGTTCCTCCCTCCACACGTGCTCCGAGAAGCAGTTGTTATGCTTTCCTTCCGTTACTCAGCCATGTTCAGTGTGCTTCTTTGAGGCCCTAGTGAGAATTTTAATCAGTCCTGGCCGGTAATTACTGTCTCTCTCCAGATGAATCTCTTACACAGACTTCATTTTTATTCTTCACCAGTCTTAAGAAGAAGGGTGTTGCTGAAATTCTCTGTGTTTCAGAGCTGATCCGCTGAAGTTGTATCACTAGCAAGAAAGACATAAAGTGCTTCCTTTTCTCTTCTTGTAGAATGGCATTATTTTTCCTTGCTTCTCTCTTTCCTGTAAAATGGTGATGATACTTTTTTCTTGACACTACTAATGCAAAATACTGGTATTTTGTAGATTAGCTATACCCTGGTTTTCCCCCTCCTTGACTCTGGGAATATGTAACATTTTATAATTTCTACTTTGAACATATTCTATTTGGTCTAAGAAAAACAAATTGGTTAGGGACAATGGCTATTTCACCTTCTAGTGCATTCTTAACTTCCCCAGTGTTCCTCTGCCATGCTTCTGAATGTCACACTGAATGAATGCCAGATATAGCTTGAAATAAAATTCTTAATTTCAGTAATTTTTATTTGGTCTTACTCTCCATGGCACCTCAGACACCTCCTTGTCACATCCAATCATCTAAATTATCTGTTCCAAAAACTTATTTCTTTAATATATATTCATACAACTTTTACTAAACCAAGACGCTGAAGCCTATGAGGGTTGCAAATAAATATTAATATAAATTGGGGTTCCTACCCTAATATGAGAATAGCTATGTAAATAAATAGCTGCATTATATGATGATGTGCCAAGGGCTATGTGAATGGGGCAGATAGTAAATTTTATAGAAGTTCAGTAGTGGTATTGAAACATTCTGGCTGCTGTCATCAGGGTATGCTTCACAGGGGAAGTGGCTTTTAAGCTCAGCTCTTAATGGTAGAGGGAATTTCAAATGAGTGGAAGGGAATTTTAGGAAGAGGGAATATTTTTAAAAAGATACAGAGGTATAACAATGATAGGTATGTACTCAGGAGGAAGGCTATAATATCTTGGAGCCTCTAAAGCAATTTGTTTATTTATGGCTGCACTATATGTCATGTGGGATTTTAGTTACTCAACCAAAGATCAAGACCATGCCCCTTTCAGTGGAAGTGCAGAGGCTTAACTACTGGACCACCAGGGAAGTCTCTAAACCAATTTATTTAGATTAAAAATTAATACTGGGAAATTAGTTAAGTATTAGATTGTGGGTAACTTTTAATAGAAGGCTAAGAAATCTAAACCTAATTCAGTAGGCATGGGGTAGGACATGATTAGATAGTTAGGTTTGGGAGAGTCTATACTGGGAGCCCCTTTGCCTGCTCTATTGTGTTAAGGATTGAATCCAGGACCTGAGCTTGGAAGAAGCAGGTGGTCATGGAAGGGGGGAGACAGATGTTAGACATTTTAGAGGCAGAAGTCACAAAATGTGAGGTCCAAGCAAATAGAAGGAAAGAAACCTGAGACAAACAAGATGTGAGGCTGCATTCTGCCCTGCAGGACTGGCTGGGTGAGCCTAGTTTAACATGTGTACATCCTGGGGCACAGCGGGGACCACAAGGTGGGGTGTCTATGTTGGGAGAAAAGAGCCCCAACTGTACTTCTTCATTTCTGATGCACAACTTCTTCACATTTTACATTTCTGAAATTAGGATGCTTCTTACCATCTCTGGGTACATTAAATGCGGACGTTTTCCTTGAAAAGAAATTGGTAAATCGATGGTGAATATTGCAATTGATGGCACTTTATCATCATAGAAATAAAGTATAAAATGTATATTATTACTGTATTAGATTTTCCTTTCAAACTATCAAATTATTTCACACTCATTGTTATTAAGCCAAACACCCAGTAAACATAAATTACATTTAAGCATTAAGCACACAGTAAATATTATTCATCAAACTCCTACATTGCCCAAAGGAAAGAATCACTGGGAAAATAAATCAACTGCCAGAGCTTTGGGGAGATTATGGATGTATCCATCAAATGTGTACCACACAGCTCTTGTAAGAAAGTCACTCTTTTAAGGGCTGGAGGGATACAAAGATGAACGAGAAAGAAACTCTCTTGGGGTAGGACTGGGGGAGGTGAGCTTACAAGTTATTACAAAAGAAAGGCATGTGCACAGAATTTTCATGGAACAAAGTATGATTTATCATAGAGAGATCCAGCAGACGTGCTTCAAGTGCTCTGGGGAGGGGATGCTCATATCCGCTTGGGGATACCAGGCAAGGTTTCATGAAGGAGGTAGCATTTAAGTTGGGCCAGGGAGAATGGGTAGGATTTCCACAGGTAGAGGTGAAGTAGATAAATGTGGGCTTCCCTGGTGGCTCAGTGGTAAAGAATCTGCCTGTGAGGCAGGAGACATGGGTTCAATTCCTGGGTCAGGAAGATCCCTGGATAAGGAACTGGCACTCCAATATTCTTGCCTGTGAAATCCCACGGACAGAGGAACCTGGCAGAAATAGTCCATGGGGCTGCAAGAGAGTCAAACATGACTTAGCAACTAAACCACTACCATACAATCACAAGTAAATCCAAGTCAACTATGTGTTATGGGCAAGATGAAGTTTGAAAAACCGTGCATATTCAGGGAACACAACAGTCCCAAGTAGTTGCAGGGCAAACTACAAATAATAATAATAATAACAAGAAACATTTATTGAGCAAACACTATGTACTGGCTCCTATTATGTTTTACTGGGTGATATGTAGAATGATTGATCCCATTTTAAAGCTGAAGACAGTGAGCCCAGGTCAGTTAATTTACCCAGGGGCCTAAGAGCTCAAGCCGAACCAGTTGGCATTATTCCTTGCAGAAGTTGTGTGCACATAAGGGCACACACAAAAATATACAGTAGTGAAAGAATGCTGGACTCAGGTCAGGGAAGGTTCTACAAATTATGTGATGGAGTCTGACGTTGACCCTGTAGCTGATGTGAAGGCAGTCTCTGCATTTGAAAGACTTGGCCTTTTGGTGTGTGTGTAATAGAATCAATGTGTGTAGTGGTCTTCATTTTATTTATTTATTCCTTTGGCTGTGCTAGGTCTTTGTTGCTGTGAGGGGGCTTTCTCTAGCTGGGGCAAGCAGGTGCTACACTAGTTATGGTGTGCAGGCTTCTCACGCTGGTGGCTTCTCCTATTGCAGAGCACAGGCTCTAGGGCACCTGGGCTTTAGTAGTTGTGACACAGAGGCTGAGTAGTTTTGGCTCAAGGCATTAGGGTGCAGGCTCAGTAGTTGTGGCACACAGTTTAGTTGTCCCTTATTGTGTGGGCTCTTCTTGGACCAGGGATTGAACCAGTGTCCCCTTGCAATCTGCATTGCAAGGCAGATTCTTAACCACTGGACCACCAGGGAGGCCCTATAATGATTTTTAGGAATACGGCATCAGAGGAGTACAGGCTGTGTGCCAAATTCTAGCAGCCTCTGGGAAACTTTTAAAACCCTTACATTTTTATAGGACTTTACATAATCAAAAAACCTTTTCCTCTTCCTATGTCATTTATTTTAATTCTTAGACCAGTGTGGCATGTCTCCCTGCATTGAGTATATGGGGAAATGTACCCCTCACTGGCACTAACTTCGCCTAAACAAGCCCCAGGGCTGACAGATGGTAGAGCTAGAGAAGGAAACAAGATCTTCTGGAGCTTAAATCATTGCTACTGCCTTTTTTTCAAATCTTTTTTTTTTCCTTTCACTGGTTTTACATCAACAATGCCCTCATTACATTCAAAGGTGTAAATGGGTCTGCATACAGTAACTGATGGGTTTTCTCAACACCAGAAATCAGTTCTCCTAAGTAGAGAATAGTATCTGTGCCCAACAAGAGAGAACAGAACAGTTTCTGGTTGACACCAGCAGGGCCACACTGGTCAGGTGCTTGTTCAAAAAGCAGTAGCTTCTGTACTTTTCCATTGGTGAGGAGGGAGCCGTCCTTGCTGCTCCCACTTGAAACAGTGTCCGGACTTCATGGCAATTTTCCCAGACTTCTCTTTTGGGAACTGGGCCAGCTGTCCAACTATCTTACATTAAATCATTCATCTCACAACCTTTCTAATTTCCCCTTCCCCACCTGCAGCTTATTAGTGAAACAGAATGCTCACGGTGCTTGGCTGAAGTGTCCCTATTTCCAAATTCAGCACAATTCTTTGTCATATATTTGAATATTAAATTTCAATACTTGTTATTTCAAAGACCGTCCACTGTGTTTTGAGTTAATATCCTGGCCAATGAGGTGCTGAGCAATGACCTGCTCTTGAGATTGACAGCACATTGTGCTTTTAATATTGTCATAATATCTCTAAATGTAAGGGAGAAGAATGTATGAGTTTCCTAGTTGCCATGACAAATTATCACAAATTTAGTGCCTTCAAACAACAGAATTTTTGCAGAGGCTACAGAAACTGTCATAGGGCCAGGCACCATCGAGGGCACTAGTAGAGTCCTTCCTTGTCTCTTCACAGTTTCTGGTGCAGGCTGTTGATACAGAGCCATGGCTTGCTTTACAACTGCAAAGCTTACAATCCAAACTCTGCCTTTGACATCACGTTGTGTTATTCCTGAGTGTGTTTTTCGAACATGGCATTTTCCTCTTCTTATAAGGACTTATGCCGGTCATATTGAATTGTTGTTTAGTCCCTAAGTCCTGTCTGCCTCTTCTGCAACCCTGTGGACTGTAGCTGTCTGTCCATGGCTCCTCTGTCCATGGGATTTTGCAGGCAAGAATACTAGAGTGGGTTGCCATTTCCTACTCCAAGAGATCTTCCTGACCCAGAGATCGATACTTTGTCTCCTGCTTTTTTACCATTGAGCCACTTGGGAAGCACCATGTTCGATTAGGGAAACCCTGAGACCTCATCTTAACCGCAAAGACCCTATTTCTAAAATGAGTCATATAGATACCGAGAGTTAGAGGATTTCAACATATCTTTTGGAGAGATACAGTTTAACCTATAAGGTAGTAACCAATAATTGGTACTTTTCCTTTTATTATGGTTAATGATATACAGATATAGATTATGAACTTAAGAAGTTTAAACATTTTAAGTTTACAATCTTGAACTATAGTTGAACTATAGTAGAGGAAATACTATTTTGTCCTTTTTTGGTAAATTCATAGTAGTTGTTAGAACCACTATTTTAATTGCTTCATAATGAGACATTATTTTTTCTCTGTCTTTTCTACCAGATATGAACTACATGAGGGTAAGGATCACACCTCATTCATCTTTATATCCAGACAATGTTTGCATAATTTGGGAAGGCAATATTGCACAGTGGTAACCCTGTCTTTGGAAATGGATGTTGTGAATTCTAATCCTGGCTGTGCTAGGTATTAGCTGTGTAATATTAGGCAAGTGTGTTAGCCTCAGAATCTTCACCTGGAAAAGAATGAGAACTATATTATTATTCTCATTGTTTTATGGGATTAAACTCTTTAGCCCATTGCCGAGCTGTTACTATGATTATATTCTCAGTAAATGTTTGTAGAATTGAGTTGAAGGAAGTCTAGTGATCCAGTAATTGTTCTGCCATTAAATTACTCTGACACTGGCAAAATCTAAATTTTCTAGGCCTTAATTTTTTTAATCTGAAAATTAAGGGAGTTAGATGAGATGGCTCTAAGTTTCCTACCAGTCTAACATTCTGTAAATTAAGCTAATATCTTCTGATGACTTATAGTTCTAGGTATAGTTGGCAAACATGGATTTACCAAAGAAGTATGTATTATTATTGGTTTATCTTCCATACTTACTATTTTGTGCTGCATTTTTTGGTTTTATTATTTTAACTAAATAAAGTTAAGAAATATTTACTGATGTCCATTGTTAATCAGGATCTGTGCTAGGTTATGGACATATGCAGATGATTAATATACTGTTCTTTCCTGTACTGTATTTGAATCTCAAAGAAATTGAGATTTCCTATCTTTTTTTTGAAATTATAATTAGACAGTGATAGAAAAGAAAGGATTCTGGTGTTCTAAAGTCACCCTATTCCTGTTTTGTACTTCCTTCTGGTGCACACACATCCCTCCCCCATCCCACCTTCCTAGACTCAAAACAAAAACCAAGAAGGTGTGGAACATTTCCTTAAGTTGCTTCCTGCTGGCCCTTCTCTGCTGATTCTTTACTATTGTCAAAGGCGAGTCTCCTACAGGTAGCAGGGCCAATCCAGGCATCTCTGGGTAGTGAGGGGATTGTAGGAGTGTCTGCATAGAGACTCCAAAGTGATAGCTCTTCTTGGAGCCATTCCATTTGGATGTGGCCTGTTTAACACCTTTCTCCACTCAGTTGGGAATATTTAAGGCTTCTCTATTAGATAGTATTTGAGCTGAGATTTGAAGGTGTGTATACATGTATATATATGTGTAAATATATATATGGAGAGAGATAGCAGAAACAAGACAAATGAAGGCTAATGGGGAAACAGTGATTCGGGCAGAAGGAAGTGTGAGTGTGAAAGTCCTAAAGAGAAACTGCATCTGTCAGAGGATTAGAAGTCCAGTGTAACCAGGATGTGGTTTGATATGACGTTACAGGATCTGCTGGAACATACACAACCTCAAATGACAGGCTAAAACTTTTGGATTTTACTCAAAAGCCAGGGGGAAATTATCTGCATCTCAATAAGTATTTTATTTTTCCAAGTATTACACAAAATTCCAGTCTCAGACAGGTTTATTGCTTCTAAGAAGTTATTTCTAAAGCCCTGAAGTCCTTCCCAGTTCTAATGAGGTGACTCTGTCCACACCTATTGAGCAAGTTAAGTAGAACTTGAACCCGAAGGGTGACACATGGTGTTAGATAGGGGAAGAAGAAGAAACATCGTCACTTGTTTACCTTGAATTTTGATAAAAGATGTGGATTTTGAAATGGAACTGTGTGCATGTAGTGGGGGAGGTGGAGACACTAAATGACTAATGAGAACTGAATTAGGCAACTGATAACTGTTAACTTGAGAACTGTGGCTTGTGATAGGACAAACCAATGCTCTTTGCTTGCATAAAAATTAGTGGCCCATGATTGCATTACTTTCCTTTATGATTCTATTTTATGAAAATTTTATCAGTCCTTTTTGAGGAGGAATTTTACTTGGTTGGAAGAAAATGATTAAGAAATATGAAAGAATTACCTAAAAATCCCATTAAGCAAAATAAAATCTTAGCCTATAAACAAACACCAAACCTTCAGTTGATAGAACAATAATTCTTATCACTAGCATAAACAATATGAGGACCTACAAAATCATAAGATATCACTATCATTAATATGTGATTGATTTTTAAAAATTCTCTGTGAGTTATCAATATTTTAAAAGTTGACCAACTAAAAAAGAATGCATACTTGTTTTTTTTAAAAAAGGTGCAAACCATATATAGAATAAAAATTGAAAGTCTTCCTTCATAAACTTTCATATTTTTCCCTGGTGACTCATATGTTAAAGAATCTTCCTGAAGTGCAGGAGACCTGAGTTTGATCTCTGGGTCAGGAAGATCCCCTGGAGAAGGGAATAGCAGTCCACTCCAGTATTCTTTCCTGGAGGATTCCATGGACAGAGGAGTCCTACAGTGCAGGGAGTTGCCAAGAGTTAGGTATGACTGAGTGGCTAACACTTTCACTTTCACTCTTTCCCTCAACTCCTCCAGAGGTAACCACTGTTGACAGATTAATATATGCAGATCTTCCTCTCCATGCAATGAGGTTATGTCATGATAAACCTACTGTAAACTGAAAATATTGTTAGTTGAAATACATTTGATACATCTAACCTACCAAACAGCATAGCTGAGCCCAGCTAAATTTAAATGTTCTCAGAAAAATTTATTCATCAATATTTGGGCAAACTCACTTAACATAAAGTCTATAAACTGATGAATATTTCATGTAATTTGTTGACTACTATACTGAAAGCGAGAAATAGAATGGTTGTAGGTGTATTGATTGTTTATCCTCATGATGACATGGCTGACTGGGAGCCATGTGTTGTTGCCTTGCCCAGCACCACAAGTATTATTTCCTATGTCACTAGCCTGAAAATTAAAATTCATAATTCAAAGTATCAGTCAGTTCAGTCACTCAGTCGTGTCTGACTATTTGTGACCCCATGGACTGAAGCATGTCAGGCCTCCCTGTCCATCACCAACTCCCAGAGATTACTCAAACTCATGTCCATCGACTCAGTGATGCCATCCAACCGTCTTATGCTCTGTCGTCCCCTTCGCCGCCTGCCTTCAATTTTTCCCAGCATCAGGGTCTTTTCAAATGAGTCAGTTCTTCATATTCTTCACAAAATCAGATGACCAAAGTATTGGAGTTTCAGCTTCAGTATCAGTCCTTCCAATGAATATTCAGAACTGATTTCCTTTAGGATTGACTGATTGGATCTCCTTGCAGTCCAAAGGGCTCTCAAGAGTCTTGGTTTCTTTTGAATGGCACTTTCACATCAATGTAAAGTTGACAAATTCTAAGTCAGACCATTTTAAATAGGGAACCATCCATATTATGTAATCTTTTTATGTTTATACAAGTCACTGTATGTGGCTCAGTGTTAAAAGTATCTGCCTGCAATGCAAGAGACACAGGAGAAGAGGGTGCGATCCCTGGGTTGGAAATATCCCCTGGAGGAGGAATTGGCAACCCACTTCAGTATTCTTGCAAGGAGGATCCCATGGATAGAGGAGTCTGACAGGCTACAGTCCATGGGGTAGCAAAGGGTTGGACATGAGTGAGTGACTGAGTACAAAATGATACGTGATCTTTCTTTAAGCAAAAAGAATAAATGGGATCATATTGTGTCCATCATTCTCCTTTCTCCCTACTTTATTTGTCTTAAAAATGTTTTTGCACATAATTGTCTATACTTTTCAATGAGTGCCGAGTATTCCACTGAATTAAATTATCACAAGTTATTAGCTATTTCTCAACTGATATTCATTTAAAACATCAATTTTTCACAATTACAATGTCACAAGAAGCATACTTGTTTTCTGCACATGTAAGAGTACTTTTGTAGAATAAATTCTTAAAAGTAGAATTCTTGGAATGCATTTTAAAATTTTGATACTGTTGAACTGTGTGCCTGTGTGCTTCAGTCTTGTTTGACTCTTTGAGACCCTGTGGACTGAAGGCCTCCAGGCTCCTCTGTCCATGGGATTATCCAGGCAAGAACACTGGAGAGGGTTGCCATGCCCTCCTCCATGGGCTCTTACCAACGCAGGGATTGAACCTGGTCTTCTGCCTTGGCAGGTGGGTTCTTTGGCACTAGTGTCATTTGGGAAACCCACTGTCAAATTACTCCACAAATAAAATTTTATTGATTTATATTCCTCCAAAGTTCTAAGAGCCCATTTGCTTGCAACTTCACCAGCATTGGATACTACCAGTTTAAATTTTTTGTTCATTTTTTGGTGGGCAACAGTTAGTATCTAACTGTTGTTTCAAGTTTTACTTTCCTGGTTACTTGTATGTTTGAACATCCTTTAATAAGCATATTGATGATTTGAGCTTTCTCTGTAAGTTATCTCTTCAGAGTCTTTGTTCATTTAAAAACACTTTTCTTCAAAGAATAATTTAAATATTCCTTATGTATTATGGCCTTTAACCAATTATGTATCACAAATAATTTCTTGTTGTCATTTAGCTTTAGCCTATGTATATTATAGCTTCCACTGAACAGAAGTTTTTTAACATTTATGTTATTAATGCTCTCTGAACTCTCTAATCTATTCTTACTGAAATACTATAATTTTCTGCTATTATTTTGAATATTTAAAGTTATTTTTAGGGACTTTCTTGGCTGTCCAGTGGTTAAGAGTTAGCCTTCCAATGCAGATGGTGTGGATTTGATCCCTGATTGGGGAGCTAAGATCCCACATGCTTTATGGCCAAAAAACCGAAACATAAAGCAGAAGCAATACTGTAACAAATTCAATAAAGACTTTAAAAAATGTCTATATCAAGGAAACTATATTTACATTTAGCTCCTTAAGTCATCTGGTATTATTTTTATAACTTAATAAAAGACTATAACTTAATTGTTTCCGTACAGGTACCAATCCCATTTATTGGAAAGGCTATTCTTTTCCTAATGAATTCAAATAGGTTAATAATATAATAAATTTATGAATATGCATGGATGTGTTTTGGGTTTTCTATTCATTGGCAGTATTTGATTTTTCAGTATTCTTTTCATATACCTCTCCTACTTGACCACACAATCCTAACTCTTCTATACCCAAGTAGGGTAATTTTCTCAATGTTCATCTTACCTCTATCCCCTGCCACTATTTTCAAATTCTTCTTAGTTAGTCTTGTGCACTTGCTTTTTAAGATGGGTGTAAGAATATGTGTCAAATTTTATGAACAAGCAAGCAAACAAAACCTATGTAGATTTTGAATTCAGTATATTGAATATTTTAGAAAATTTGAAGATAATAGACATCTTTACAAGAAGGACTTTCTTATATAGGAGCGTGGTATTTTTTTCCCTTACTCTGGACTTGATAATGTTCTTCATAAAATATTAAAAATGCTTGCTAAGTTCATTCCTGTTTTATGAAATTTTGGCTATTTTGTTAGTGTTTCTTTCCTCTGTTATTACAAGTTCATATCATCCCCTGCTGCTATATGAGAAATTTATATACCCTTTGAATCTTATATTTAGGAAAATTATCTTACTAAGTCTGTTCCTCAGTGGATTGTCTTGGATATTCTAGTTATGAAGCCATGTCACAAACAAATCTTATGGTTTAGTTTCTTTCTTTACAAATTCTATACCTCCTATTTGTGATATGAAGTACAGCAGTGATCATTGGTGAGAGTTATTGTCATCTCTTCTTTTCTTCTCACTGTATAGAAATACATTTCAACACTGAAGATGTTATTTGGTGTGTGTTCCTGACAGATACTTTTCATTATGTTAAGAAAGTTTCCCTTCTATTTTTAAATTCCTTAGTATTTTTCAAAGCAAGGAAATCATACCAGTCTTGGTGTCTGTTGCACTGAATGTTTTCTTTCATCCAGAGATTTAGTGATTTATGTTAATATCTTATATCCTACTGTTGAAGTATCTTTGTATTCCTGGGACACATCCTACTGTGTTGAGAAGTATTATTTTTAATACAGTATTTGGCTCAATTTGATATTTTATTAAGACATTTGTATCAGAATTAATAAGTGAGATTAGCTTAATATTCTCTCTCCTTTCTTTCCTTCCTTCATTCTTTTATGCCTTCTATATATAGTTTGTATGCTAAGTCTCTTTAGTCGTGTCTGAATCTTTGTGACCCTATGAACTATAGCCGGCCAGTCTCCTCTATTCATGGGATTCTCAGGCAGGATCAGATTAATTAGCTTTAGAGAATGCGTCTTGTTTTATGCTCTTGGACAATTAATATAAGATTTGTATTTATCTTGAAAATTTAGTATAGCACTGGTAAAATAAACTGGATCTCATCTCAAGATTTTTTGACTAGTTTGAATACTGTAAAAAATTCTGTCCACAGAATTATAGAAAATTATAGAACTTTGGAATATGGGTTAATAGCACAAAATTTTTCTGCCAGTTTAGTTTTTCTTCTTTGATGCTTTAGAACAATGTTGTTGAATTAATTTTGTTAAATATCTTCTCCTCTACCCTTTTCTTTCTATTAACAAACATTTACTGAACACCTAGGTATAGGTGTTCATATAGAAAATGAGGTGGTTAGAGGAAATTAGACAGTGTAGAAACAGACTTGTGAATAATTAGCTTTATCAGTTCAGTTGTGCAGTCATGTCTGACTCTTTGAGACCCCATGAACTCCAGCACACCAGGCCTCCCTGTCCATCACAAACTCCAGGAGTCCACCCAAACCCATGTGCATTGAGTCGGTGATGCCATCCAACCATCTCATCCTGTCATCCCCTTCTCCTCCTGCCCTCAATCTTTCCCAGCATCAGGGTCTTTTCCAATGAGTCAGCTCTTCGCATCAGGTGGCCAAAGTATTGGAGTTTCAGCTTCAACATCAGTCCTTCGAATGAACACCCAGGACTGATCTCCTTTAGGATGGACTGGTTGGATCTCGTTGCAGTCCAAGGGACTCTCAAGAGTCTTCTCCAACACCACAGTTCAAAAGCATCAATTTTTCGGTGCTCAGCTTTCTTTATAGTCCAACTCTTACATCCATACATGACCGCTGGAAAAACCATAGCCTTGACTAGATGTACCTTTGTTGGCAAAGTAATGTCTCTGCTTTTTAATATGCTATCTAGGTTGGTCATAACTTTCCTTCCAAGGAGTAAGTGTCTTTTAATTTCATGGCTGCAGTCACCATCTGCAGTGATTTTGGAGCCCCCAACAATAAAGTCTGACACTGTTTCCACTGTTTCTCCATCTATTTCCCATGAGGCGATGGGACCAGATGCCATGATCTTAGTTTTCTGAATGTTGAGCCTTAAGCCAACTTTTTCACTCTCCTCTTTCACTTTCATCAAGAGGCTTTTTAGTTCCTCTTCACTTTCTGCCATAAGGGTGGTGTCATCTGCATATCTGAGGTTATTGATATTTCTCCTGGCAATCTTGATTCCAGCTTGTTCTTCCTCCAGCCCAGCGTTTCTCATGATGTACTCTGCATATAAGTTAAACTAGCTTTATAATCTAACTGTAAAATACTAAGTCTTAAAAGAATGATCTGAAAAAAGTGATATGAGAATGAAGGCAGTCACCATGTCTTGCCCTTTGTCAGCAGCACACAGTGTCATTCCAGGACCTTGCTTCAGAGGTGTAAGACCTCCTATCCATTAAACTACCTATGTATCTTATAAAAGTGATATGACATTTCAGAGATGAAGTTAGATAAGAACTTGGAATTCTTTAATTTGTTTTATAGACAATGAGGTACTACTGAATTTTTCTGAGTAGGTAGATAACTTGATCTGGTTTCATTTTATTATGAAATAAAGGCGATGATGAAGGGAAAGATGGTTTCAGGGTATTATAATTAATAAAATGGCAATTAATACAATGGAAATCTTAATGGCAATTTTATAGAATATGAAGTAAATAGTAGAAAATCTTTGTAAATCAAGGTTTGAAGGTTGAAATCACATTTGTATGGAAACATTAGTTTTTCCCTACAGTTATCACAAAGGATACTTTGATCAGGGTAGTTATTAAAATAAAATATTTCTAACTGTGGTGCTGGAGAAGACCCTTGAGAGTCCCTTGGACAGCAAGGAGATCAAACCAGTCAATCTTAAAGGAAATTAATCCTGAATACTCACTGGCAGGATTGATGCTGAAGCTGAAACTCCAATACTTTGTCTGTCTGGTATGAAGAGCCTACTCATTGGAAGAAACCCTGATACTGGGAAAGATTGAGGGCTGGAGGAGAAGGGGGCAACAGAAGATGAGATGGTTGGATGGCATCATCGACTCAGTAGACATGAGTTTTAGCAAACTCAGGGAGGTTGTGAAGGACAGGGAAGCCTGACATGCTGCAGTCCACGGGGTCACAAAGAATTGGACACAACTGAGAGACTGAACAACAAAGTTATTAACATATTTACTAATTAGTGTGACACAGGTCCTGATAATCAGAACAGAGAACTGATCTATTTTGATCAAAATACACCAAGTCATAAACATGTAATTAACAAGGGTGACCATACTGGTATGTACTGGCTGAATGTCAAACTTCCCCTTGACTCTGATTTTACAACCATGGATCTCATAATCTAAAGTATTCTACTTGTTAAACACATTTCATAAATCTAGTAAAAATTTTATTTTCCAATTTCTGAATTTAGTATATTTCTCTAAAATCTATTCTTTCAATAGATTTCTATAATTTATATTAGCTTAAGATTAGTATCACACAACTTAATTGATACAATTTTAACATCTGTTTGTAAAACCTGATTGTTGGTTGGCTTAGTGTCCTTATATCAGACAAACATGTCATTTCTATTTGGTATCTTGAAATATTAAAATATTTACCTAATTTTATAAAATTCCCAGAAGACGGGTGGACTGCTGTCCTCAAGTAATAGTGTTAATTTATTTCATGTACCTTATAGTAACCTGGAGATACTTTAAAACTCAATCTCTCTCTCACATCTCTCTCTGTCTCTCTCTCTCTCTCTCACACACACACACCATAAATGTCTTTATAATTGACCATATTCATTAGTTGCCAAAGTCTCTACAACTCCCTTTTGTATTACACATTTATATTATTTTATCAAACTGAACCTTGGAGGCATATGTGTTTGTCATCCCTGATTTAGATCTTTATAGGGCTTCCCTGGTGCCTCAGATGGTAAAGAATCGCCTGCAATGTGGGAGACTTGGGTTCGATTCCTGGGTTAGGAAGATCCCCTGCAGAAGGGATGGCTACCCACTCCAGTATTCTGACCTGGAAAATCCCCATGGACAGAAGACCCTGGCGGGCTACAGTCCATGGGGAAGCAAAGAGTCGGACACAACTGAGTGACTTTCATTCATTCATTCAGGTCTTTGGAGACATCATTTTGTTCATGTCATTATCCAATTCCAATTGTAATGAGTCATGCTGTGATAGGGTTTTAAAAATTTCTGAGGTGACTCCATCTCTTAAGCACCGTTAACTCTGAAGATTTTACGATTTACATTTGGCAGATTTTGCTTGAGCTGAATTTGCTTTGACTTCCATTTTAAAGACTTTTTGACTCTTTAATATTCTACTGTTGAACTTCCCAATGATTTTGAAAATGACAATTCACTTTTTATACTATCCAAAACTTCTCATTTTGATTTTATTTTGAATCTTCCTTCTATTTATGTCTCCTGCTCCTCCTCTGAAACTAATTTCCTTAAAACCATTTCCCTAACTTCCACCAATAAAAGCATCAGTGAAAGTGAGTAATTCATGTTGTTGCCCTTGGTGCATGTGCATTGGCAGGGACCAACTGGAAATGTTCTTGTGCCTGTTTGGTTTGCCTGTTACTTTCATGCCCTCTCCATTCCTCCCTTGGACCAGTTGCTGATGTTGTAACTAAGTCTAGTCTAAGACATGGCCAACTTTGTGCTCTAAATGTGCTTCCCCTCCCATTGCTCTTTGTAGACATGATGGATAATTTTAGTGAGGATGACGTAGTGGAAGGACAACCAGAGGAATGTTGAATGATCACAGCCCAAGTGGCAGATATAGTGTTTTTTTCATGAACATTAATGAGCCAAGATGTTTGGCGAAAGTACATTACAAAGACTTCGTGAGAGGACATTATGACTGGACCCTGTAGGTCTTGCTTATATTCATGGGGAATCGGTATCCACACATCCTGACCTTTACACTACATTGGCCCATATTAAGTAGGAGAGTGGATGTCAAACTAATGGCAGAATTTGGGGAAATTTTTCTTTTTCCTTTACAAAAAAGGTAGACAGTGTTTTGAACACAACTTGCCATAGAACATGAAAGTGTAAGAGTTCTGGCTGTTTGAAGAGAAAAAAAATATAAATCTATTTATTTGAATGCTAAAAACTAGCCTTCTCTCAGGGGCTTAAAGAAAAAAGCCCTGAGAAATGGGAGTGGACTGCAAGATAGTGTTTGTGTAACAAGTACCTCAAACCACAGAAGTCACATGGGCTCTTTCTGCTTTGCTACTTTTGATTACTTGTCAGAGGGTTATACTTTTAGTTTCCCCCACCCTGCAAGGCCATTCAACCATGTGCTAGCTGGAGTAATCTTTACTCACAATGTCTTTACAAAAGCTCAGGAAACAGAGCAGCAATGGCAATTTCATGGAGTACTATGCTGGTCCAGGGCATAGCTCCTACTCCACACTCACAGGCAATTTTACCATGGATGATGATAACAGAAGGCTTCAAATGCTGGCAGATACTGTGGCTACTTTGCCTCGGGGAAGAAAGCAGGTATGAGGGCTATTTTTACCTTTTACAGTGTTCTTGTTCTCTTGAGAGCAGAGTGATATATTTGTCTGACTGCATGTTAAAAATGTTATTTCAGATCCTTTGAAATTAGTGGCTCAGAGTATGAGTGAAGAAAGAGGCAAGGAGCCCAGAAAACTCACACTCTAGTCATTAAGTCTTAATTTAAGATTTAAGACCATGAGAAAACATTTTTAGGGCAAACCTGAAAGAATATTATTTTCTCACTACAAGAGGTATTCTGATAAAATAAAATCATTAAGCATATCAGCTTGAAGATGGTGTATATTGTAGACACAACCAGTTTGAGAATTATTGCTCCTTTTTCCTATATGTCTCCCATTGGGAAGGAGTCCTTCCCTCCCAGGCTGTCTCCCAGTCTCTAATAGTCATGTCAGTTCATAATCCAGGGAGAAGACATATTTTTTAGTGCAAGTTTTATTGACAACATTTTCTTTAGTTCTGGGCTCTGGCATGTACCTCACACTATTGGGAATTAAGACTTTTATTGAATAAATGAGTGCAAGATCTGCCACTTAGTAGCTATGGAATCTTGAATAAGTCATTTTCTTCTCTAAGATTCAGTTTGCTTTTTTCTGAAATGAAGATAATAATAGAACCATCCTGTGGGGCTCTCCTGCGATGTAAGTGAAGAAATGCGCGGTGTTTAACAGAATGACTGATATGCAGTATGTGCTCAATAACTCAGTAATTATGTTATTATTTTAATTTTGATTGCAAAGTATTTCCCTAGAGAGGAAAACTTATTTGGGAAAATCCATGTCCAACTGGATTTATTGCGAGTTTTTTCAATTTCCAACTTGTAAAAAAGAATTAAACCAAAAAAATCTCTTCAGATTTTGGTTCGTTAGCTTGCTACAATGTCCCACATACACATCTGAATGCAAAAATATTTAGAATTGTTTTAAAGCATGAATTTTTGCCCTTAAATCTTGCATGCACATTGTATGTTCCTCTTAAGCCTTCTAATTTCAGGATTACAGAGTTATAGCATAGTGGAAGAGTCATGATCTTTTTTTAGTGATGCACATAGCTGATTCTTTGGTATTTTTCAAAAGAGATAAGGGAATAATTTGTTCTGGTTTGGATGACTGATCTTTTTCAATTCCAAAGTGCCTTTATGACATTAAGTTTAATAAAAAACATTCCTATCGAGTTATTTTCTGAAAATAAAGCCCCTGTGGGAAGTACCAAAACCTTTATTCACTTTTCAGGTGTATAGCAGTGCAGGGTGTATAAAGATGAGAAGGACAATTTCCTGGCCTTATAGGGTTTACGATTGAGCAGACAGAACAAGTAGGTGTTATACAATATAAAGTAACATACATGCTCGAACCCAAGTACATGTCTTTGAGTACAATCTTCAATGAAGGATGTACTGTATATTGAAGGGTATTCCAGCGCAAAGGAATAATTAAAATGCTGAGGTACAGATCTTGGGGCCCTTAGGGCAGTTTAAGTAATAGTACATAACTGTGTTAGATAGACCTGATAAGTGTCTGTGTGGGAGAGGAGAGGAGACCTCAGAGCTGGCCTGCTTTTCATAAGATTTGGACCTGAGGAAGTAGTAATCTGACCAGCACCCAGGGAACCAACTGAGCATGACTGAATACAAAGTTTTAGGAACCTTACTCTGGAACCTTGCTTGTTGGTAAGTGGCTAGAGACTAGTGGTGAGGGAGCAATTTTTGCAGTAGTTGGAGAAAGAGGAACTGAAGGAATGGAGAAGAGACATAAAGACTTGGCTGTGAAAAGCAGAGGAGAAGAGGGGGCCACTTTGGTTTGAAGCCTGAGTGAAGAAAGCATGAACTGAAATGAAGCAATCAGGGAGTCTATGGGAGAAGATGAGAACAGTTTAGGTATATGAGATACAGTGTGTGTGTGTGTAATCTGTATATCTATTTACACATGCACACACACTTCCACACCAATTATTTTACTAATATGTTCACATCTTTTGTAGGTCTTTTCTTCTCCCTTTCCTCATATTCTTTCCCATGGTAAGACTCCTCCTATTCAAATGGCTTTTTGTTACTGTTGTGAAATTTACTTAAGGAAAATAAAAAGCAAAACAAAACATTTGTATATGATATATTTGATTCTGTACAATTATCATCAATGAGACTTGATGCAAGTTTATTCCAACCGTTCAGAATTTTCCAAATGGGTGTTCATTTGCTTTAACTGGTCTTTAGAGAATAACTATTCATTTGGCACTGACTGAATTGCAGGCAACGAGATCCCTGTGAAGCAATCCCACAAGCAGGTGTTTTCTGCCCACTGTTATTTTCAACCCTTTCAGTGCTGACGTCAACAATTCATACTTCTTGTTATCATTGGCTTTGGTTTCTGCAAAGCTGTATCTGGTTAGCTCGTAGTTTCAGATTAATTTTCAGAATCATTTGGGTGTTTGCACTCAACATTATTTAAAAATAGATTTCTCTGTGTTTGTATTATCTCAGTACCTGTTTTTGTAGGAGGTGACATATGCCCAGTGAGGTCTCCTAGTTTTGAACACAGTTTTAGGGAAAAAAAATCCCTGCAATGGAAAATGCTGTAGGAAGGAGATGGTATGAAGTAATGTTATCTTGATGAATGTTGTGATACTAAAAGAGTAGCCATGGGCCTTACACCCATTTTCCCAAGGGCAGTAGGTCACCCTTGGAAAGTAGTTTTCACTGAATGCTCTAGTGAAAAACTGACAAACAGAGGGGAAGACTGAATATGCATTCGTGGAACCACACACTGTTTTTCTTTGTTTGGTTTTCTTTGGTTATCAAATTATTACTAAATAGACAACTTCTGAAAGGGTGATTTCAGTTATAAGTCAGATATAGAATATTGTGCTGACTTTGTATGTATTTCTGAGATGGATTCTGCCCTTCAGGAGCTTTTATTTTATTTCTGGCCACACACTCATCTGTCACCAAAATTCCTAAGTGTTCTTGATGTTAACAAGATATTTTGATCATTTAATGAATACTTTTAGTAGAAAACTGTTAACTTCATTACAAAAGAATTTGATAAGTAGTCTCTAATCCATATTGTGGTGTGCTTAGCGAATATATCCAAAAATTTTTCTTGAAAGAGATTCATGAGCCCACAATAAGAATTTCTTGAGAAGCTGCAAAGTTGTACAGTATTTACATTCCTTAAGAGCACTTATAGTTAAGAAATTGAGTTCAGCTCCATTATTTTGTTAATCTTAAAATATTTCTGCAGAACTGTGTTATTCTAAGCCGCCTGACTAAAAAAGCGGAAAAAACCTGTATTCATGGAAGAATTGGGAGGGTGAGGTAGGGTACTGGAAAGGGAGCAGAACACACAATTTGTGGACTTTTGAAACAAACAACAAAAACAAAAATATCTCATCTGTGAATAGGTATCTGCCCCTCCCCCCACTCTTGACACTTTCAGGAAATGAGTACACAGTGAGGAGAGGAAGTAGCAGGCTGTTACTTAGCAGCAGAAGTGGCTACAGTGTGAAACTACAAGCTCCTCTGCAGGGCTGACTATCTGGCTCTGCTACAGATTTTTCCTATTTTCTGCAAACTGACAGTTGAAATATTTGGTCTTGTTTCCCACTAAAGAAGGACATTGTGAATCATCTCATAGCAACAAAAATTATGTTGCATTTTTTTGGTAAGCTTTTAAATCACCTGACTAAAAACACAAGAGTTGGGATCCTCAGCCGAAACCCCAGGCATCTTTATATTAGAAGCTGAAAAAAAGTTAAAAGCATTAGTTGCTCAGTCGTTTCCGACTATTTGTGACCCCATGGACTGTAGTCCATCAGGCTCTTCTGTCCATGGAATTCTCCAGGCAAGAATACTGGAGTGGGTAGCCATTCCCTTCTCCAGAGGATCTTCCCAACCCAGGGATCAGAGGCTAGCAAGGGGTTAAGGAGTTTTGTCTTCTCAGGAGACATAATTGAATGTGTAGTTTGCAGCCCTGCCAAATTGCTAAACCTAGATTTCTCATATTAGATAATGTGTAATAAAAGACAGCTGTTGCCAGCATATGCTGTTTGTTGCATACCAGTTCCTCATTAAAGAGTTTTGGTGTCATCCCTCCAGCCCTGAGAAAAGACTCGGGTTGGGAGGGCGGTCTAGGGAGCAGAGACTCCACTGGTCAGATTCTAGAAGAAGGCTGCTCACTTCAGGGAAAGGCTGCAGACAAAACTTGTTCTAAAGTGTAAGATCTTTGATAAGACCTCAGACATACTTCTTTTCACGTAGACAGATAGTTTGGTCGAACCCTAAGAACATTCCTTTGGTTGAACCCTAAGAACATTCCACATCGCCTGAGTCTGAGAGTTCAGATAAAAAACAAGTAGGTACTGTGTCTAGATGTGGCATGTGTCAGAGAATTTGATGGTGCCTCATTTATTTAAATTTTTTTTTTTTAACTTAAATGTTAGGTGCCTATGACAGGCTCATTGCTGATCCAGAGTGGAAATTAATTTATAATTTGATTTAGTCTGATTTTTTTCTTTTTCTCACTGAACCCGAGTCAGTCCACAAGAACTGAGTTTCTTCTCTGCATCTCATGTTGTGCTAGGTAGAAAATTCCATTTTAATCTAGTCAATTAGCTAGAGTAGAACTGTTAGCCCAAGAGAGGTGGGGAAATTTCCTTTTCTGCAGACAACTTGGATTTGTCTTGTGGACTTAATTTTGTATTTGAATCTATCTAGAATGATTTTTTTTTTAATTTAGAAGGCAGGTTAATGGAGGATGAGATGAAATCTTGAGATTCTCATCAATGCTATGATTATTTGCTTAGCAAATGTGTATTTAAAATTGATGAGGAAAAAGTCTCAAAACTTTAAGAATTCATTAATTCCTGCTAAATGAATGAAAATGAACTATTCATTCATTTAGCAGTTGTGTATTTAATGTTAGGTGTCTATGATAGGCTCATTGCTGATCCAGAGTGGAAACTAATTCATAATTTGATTTAGTCTGATTTTTTTGTTTCACTGATGACCCATGTCAGTCCACAAGAGCTGAGTATCTGCTCTGCATCTCATATTGTTCTAGGCAGATATTTCCATTTTAATCAGGTCAATTAGCTAGAGTTTGACTGACTTTGTTTTCTATTAGTCCTTTTGCTATGGTTCTTGCTGTTTTAGAAGTCAGTTTTTTTTTTTTAATCCTTGTTTGTTTTCTTTCATTAAAATTTTATTTTATATTTTTAAAAGTCTACCCTTGAGCTTTTCCTATGAATATTTAATTTAATGGACAGATTTGAAGACTCATATAAATCTTTGCATCTCCCACTACCACTTACTTGCTTGTATTGTTATCTAGTAGTTTACTTTTGTTTTTCTGTTTAGCTGTTTATATGGTTCCATTCTATTCCAAACCCTGTGCTAGGTGTTGGGGTAGAAATAAAATGAATACATCCTTCAAGAGGTCCAAAGGCTACAAGTAATTATGAACAGAAGTGAGGTGTTTAATCCCATCTGCCTTCATATAAGTACACATATATGCTTCCACATATATAAATATATGCATAATCTGATGAGTATTGATAGCAAGAGTAATATTTTTAAATATAAAGACTAGTTATGATTTACAGATAGCATGATATGACCTACCTAAGTAGTTTACATCCAAAATAAGGATAAAAGCCAAGCAAATGGAAATAATGAAAATAAAAAAATATGAGTATAGTATAGTTGAGAGGTTGAGAATGTTTGGGCATATCAAGTTTATTGCTCTCTTCCACAAGAAGGCAACCCACTGCATAGCTGAATGGTCCCCACTCTTGTTAACGGCACTTATCAGGACAAAATCAGGCTGAACAAACCACACAAACTGTAATAGGCCTTCCGCAGTTAGTCCTTATAAATTAAAAATAGATTGTTGTTCACTCGCTAAGTCGTGTCTGATTCTTTGTGACCCCATGGATGGCACCATGCCCGGCTTCCCTGTCCTTCACTGTCTCCTGGAGTTTGCTCTGATTCATGTCCATTGAGTCAGTGTTGCTATCTAACCGTGTCATCCTCTGCTCCCCTCTTCTCCTTTTGCCTTCAATCTTTCCCACCATTAGGGTTTTCTTTTAAGCAAATATAGAGAAATGTGGTGTTTTTTTTTTTTTCGGTTCTGAGCCTTCTCTTGTTGTAGTCTTCAAGAGGATATAAATGATTTGCAGTCCAGAGCTAATAAAAGAGGAAAGTATAATAAGTTTATTATTATTGTAGGAAGACATCAGTTTTTCATTGGGTTAACAATACTGACCAGTGGCCAAATTCTGAACTCTGAACCATTCAAGAAAATTTGTGAGAATGCTGGCATTTTGTACTTGGTAATTCAAATTCCTTACAGTGATGTAGCTTCTCTAACAAATGCCTTAATGAAGATTTCATTTGTGCATTAATTTCTTCTGCATACTTTTCTCCTTTTGGCTGTTATCTTCTATTTTACTTTTACTTGTTTGGACTCCTGCATTACCTCCTGATATTTTCTGTAGTCATTGATATATAAGAAGCATAATAGGCTGCCACTTAAATAAACACCTTGGACTAACCAGTAGCATGAACTTCTGTTTTGGAACATTGGACCAACACTTGAGAAAGAGCTGATTAACATTTGTTAATGCCTAAGCAAAGAACCAACACAAAACACACAAAACTCACTATAATTACCTTAAAAAAAGAGATGACACCTTTTAGCAACTTTTCCTTTATTTATAATGATAGACTGTATCCTGGAAGCTTATCTCTAAATGATCTCTTCCCAAAACAGGCAGAGAAGTAAAGTGAAAGTGTTAGTTGCTCAGTCCTGTCTGACTCTTTGCAACCCCGTGGACTATAGCCTGCCAGGCTCATCTCCAGCGAAGAATACCAGAGTGGGTTGTCATTCTCATCTCCAGGGGATCTTCCCGACCCAGGGATCAAACCCCGGTCTCCCACATTGCAGGCAGATTCTTTACCGTCTGAGCTACCAGGGAAGCAAAAGGTTATGTCATTTACAACATTTATACCATTCTGAAGTTCCTTTCTTTTCTTGGCTGAAATCTCACTGTACTCTTTTAAAATCATTGCAAAAATAAATCATAAAAATAATTGAGGTTTTGAGTCCCTCATTTTATCCAAATTATGCTTCTAGGTATTAGATGATTTTATCCTTCTAAAAACAGTAACATATTGAACTATTACAATAAACAGTCATTTCAACAGTATCTCCCCAAACTATAAACTATTTGGGTTTTATATGCCATTCTATGGGTGTTATTTTTTCTTTGGATTTCAGTGTGATTATAAACTGTTGTGGTTAAACTTTCAGAGGCTATTTCAGGTACAGATTAGATATGAAGTTCTTTTTGGAAGCTTTGGAATTTTGCCACATTACATTAACTCTTTTGCCATAAGGTGTTATTATCGAAGCCTCTTTTAATCTTTCAAATGTAATACCTGAATGGTTCCTTTCCCAGCTCTCCTTTGCTATCACTGGAGAATGGAAATCACTGCCTTTCTGTAACAATTTCCCAGGAGTGGGGCCAAAGAAGAGTCCTTTGTGATTTAGAACATTTTACAGATGTGTCTTAAGGATCTTTCAATAACTGTGTACTTGTATTTTTCAGCTTGCTCTGACAAGATCGAGTTCTGTGGGTGACTTTTCCTGGTCTCAAAGGTAAAGAATTTCATCTGTTTTTTGGTGTCTCACGAAGATGTTTAGAAACACAGCTTTCCAGGCTGTTGATATCTCTCTCTTTCTCTCTCTCTCACACACACACACACACACACACACAGGGACAGTCATATATACTACAATTTATACAAACATCAGCTATTTTTTATTGACAGTTATTTTTAATGATAGATATGTGCCAAATGTGATACTTTGATCTTCATTCCTTTTTTTTTTTTTTAACAGAAAGCTTGTTACTGTGGAAAAACAAGATAATGGAACATTTGGATTTGAAATTCAGGTGGGCAGTTTTCAAATTTTCCAGACTTTTAATTAAGAAAGTGGCACCGGCAATGTCATGGTATTTACAAAGAAAGAATGAAGTCGGGCTTAGGGATTGATAGAGGCTGTGACTTGTGCTCTATGTGTGGCTGTTTTTGGTAGTTTTTCAGTGTGTAGGGTACCATCAAGGAAAGAAAACATTCAAGCAGATAAAATAATCACCCTGAGATTTACTCAACTTCTTGTTTCTCTTTGCTTTATTCTTCTTGTCGGTCTGAGACTGATCAGAAACTCTTGCTATCAGTCAGCTCATAAATAAGAGAATGACATGCTCTTTATAGGTGAATCTTATATATTTGCATTAGTGATGGGTTTTGCATAATAATTTCTTATACTGTGCATCAGATTTTGTCTACACTTCAGTATTCAGAGATACTTGAAAGAAATGCATTTGTGTATATGGACTGGATCTATTCATTTATAGTTACTATTACATTTGAAAATACTAAAGCTTTCATATTGGACTTTATGAGAAGTTTGTACTCTTCCTTAGTGATAACATTTTATAACTATTATTTGAAAATACTTAAGAATATTTGGCTCTATGCGTGTATTGCCTCATGCTGTTGGAAATTTTAAGTCTTTATGGATTTCTATTTAATAGCCTAAGAATTTAATTTCTTATTTGCTGTCTGCTTCTTCATGGCTATATTTGTAAATATAATGCATTAGGTCAAACAAAGGCTTGTCTAATTAACCACAACAGAAGTAGTTTAAGTATTACTGTGTTCTTTTTCCATTACACTTTGCATTTCTTTTAGTAGCATTCTGCATAATCATATCCTCATGCCAAACATCAGTTTTTATATCTTAACTTTGGTGCTGGCTTCAGAAAACTTTGGTGACTAATTATCAGGGCAACAATTGGAAACTCAGTGTGTTTTAAGATTAGGAACAGGAAGCTGCTCTATAAGACACATTTTAAGAATAAACAAAACGGAACCTTAGCTGCAATGAGCAGGGAGAAGGCTCTCAGAGAAAAGAAGAGACCTTTTCCTTTCTGAATTCTACTTTTGAATTTGGTGAAATCTCTAGTTCTTTCACTGGGCTTCAGAAACATAGTACTCTCTCTTATTCTTCATTGTCATGGAACACTCCCTATTCTGTATTGTAGAGACACTGTGCTTTTTGTGACCACTTCTTTTCAAATGAGAATTATGCCCAAGGATGTGCAGTGATTGCTACTGAAAACAGGAACAGACTGCTCATTTATCCTTACTTAATGTGACCAAGGAGACTCTCTTCTCATCTTTCTATAGACATATCACTGCTTCCGCCACATTTCTCCTTCATACCATAAACACTACATGGAGCAAGAATCAAAACTGTCATTAGTAGACAGCAGGTTATAGTGGCCTGAACCTTTGTGGATTCACATGAATGATGGCTTCACCTCTGGACTGTAGCATGTTATTTTAGTGATGCAAGTGTCCATTCCTCTGCAAATTCCCTATGGGTGTATGCTTTCCATTACTAGCTCTATGCATTACCTATTACCTAGTACTCACAAGGTTTATAGTGATTGTCAAATAGGGGGCATGCCCTGAGAACATTTTAAAGGCCAAGTAGAACCTCACATACCCTTATTGTGCCTCCAGGACATGTATTTGGGTCCTGGTCAGTGGGGCACAGGGCATGCTGGGAGAGAATAAGTCCAAGTCCTCTGGTTTCCATGGATGTTAGCGTTCTGCTGATATGGAGAGACCAGAACACAAACCTTAGATTCATTTACAACTGAATTTGTGTTCTTTCAGTGCTACTTTAGTAGGCTCTTAGGCATTTCAAATGAGATAACATATGTGAAGTACTTAGTACTTAGTAATGTGCCTGGTTCCAATAGAAGGTCAGCAAATGACAAGGTAGAATCAAGGCTATTGGGCATGAGAAAGTAGTGTAATTTTGTGTCTCTAGGAAATGACTGAACAAAAGAAAAATATCCAACTGATTAGTTCTTTCTAAAGTTTTGGGACCTCTGCCTATCTCTAACCACAAATTTTACACCTGTGGCAAACATATACGCAAGTGCATGCTACATCAATTAAAGTTTCCCCTTCACTGTACTTACTTTGCTTCCTGGACATGGAGCGTAAATTCTCACTGCTAATGAGAATCATTATAACAGTGGTTTCCCAAAGGAAATTCTCTTATAGCTTTGGTCCATGTGTTGCGTGAACCAGACCATGCTTCATTTCTGGAAGGGCCTAGGCGGTGGCAAAAAATTCCCTGGCCAAAAAAAAACTCTATTAAAGGAATCTCTGATATTGATGGAAAGTAAATTCAGTTCAGTTCAGTTCAGTTCAGTCGCCCAGTCATGTCCGACTCTTTGCGACTCCATAGACTGCAGCATGTCAGGCTTCCCTGTCCATCACCAACTCCTGGAGCTTGCTCAAACTCATGTCCATTGAGTCAGTGACACCATCCAACCATCTCATCCTCTGTTGTCCCCTTCTCCTCCTGCCTTCAATCTTTCCTAGCATCAGGGTCTTGAGAGTAGATTACATGATCTCTAAAAGTCTCATCTGCCTTTAAGATATGGGGATTCTAAATGCCTTTCAGAGTGAATAGAAATCCCTTCAAGGTTAACAAAGTCAAGTTTCTAGAAGTTTCTTGCATTGATTGACTTCTGGTTCTGCTGGTTCTGGAAATTGTATGTCTAAAATATAAAGGAATGGACATCAGACATTAGTTTTTCCACAAGGACGCAGTACTGGAATGTGGTTTAATTTTAGGAAACAGATATTAGGAAGACCTACTCAACTCAGAATGCTGATTTTGACTCTAAATGGAACTAGGCCTCATAACTTAAATATGTGAAAAAGAAGAATATAGATCACTGGGGCACTCTATTCATCAAACACTGATGCTGTGTTCTTGGTACAAATCGAAAGGAAAAACAAAACCAAGTTGCTTTTGCCAAATTGAGGCAAGAGGTGAAGCATAACTTTTTCTCTTTTAGTCGAGTGGCTAATGAATTGGTGAGTATTCAGGGCAGGTGTACCAACGAGCATTCAGGAATGAAGATAATTGAGTCAATTATAATGCTTTCGAATTAATGAAGGGCAGATTGTCATTATTTGCAGAACTCTGATTTAATATAATTACTGTTGGCATATCTCCCTTGCTGGATGTGTAATGTTTCATACGCTCCTGTAATGAGTACTTTAGCTTGGGAGAACCACATAGAGATTTTTCTCTCTGCTCTTGGCTACTGTTGTTTTATCCTACTGGGGAAAGAGAAACTGAATTTTTCTTGTTAAATATACAATAGCATCAAGTGGTCTCTTAGGCATGAAAGTCTTAAATCTTAAACCAGTCTTACACTACTTGCTTTCTTAAGCCAGATGTGTTTTCTTTTAACATTTGTTTATTTATTGTTTGGTTGTGCTGGTTCTTTGTTGCTGAGTTGCTTTTCTCTAGTTGTAGTGAGTGGGGACTACTCTCTAGTCGCAGTGAGGGGGCTTCTCATTGCAGTGGCCTCTCTTTTAACAAAGCACAGGCTCTAGAGCGTGTGGGCTTCAGTAGTTGTGACTCACAGGCTCAGTAGTTGTGGCACATGGGCTTAGTTGCCCCCTGGCATGCAGCGTAATACTGGACCAGGGATCCAACATTGTGTCTCCTGCATTGGCAGGCAGGTTCTTTACCACTGAGCCACCAGGGAAGCCCTAGATGTGTTTTTTTTTTTAATGAATGGGGTCAGCTACAGAATGTGTGGAAGTGTCAGATTGGTCCTTAGATTCAGTTTATACTCAGAAAAGCTTCCCAAATTGTTATTTGTACTTATGTTATGTAAGGTAACTGATACTGCTTAATTTTTTTGACAAATAGATTTTGAGTTTTTTAATAGTAATTATGTATCTTTCTCATTTTACAGACTTACAGGCTCTCAAACCAGAACACCTGCTCCACAGATATATGCACCCTGATCTGCAAAATCCAGGAGGACAGCCCCGCACACTGCGCTGGCCTGCAAGCTGGTAAGTCAGAACTATGCTCATGCTTGGGATTATTTAAATAGCAAGAAATTTTATTTTTTTTGCTGGTGAAGGTCAGGATGTGATTGTTGCTTTGAATTTCCTCAGCTCCTTTATGTTGCCAAGGTTTGGGGCTTGTGTGTTTTGTTTCATTTGTGGGTCAGGAAAGATTATTTAACCAACCATTTTAACACTTGTTTTTCTTGGCATCTCCCAGGTGATGTCCTTGCAAACATCAATGGTGTGAGCACAGAAGGCTTTACCCACAAACAAGTTGTTGACCTGATCAGATCGTCAGGAAACCTGTTAACGTAACTATCTGGCGGCTTCCTGTGGGGCTTAAAAAGTTGTTACGGTCTCTCATAATGCCAGTCGAGTGAATGAATAGGCTTTTTGTTCAGGATCACAAGAAGGGGGGCAGTGCGCCATAGCTTGGGGACTGGGTACAGACGTTTCTATCAGTTCCTTTTGTTTCTCAAGGTTTCCTCAAACTTGAACATGTTGTCAACATCTGAAGTCAGAGGGCATCAGGAGCCCAAACGTCTGCGTGGGAAGGATAACATTTAAAAAATTTATTTTTGATTCAAATTCAATTAAACTGGCCCACATTCTCTTTAGACAGAGAGGAATGGATCCAGTTTCCGTGGTTGACATAATCCTGTGGTTAGAGCAAATGAAAGTTCAGAAGGGCCGAGCTTTTTCTTCTTGTAACACCAGCCAGTTGTTTTTCTCTCCTGGTGTTCTGTCTGAAAGAAGAGTCTGCTCAGCCCTCCTGCCCTGCAACACATACACTGACTCTGCTACTATTCCCGATTTACTAATGGGATGTGCGTTTCCCCAATAGAGATTCAACTGATGTTTCCACCCTTAGACCCTAATAAGACAAAGATGGAATTCACCCATTCATTAAAATAATATTTATTGAGCAAATACTGTATTTCCAGCTCTGTGACAGGCTCAGGGAGACAAAGACTCTTCTATTGCTTTATTTATTAAGGAAAGAGATAGGTAAGAAAAGCCCACAAAAATAAGTAACTTTGATATTTAAATTATGATAACTATTATGGAGAAAGTAGAAAAAGGGATGGGATAAAACACTGAGGGAGAGGGCTGCATTTTTCGTTTAAGTGTTAAAAGTGGTCCTTTCTGAGAAGGTGAATTTTGAGCTGAGAGCGAAATGATGAAAAGGGATGGTTCGATGAACTCCTGGTAAGAACATATCAGGTGAAAAAGAGAGGTTTGAGTTATCAAAGTAGGCTTGGCATGTTCAAGGGATAGAGAGATAGCCAGTATAATTAATTGGTGGCTGGTGAATTAAGAAGAATAGAGTAAGAAATGAAGACAGAGCATTCTCCAGGACACAAAGCATGGGTCTCACCAGTCAGGTTTAATAGTTTAGAATTTATTCTGATTATCTTTTATTCTTTATAGTCATCTCGTGAAGTTGATTTTATTCCTATTTATAAACAAAGTGACTCAGGCTGAAATGAGGTTTAGTTAAAACCAACCACCTAGTAAGTGCCCGCACTGGGATCTGACCATCTGCTCTGGATGACAGGATCCTTTCTCGAGCTATCCCACAGCTGTTCCTTGCAAGCTGCCAATAAAAAAATTCCCTGGACACTCTTTTGTGATTCTAGTCTAAAACTTCAAAGGATGCTTTTTTTTGGGGGAGGGGGCAGTTGTGTGAGAGTAATTTCGAAAGATGACTTGTGGTGGAAGAGGACCGTGTCCAACTCTATGGTTCCTATGAGTTCAGGATAAAGGGTGAGGACCACTCTAGCTCCAGAGAAACTTCAATCTATGAAGTAGGAACATGTTCAAGGGAACATGCTGGTGGTTAGAATCAGAAACCTGTATTCCAAATGGGTGAAGTGGGCAGACCTCAGGTGTATACTTAAAGAGTAGTGGGTGGAGACAAGTGGAAATCCAGAGGTCAGGGAAATGAGAGACAATTTGTACAAATACTGAAGACAGCGGCCAGTCTATGCCTACAATTCTGCCCACAGATATCTGTTGCTTGGGTAGATCAGATCAACAGTAAGGTACCAAACAGATTCACATGGATCCTCCCTATCATCTAGAGTCAAGAGCCTATAATGAGAAAGCTGATGTGTTGGCTTGCTATGATCTCATTGTCTTGGGTATAATGCTATTGGAAACAGCATTATACCCAATAGACTGCATTTAATATTATTATTTTACCTTGACAAATTTCTTGCATCTTTATAGAGTTACAGCTTATTTATCAGAATGACTTTGAACGAATCCTTAAAAAGATGCTTAGTTTTGTAACTCATACGTCATATTTATCTTATTCAGAATGATGCTTTAGTAGTCAAAATAAAGGCTTCTAACTTGAGCCCACAAAACAAATAAATCACTCAGGATAGAACAAGTCTCTTTATTTTCAGAAAGGCATTTGGTATAGGGAGAAAGAACACCATTAAATTGATAATTCTAGGATTAAAGTTTGTACACTTAAAAGTTTTGAGATGAGTCATTTGAAAGTTAATATCTCAGTAGTTCTGACCCGATTTGTTCTAGTTCTAAGGTTCGGGCAATTTACAGAGGTAAAATTTTCTAGAATCTTAAGGAAGAAAAGATTTTCCCATTTTAAGAAGTAGTTTTTTGATTTCATTGTTTGAAAGTCCCTAATGCGGGTTTTCAATTGCTGTATTCCTCATGCTTAGCACAATGTCTAGAGTCTGGCTCATAGTAGATGCCCAATGAATAGTCACCAAATGAGAGGTGGTTCAGCCAGACCACACAACACGTTCTAGTAGAGAACAACCATCATTGCCCTAGAGTGGCTTCTATAAAATGAGCTACAGTTTACAAATAAACCAGAGTCTTTTCTTCTAGTCACCCTCTCAAAGGGTGTATTTTTTTTTTTTTTTCCATATTCTTTCTTTGAATGTTGTCAGAAGGTTTGGCTTAGGTCCAGATACTTGAAGTGCCATGAGAATGGTGACATTTATGTTGCTTTTTGAGGACAGTCTGTGCTCAAAGTATAGTACTCCGTAAGGGATGGTGCTTGTTTGAGAGAATCACTCATGTTATTTCCCGCTCCCCTCCTTTTTTTCTTAAAACAGGATAGAGACTCTTAATGGAACAATGATTCTCAAAAGAACAGAGCTTGAGGCAAAGCTGCAAGTTTTAAAGGTAATTTAATTTAATACAGTGAGGCAAATTTTTCATCCTTGAATGTGTGAGTGGAAGAATAAAGATCTATTTGAAGAATTGAGATAGCCCTTGAAGGTGATGAGTCTAAACTGCTGAATTATCAAGAGCCATACAATTACATTTGCAGGAATATTAAATTCTACAAACCAGGGCAAATCACTTCCTTCCTTCCTCCTTCTGTCTATGGGGCTCAGAAAGGCAACAGGAAAGCACATCACCTGAAGAAGTTTTCATTAATGCACCTGTGATCTCTTTTGATTTACATTCTGTTTGGGAAAAAACAAAGATGGAGGAGCTGTCAATTTTCCTAAGTGCTGTATGTGTGTGCAGGAAGGCCTAGGATTTTTGTTTTCTGTTGTCCTTCCATTTTGCCTCCTTCTTACTACAAAGATCAAGTTCCTCTACTCCTGTGGATGTCCTTGAATCTACTTTTGCTGGCAAATACACTGTCAACTTTGGAGAAGAAATTGAAGTTTTCAGGAGATAGTGCACAATGCAGGATGTTCAGTGAAAATTCTCTGGGCTCTTTGAGGGCCTTAAAAATCTCAGTTTTTTAGAATGTGGAAGTTCTGGCAGGCCATGAAATCTAGGTCCTCACTCATGTGCATCTTAATTATTTGGCCCAAGAGGGTAGAGTTACCATATTTTTGTTTTATCTTGTATTCCTCCTTTCTCCCACATCTGATTTATCAACAAGCCCTGTTTTATTCTTTGTCAACATTAGTTTTATATTCTTGTCATTTTGCTTATCCCTCTGATCTTTTGAATCAATTTATAAAATTCCTTGAAAAAAATATCCTCTGTTAGATTTTGATAAGAATTGAATTGTCTTTACAGAATAAATAAGATCAATGAACATTTTTATGATTTTTGCTTTCCTTACTTCAAACACAGGGTCTGTGTCTTTCTATTCAAGTCTTTTATGTACTTCAAAAAATTCTGTATTTTCTTCATCCATTTTATATTTACACTGATTATACATTACATATTATATAATGTACATTACATATACACTGATAGATTTATTCCTATATAATAAATAAATTTAAATTGTAGTTTTAATTAATAAATATAATTATTTCTAAATTTTTCTTGCTGTAATTAATGTAGTTTTTTAATTTTTCAAATGCTTATTGCTATTGATATTTATGTAAATTTTAGATCCAAGAGTCTTGCTGAACTCCCTTTATTCTAGCTATATGTTTGCAGATTCCCTTGGATTTTTTATGTAAACATATTATCTGCATATAATAAAAGTTTGCCCCTTTACTCCCAATTGTTCAACTAGTTTATTTTTTTCTTCTCTTATAATATTGGTTAGGACCTTCAGGATATTGCAAATAATGACTGTTAGTTTTCAAGTTAAAAGAAGTGTCTCTAATATTTTATCATTAAAGTTTTGTAAGGAGTAAATAGCTCATCATATTATTTTTAGGTTTTTTAAAACTGTCAAAAGCTAATTTGCTTCTGCAGAAGAGAGTCTTAGTGAAAATCTTTTTTGAAAAAGTAAAACTGGCTGTTTCAGCCTTTTGTAAAAAAAAAAAAAAAAAAAAGAAATGTAGAATATAAGCTAGTAATGTTATTTAAAATATAAGTGAAAAATAGGTTTATGTTTCACGGAATAAAGAACTCTCTTGCACGACACATTTGCATGTTTATAAGCATTTTCTGTGCTTTGAACATTTTCTCTTAAAGTTGTAATATACATACTTTATTGTTTTTCTAACCTAGAACATTTTCAACACCTCCATCGTCTCCCAAAACATCACGAATCTTAACATCTTTAAACGTCCATTTAAACCTCCATCTTCTTTATTATTGCTTACTTTAGAAAATTCTATTTTTAAAATAAAAAAGACAGGTTTTTATTCCTAACAGCTGGTAATGAGCAAGTATACCAACCTGTGAACTGATTGGCTTGCCCCGTTTCTTATATTCTGTTCTTTACTTTTGGGTTTACTTTCCTTCTTGCCATAGTGTTTCTTTTAGTGAGGGTGGGTGGGTCTTTATTGAAAAATATTTATTTCACTGCTGCTATTGAAAGAGTTTTATAGGTAATTGGATTATTCTAAGCTGATGTTTGTCTCCTTAGCACTTTGATTGTATTGTTCTTTGATATTTTGTTTATGAGGGCTCTCCTAATTGTTTATCTTTTGTAGGTAATTTGCATTTTCTATATTTTCTTCTAAAAGTTTAAAGTGTTTTTTTTTAATATTGAAGTCTTTAATTCACTTAAAATTAATTTTTTATGTAGTATAAGATAGGATTCCAATTTTATTTTATTTTTTCTCTTTGGAAACTCAGTTCTCCCAGTACCATTTATTTTATACAGTCTTTCCTTTTCCCCAGTGGATCTGAAATGAAACTTCTGTTTTTACACTAGTTCCATATATGAATGAATCTTATAGGCTTCTAATTCTGATCCATTGATTAATTTGTTTCTCTCAGACTCAGCTATTCCACATTTGTAATAAATATTGATGTCTGATTGGGCAAGATTTTTAGGTTATTCTTGGCCCTTTAATTGTGCACATTTTAGAATCAGATTGTCAAATTCTATAATTTTGGAGTTTTGATAGGTATCATTGTTTTATACAGATCAATTTGAGGAACCTGCTATCTGTATGCTATTGAGCTTTCTTACTGACAAGACTATCTCACTAGATAATTTTTAATTATTTTTTGTATTTCAATAAGGTCCTATATTTTTATGCAGATAGACCTTATGCATCTTTTATTAGATTTATTCCTTTGTAAAATGATTTTTCTTCTTATATACTTTATTAAAAATATTGTTTTGAGGTTTATTCATAGATGTGTGAAATAAATTTTCCTATGCTGTTATTATACTCAAACACTTTGCCAGACTATATAATTTCTAATTATCTATAGATTATTTTGAGTTTCTCATGAAGATAGTAACTATCTATTAGGAATGATATTCAGCTCTTATTTTGCTATATCAGGTAAGGTCTACAATACAGTGATGAATAGAAACTAAACTAGTAGGCATCCTAACTTTGCTCTTGACCATAAAGGGAGTTCTTTTAACTCTTTCTTATCTCTAGGGATATACTTTTTATGTTAAGAAGGCTCCCTTCTATACCAAGTTTGCTAGTCGTTTTTACAGTGCTTGTATATTATCTTGTAGCAGGTACATTGTTTTTCTGTAAGTGTTGAGATGGTCTTCTCATTTATTTTTAAAAATCTGTCAGTTTGGTGAATAACCTTTAAAGATTTCTAATGTAAAAACACCCTTGCATTTCTATAATATATCCATAATTTACATAATTATAATAAGTATAACATAATTATGTAAATTGTGGTCATAATTTATACTTTTTATATACTTGTAGATTTGGCCTGCTGACATTTTCTTTAGAATTGTTGAAGGTAACTTCATTTTACAGATAGAATGGTCTGTAATTTTCTTCTCTCAGACTATCTTTTTTTTAATCTTCTTTTTTAGTTTTGGTATCGAATTTACTAGGCTCTTAACATGAGCTGAGGAATCTCTTCCCCTTTTTGTCCTCTGGCAGAATTCTTGTAACACTATCTGAATCACCTGGACTTGGGGCTCTTTTTGATGTGAATACTTCTAAACTCGGTTTTGGTTTCTTTATAAGACTGCTCAAGGTTTCTGCTGTTGTTTGTTTGTTTGCTTGAGCCAGCTTTATTGAATGATGTTTTTGCTAGTAAAGTTTTGAAATTTTCAAATTTAATGCACGAAGTTGATAATAAACATTCTATTTTCATCTTTTTCTTTCCTAACAAGCTGTGCTTATGTCCCCATTTTCATTTGTACTACTTTTTATGGCTTTTTTTCCCCCTTGGTAATTCTCTCTAGAGGATTTCCCATTTGGGGATCTTTTCAAAACCCAGTATTTCAATTTTGGTCAATTATTCATCTTTTTCCTGGTTGCTTTTAAGGTGTTCTTTTGTCTTTACTGATCTAGTTTCACCACAGTCTGATTAGGCTTGGATTCATTTCTAAATTTATCCTGCTGGGAACTTGCAGTGTCCTCAGTTTTTGTGACTTTCTTTGGTTTGGGGTAATTATCAGCTTGACCTCTGTGAATATACCTTCCTCATCGTTCCCTGGATAGTCTTCTGAAACTCCTGCTAGGCACATTTCAGAGTCTTTTGATTTAACTTCCATGCTTCTTAACCACCCTTTCAGATTTTGTATCACAATATGTTTTTGTTTAATTTTTTAATTGAAGTACAATTGATTTACAGTCAATTATGTTAGTTTTAGGTGTACAGCAGTGATTCACTTATACATATATATGTGTATGTATCTACGTTCTTTTTTCAATTCTTTTCATTGTTATGTTATTTTTTAATTCCTTCATATTATCTTTAGTAATGTTGTCTGTGTTCTGTATAGAATGTGTTCTTTCTGTTGAGTTTTAAAAATTAATTTTTTATTTTCAAATAATTCGTTTTCATGCTTATGTTTTCTTTTCTTCCTTTGTTTCAAATTTCTTATTCTTAGGAACATCACATTTCTCTCTCAGAGGACTGAAAATACTCTTTATTTTAGTCTTTGAACACTTTTCTATTTTTATTTTGTTTGGAGAGAATTCATGTACTGATTATCAGTTTTGTTGTCTTTCTTATCATCAAACTTCTGTGGCGTTCTGGAGTGTGGATTGCCTGCTTCCCCTGGCCTCTCGGTGCCACGCAGTGTGAACTGGGCAGTGGTCTCTGCTCTGCAACTCAAGACCTCCAGCACACAGCCAGGCCTGGCAGCTTGGATGCCTTCCCCGGGGGCCAGTATGCAGCTTGGGTCGTGAGGCTGCATTCATGTGCTTCTGCCCCTGTGGGTACAAGCTTTCCATGAGCTATAGTCACCCTTAGCAGCTTTGTTCAGCCTCCTTTTCATGGTGGTAGAGCTTAACCAAGTTTCTTCTCTCAAGCAGGAAACCTTTCTTTGTCTCTGCCTCACACAGGGTCTAATTTTCTCCTGACTTCTTTCTTTTTCTCCAGGTCTAGTAGAACTTTGGGTTCATTCCTATTCATCATCTTTCGTTTCTATTGCCTTTCCAATCTTGTAATTGTGAGATTTCCAGCTCATCACTTGGGCTGGAAATGTCTGGGTCTGACCTATTAACCAGAGTCAGATTGGCTTCCCCTTCACGCGATGACATTTAGTTTGTGCATCCTGCTACGTCAGTGTGCATTGTCTCACAAAGACTCCTTGTGTGGCCACGACCTCTTCTTCAGAAGCAATGGTCCCTTCTGAGCTAAATTTTCAGGGATTCCCTTTCTTGTGACCTATGATTCAAATGTTTGACATGAAAACAGCACATCTAGTGGGATAACTGAGGGAACTATTCTCTGATATTTACTGAGTTTGTGGCCCTTGGGAAACATTTTGCTACATTGAACTTTTATTTTTTAATCTAGAACTTTTAGGACAGTTATCTATGAAAGCACTATAAAAGTAGTAAGTGTTAGTTGCTCAGTCATGTCTTATCCTTTGTGACCCCACAGACCATAGCCCATTAGGCTCCTCTGGCCATGGAATTCTCCAGGCAAGAATACTGGAGTGGGTAGACATTCCATTCTCCAGGGGATCTTCCCGACCCAGGGTTCAAACCCAGGGTCTCCTGCATTGCATTGCAGGCAGATTGTTTTCTGTCTGAGCCACCAGGGCAGCCCAGGTGGCATATAAGTAGTAAAGTGCCATGGAAATGTTTATCTATAAGTCTCATGGAGAATGAAAACTTTGGAGACATATTCAACCAAATATCCAGTCTGTGACAGCAGAGTGTTTTTTTCAGAGAGCCACCCTTTCATGTATTCATTTAGCCAACATTTAAGGAGCAGCTTCAGTATGACAGGCACTGAACTAGGCACAGTGAGTTGAGCTGATGTGGCCTAGTAGGGTTAGATCTCGCCTACGCTTCAATTTTCTTCTAATAACGAGAGGTTAGATTGGTCCAAATACACCACTGTGATGTTAACAGTAGACTGAAACAGACTCTGAGGAAAATAGGGAAGCTTCAATGCAAACTAAAAGCTCTTAGTCACTTTGACACAGCTGCTCTTTACACTGGTATTTTCTTGGTTTAAGTGATGACATACTGAGATGACTGGGACAAACCAACAGATTTGATACTTAAAAACCTTTATTTTCACAGAAACTATTTGGCAAGCCCTGACTTTGTATTTATAGGTAGTAAGTACAGAAATACATCTTCCTCTTCTGCCTATAATTAGTTTTGAGTGTTGGTCTTATGCTCCCCAATTGGACTCTATCCTCTTGTAAGAGATAAACCTCTTTAAGAAGGAAAAAAGGGCTTAGTGTACATGCCAGATCCCTGCTGGTTCTGTACTTCCTGGTTTCCTGACTCTGACCTTCACATGACCTCAGATTTACAAGAGCTATAATTCAGGTAGCCCAGCAGTCTTTGAGCCAGGTAGACTATGTTTTAGTATCGAAAAAACAAGGAATTAACTGAGCGAGGTATTTTATGTCTTTGACTTGTTGGTCACATATTACATTGACAGGCATAAGGAGTGCCACTATATGTTACTGTATCAAGGCTGAGAAAATCCGGCCCAGTGATTGTTCATTCCCTGAACCAGCCAGAGTCCCCCTTAAACATGTAATGACATTCTTGTAATATTTCCTTTTCCTTTAGTCTTCCCCTTCCGAATGTACTTTCCCCCCACTCTCCCATTTTAGCCTTCGTCTACCCCTTCCAGACTGATTTGTACAAAGGACCACTTGTTTCTAACTAGGCTGCCTTTCCTTCCTGATAAATGTCCACAGGCAAATCTGAGTGGTGGGGGACCTAAACCTGGGGGCTTGCGGTGGGGACCTGAAGTGGCAAAGGAAGGGGTAGAGTAAAAAGCAGAGAGAAGGGAGAAGGAGCCTTTTTGCCTTGCCGGGTGCCTTCTGCTTCATTGACTTTCGATTCCCATCCACAGCCTGGCTGTGGGCTAGGCCAGGCCTCATGTGCAGTTGTGACCATTACAACAGCCACTTCATCCCTCCCTGGGCCACTGTTCTCATGCACAGGGCAGCCAAGGAAGGAAGCAGCTAAGAAGTCAAGAACTGTTAAGAAATGTTCTAAGTTTAGCCCTCCAAGGATATCTTTTAGAGCTGGTCAGCTTCCCTTTTTGTGTATAGAAAATAAATAGATTTCCCGCAGAAAAGACAGTGTTAATGACCCAGGCCTATAGAATGATGGTGGTATTTCTTTTAATCGAAATACAGTTGATTTATAATATTGTGTTAGTTTCGGATGTACAGCAAAGTGATCCAGTTATACATTTTTTTTTCAGATTTCTTTCTATTACATGTTACTATAAGATACTGAATGTAGGTCTCTGTGGTGTACGATAAATTCTTGTTGTTTATCTATTTTATGTATAGTGGTATGTATGTCTTAATCCTATACTCCTAATTTATCCCTCCCCTGCCCTGTTCCCCCTTTGATAAGCATGTTTGTTTTCTATGTCTGTGAATCTGTTTCTGTTTTATAAATAAGCTTATTGGTATCAATTTTTTAGGTTCCACATATTAGTGGTATCATATAGTATTTGTCTTTCTCTTTCTGACTTGCTTTTTTCTTAGTGTGATAATCTCTAAGCCCATCCATACTGCTGCAAATGGCATTATTTCATTCTTTTTCATGGCTGAGTAATATTTCATTGTATATATGTACCACATCTTCTGTGTCCATTCAAAATGATCATGGCATTTTTTTGAACATTTACTAAGCTGTATCCACCGTTCCACCCATTTTCATCTACTAATGCTTATAATCCTCATGAAAATCCCAGGGTTTAGGTTCTGTTGTCCTCATGTTAAAGATGAGAGAAGCCTAGAGTTTAAAGTCATGCTGAATCAGCTAGTAAATGGACACAAACCCAAGCAATCTGCTTTTCCAAGAATTTAAAATAAAAAAAACCCTAAGTATCATTGTTTCTATTATCTGTCATCTCTATTGAAACAATGTCATTGTTTCAATTTGTTGGTGCTTCTAGACTATTTCTTGAGAAATTGGTGTTTCCAATATTCCCCTATTACACAGAAAAAAAAATCTTTCAAATGAATGAGAGGGATTGTTAGTGCTAGAAAGAAATGAAAAAAATGAATTGAAAAATCTGAACATCTGAAAGTACATTGCTATCTTCTCTGGGGTTTCCTAATAATTAGCACTTTTTTTCTTCTTTCTCAGCAAACCTTGAAAAAGAAATGGGTGGAGTTCAGATCTCTGCAGTTACAGGAACAGCGCCTGCTTCATGGTAAATGTGATTTCCGGTTCAGAAACCACACTTACATTTCATCCTTTCAGTACTTCTGTGTCTAACTTGTTTTAAGATTGGCATCATTACAAGGAAAAAATTGTCTAGCATGGGTCAAAAATAGTTTGTATTCCTTTGGCTTGGCTTTTGGAGTGACCAGTGTATTTGGAGGAGAGGTAAGTCCAATGACGTCCCCTCTTCCATACATATAACACATGCACATGAAAACATGGACATGCATGCATGCATGCACACACTCGCAAGAAGCACCTGGGGATTTTAGAAGAGCAATATGAATGATTGCCTCATTTTCCTATTTGGCAGATGAATTAAATTCCTGAGAATACCTATGGCTCAGGGGCTGCGTAGTTCTGAGAAACTCTTGAAGCTGGAATGGTAGCGTGCTTCTTGGGTGGAGCTTGTATTATTTGTTCAAATTGTGTGAGTTACAATAATACAGAGGTATTCTCCTTCATGGCCCTCAAACCAAAGAAATGTTAAGGATCTTTAAAACAGTAAATACATGCTTCTTGCCATTGTATGCATTCTGAGAAGAAGGGTTGAGTTTAAAATTTGTTGACTTGGTACTTGCTGTGTGACTGGTATAACCTGAGGAATGAGCTTATGTGTACAAACAATGCACTGAAACCACTAGCTATGTGGGTGTGAAATATAGGTTATATCTTTGTTGGATAATATTGACCTAAAGTCTCTACTTGTAACCTTACAATATCTGTTAGTTAAAGTGATCATCTGTTTATAGAAAAAAGATACATTAAATTCTTAATTTGGCACTAATATATGACAGAAGTTTGTGTTCAAGTTCTTTCTTTTCAGGAAATGAAACACGTATGAGTTACTTCTCTATTTGTGTTTATAAAGTAATAGTCTTAAAAATATATAACAGGGTTTTTCTGAGGGATCTAAAATTTGCTAACAAGTTAGAGGCACAAATATATGACCGCTTCCTGGATTTCTGTAGACTTCAGGGTGTTTGGGATATCTTTGCCTCCACTTGCAGAGGAGCATCCTGAAGGTGAGATGGGGTTTGATCTGATAAGTGTAGGCAGTCCTGTGGTTCTATGGGCATGGCCTTGTATAGGCAAGGTCCTTATTTCAGGATCAAGGAGATTGGCTCCTCATAAGGCCATTGTCTATATTTTTTTGAGAGATTAAAAGAGTTCTTTAGTTTACTTTTTATAGACCTAGAATAAACATCCAGGGCATGAGATTCTACAAGCCAAATGCTCTCCAATCAAAAGACATTCATCAACTTGTTGCCAGATGAAATAAAGTAGGTTTTGTTAACAAAAAAGAATGCATTTTAACTGGTCACCACAGGGCTGACCCTACTCAACCTTGCAGATCAAATGGAAAAATAAACAAACAGTCTCTTTTAATATTGTCAACCAAGGGCAAAGGAGAGCAGCAGTAGAGACAATCAGCATGAGGTTAAAAAAACACATCTCTGAGTGTGTAATGTTCTATTACTTTTCAGGAAGCAAAGTCACCTTCAAATGATTTTTTTTTTCTGGCTAGTATTACAAATAATCTCCTTTCTTTTAGCAGCATACCAAACAACTCAGATAGTACAGAAGCAAGTGGGATATGAACAGGCTGTTGGTGTGAGATTAAAATTTGAGTTTGGAGAGCCCAGATGTAGGTTATAAAAGGTGGATGACGAAATTCAGCCAAGCAGATAACATTCAATATTTTCAAATGATTATTTATTTTAGGACAGGGATGTTTTCTGGATACACTACCATTTCAAAGAATTTAAGCATTTAAGTATTCTACGAATAAACTGGGAATATCGAGGCTCTAAGATATCCTTTCTGTTCTAAACATCTTTGAATTCTCTAATAATCAGTCCATAAGGTGCAGGTTTTATAACTGTGCTTTCCATACATTTCAAGTGATGTTATAATAATAAAAAATGCAGTAAATAAAAATCAGAGGAACTAAAACAGAGAAAATCCATAAGAGGGCATTTCTCCAAGTATATTCTTTGGAACCCATTTCTATGATGATTTTAACAAAAAGTGGCAGGATCACTTCAATGTAAGAAATGATTCTTTTGGAAATTCTAAAGTTGCACTGGAATGCTGTTAGTTGAGTTGAATTGTTTTCATGTGAAGAATTTTATTTCAATTTATTTAATCTAGACTATTTTTGTGACCATGGAATCCTTTACATGAAACTAATCCATCAACAAGGGTTTCCCAGGTGGCACAGTGCTAAATTATCCACCTACCAATGCAGGAGATGCAAGAGATGGAGGTTTGGTCCCTGGGTCAGGAAGATTCTCTGGAGTAGGAAATGGCAACCTAATCCAGTGTCCTTGCCTGGAAAACTCCATGGACAGAAGAGCCTGGCAGCCTACAGTCACAGGGTCACAAAGAGTCAAACACAACTGAGTAACTGAGCACACACAGTCTATGGACGAATAGCTTGAAAAATCATACTCTTAAACTTATCAAATGATCTCCTAGACAGTCACTTATTTGTGCAAGCTTGGTGAAAAGAATTATTTACCCTTACTCTTTCTTCTGCCTTTCAAAGAGAAATTTTGATGTATTTACTTATAAGAAGTGATGTTTAGATCTATTTCACAGTAGACTTTCTTTTCTGCATTCTAGGCGATGCAACTAACTGCCCAAGTTTGGATAATATGGACATAGATGAATCCACATTGCTTGGACTCCTGCCTGGCCCAGCCCTCCTGGACCGGAATCGATTATCCAGTGCAAGCAGTTGTAAGAGCTGGCTGAGCTCCATGACGATAGACAGTGAGGATGGATACCAGACCTGTGCGTCTGAAGACTCCAGTCGGGAAGCCTTCAGCCGCCAGACAAGCACAGATGATGAGTGCTTTGTCCCCAAGGAAGGAGATGATTTTCTGAAGAGGTCTTCTTCGAGGAGGAATCGGAGCATTAGTTCTGCCAGCAGTGGGTCCATGTCTCCTTTGTGCGAAGGCAACTTCTCAGGCATGTATGGGACCCTGCCCAGGAAAAGCAGAAGGGGAAGTGTCCGGAAACAGCTCTTGAAATTCATCCCAGGCCTTCACCGCGCTGTGGAAGAGGAAGAGAGTCGCTTTTAATGGATTGTCATGCCCTTTCATATTAGCTTATTTTGTAAACATCTTCAGATTCCTTTAGATCAACTCCACCCAACTTAGTGGGAAAGTGCAGATGGATTGCAAAACTGACATCACATTTCATAGCGGTAGTGAACTTTATTTAAACGTTTGTACCATTATGTATGCTTCTGCAATTGTTTTTTAACCAGAACGGTTCAAGTTCTAAGCAGGCAGTAGGAAAATTAAATAATAATAAATTACAAAATATAACAAATTAACTCAAGTGCCTGCTTATTTTAATGCTGCCTGTGAAAGCAAGGGTAATATTTATTTTCTAGATTAGTCATGTGAGAAGTTGAGAAATTTTAGAATCAAGTGTAAATAAGAAAGTGACAGAATGTAATTATTTGGAATATCTTCTGTAGATTAATTGGTAAGGTACAAAACTTCATATTTGCTTAAGCTCAGTAGACTATGGGGAGGCTTATTAATAGGTGATTTTGAATGTTCCTTGTCAAGTTTATGAAAGATTAGAAGTGAAGGTGATCATCAGCCCTTTTTTACATCCACAGTGACAATGAAGCAGGAAGTAGATTTAATAGGATGATTTAAGCTTTATAAAATCCATTGAAAGATGTTTTCTAAGATGGGTGCTAAAGAAGACTATAATAAGGTCTTTTTTATTGGTGGCCTAAACAAAATGAATGAGGATGTCTTTCTTACCTGATTCAACTTTTGCTCTTCCTAAACGTTGATGACAAGTCTGGAACTCTCAAGATCCTACAGCCTTGTGATTTTTTTGAACAAATATCTAAAATTTGAAAAATTAGAGTTAGGAAAAAGATCTTCCTCCTGTGGAATTTTTTTTGCATTACTCCTCACTTTATATTATATATTCTTAATAGTTATTGCCTCAACACTCTCTTGTCTATTAGTTATGTTGGTATCACTTTACTCCTCACCTTTCAATCACATTTTTATTCAATGCCCATTAAAGTTCATGATTTCTCTGTTCTGGTGATATAGCTGCTTATTACCTGTATTCTAGGATAGATAATCTGGACAACGCAATAAACAGTCCCTACTGATTGTGAATGCTGTGTGTGCATGTGTGTGTGTATGTGTGAGAGATAACTGATACAATTAAACTGAGTAAAGAGTGACTCATTTTGAGAAAAAAAGAGATGAGGGCAAGGAAGCTTGTAGGGTAAGAAATAAATGATAAAATAAAATAGGAAAATATTTCTAATGGGACATGCTGCTGCTGCTGCTGCTGCTAAGTCTCTTCAATTATGTCCAACTCTGTGCGACCTCATAGATGGCAGCCCACCAGGCTCTCCTGTCCCTGGAATTCTCCAGGCAAGAACACTGGAGTGGGCTGCCATTTCCTTCCCCAGTGCATGAAAGTGAAAAGTGAAAGCGAAGTCGCTCAGTTGTGTCTAACTCTTCGCGACCCCACGGACTGCAGCCCACCAGGCTCCTCCGCCCATGGGATTTTCCAGGCAAGAGTACTGGAGTGGGTTGCCCTTGCCTTCTCCGCTAATGGGACATACTTTCTATTAATTCTTTGAATTCAGGAGTGTCCAGTGGGCTCTGCGTAAGAATCATTCATGTGAAAATTAGAGCTTTCACAGGAACAACAGCAGTCTTGTCTGTCATTTACTGAATGCATAATAGGTGAAAGATGTTGTCCATGTGATCCCAGAAATAAACCTGTAGAGAGACGTTAGGCATATAGATAAGGAAGCAGGTGTTCAGAGAACCTCCCATGGTCACTGGTAGGGCTAATAATGGAAGCCAGTTTTTCCCAGCTCTAGCTTACCTGCTTAGTCTCTCTGGATGTTGTTCACTTCTTTGCTTGTTCTGTGTAGTTATCACCACAGGACTACCATTTGCCCCAACCCCAATGTTTAAAATGTACAATTGTAGATATTGCATGAATAAGGATATTGTAAATAGGAGAAAAAACTCTATTTGGTACATAGGAAGGCAAACATATATAAGGTGACTCTTCTCAGGTCTACAAGCAAGTGTTCAGACATAAGCACATAACTTATAATAGCTACACGGTTAGCAATACATTTATTTTCAACAGGGGCTTGCAAATCAACTGTGATTTGACAGATATTGCTTATTTCTCACCACAGACTAGAATTGTCATGTTAAAGATCTGCTTACATGAATGTAGCATTTTCTGTTAATCCTCTTTCACCAAGTCCAGGGGCAAAAATACCACATTTATTTTAGGAAAGATGATTTTAAAGTATTCTACGTGAACAATGTTTTAAGAACTACCACAGTTCATCTGGAAAAGCAGACAACATGTCATTTGCTTTTCTGTGGTTTGAAGTGTTAAATATTGTATGATACCATCTTACAGTAAGCATCAAACCCAAAATGGTAGAGGGAAGAAGCACAGCGTGTTGCGCCGTCGTCTGTGATAAGAAGCGTGAGAGTCAAGTTAGATATGTTCGGGAAAAAAGTTAAGCATTTTTTAACCAAAGTACAGGAAGGAAGGGCATCTCATGTTTTGCGTGTTCACTGGTTGTAAGAAACCTCTTGTTGAGTGGAAATGTGGGTAAATTTCTCATAGCATAGTTTTTTCAGCCTGAATCTGACCTCAGTGGGGCTTTAGAAGATGTCATTTCTCTAATTTTCTGGTGCACAATGACCACGGTGACTTACTTTGATATAATTTACTGGGAAAAGAAAAGTGAAGAGTTTTTTTTTTTTTTAACCCCAGAGTTGTCAAATATGTAATATAGGTGAATTTATTAACTGACAATTTGTTATGAAAATGCATTTTTCTAATATGGCTTTGACTGATAAATCAAATTTGAATCAAACTTATTAGGAATCACTCTTGTCATGTGACTATAGGAACACCACCATGTCAAACAGGTTGGAACTATATTTTTTGAAATGACTTTTATTTATCATTTCTACTTTTTAATGCTTTTCCATCTTAGTGCATGATACAAACAATATTAAAAATCCCAGTCTGAACTGAAGATCAAACTTGGAAACAGCTTGTGTATACTAATCATAAAGTATAAATATCTGTGGATGTATACAGTCTAAGCATAGTAAATAATACATAACAACTATACTATACTTTGGATTACAAAATTATTGGTGCTTTATATCCAATTCCTTATAGAACTATGGGCAATAAAATAAAATTTTGACACCTTTATGAAATAAAGAATGCTACTCTTCAATTACAGAAATTTGTGCTGTCTCTCTCTGCCTTTACTTACTTTAAATGAAATGAAATTTAAAAAAATCTAGAGTGACCTATTAACACCTACCTCTTTGAGGTTCTTAAAATATATTACCTATTTAATTGAGGCTTTGCACTTGTATTAGCTTTCTGTTGTTGTTTGACAAATTGCTGCAAATGGAGGTTGAAAACATATTTATTATCTCAAAGGTTTGTGGGTCAGGAGTATGGGCAATGTTTAGCTGGGTCTCCTTGAAACGAAGCAGGACCCTGTGGTCCTTGACCCTCAACCCCACAACATCCACTGCCTGCTTTTGTCTGTGGAAAACTTCAGTCAAAGAATAAGTTTAATCAGAGAAATGAAAATGTAGAAACAAAGGAAAACAGTCAAAGGAGATTAAATAATAATAGTAATGTAGTAATTAAACATAGTTAAGGACATTTATTTCCTTCTCAAGGAGTATAGATAATATTCTGAACCATATCCCAGGAACTGTCTTATAGATACTAAAACACCAGGTGAAAAAATTAACTACATGATGACCAGACTATGCCCATGACATGAGCTGCCACAGTTCCAAGAATTGGCCTCAAAGAAATGGGAGGAAACACCCTGGAACTGAAAATTAACTGTACCTAAAACAACCAAGTTGACATTGGTTAGACCACTGATGACCAGTTTGAAGATGACTGTCAAAGATGACTGTGCTGTTTCTGTATGTAACCCCACTTCTGTCTCTAAAAGCTCTTGCCCCTCTGGTTGTGGGGGGTGCTCTGCCAGTTGGGGGTGGGTACGGCCTTTTGACAGATGTCTGCCCACCATCCCCCTAGTTGCTGGCATCTGAAATAAAGCAAGCTTTCCTTTCCACCAAACTGGCCTGTTTATTGGCTTTTGAACTGTGGGCAGCCTGACCCTACACTCTTTGTAACATCCTCAGAGTTTCACAGAGCAGCAATCATGATGTCACCCAGGACTGAGTTCTTATCTACAGGCTTGACTGGGGAAGGATTTCCTATCACAATTCCTCAGGGTTGTTGTCAGAAGCATTCCTTGTAGACATAGGTTTCATGGCAACTTGCTTATCAAAACCCAACAATAGAGAGCAAGAGATACTACAAGCATTAGTTGCTCAATCATGTCCAACTCTTTGTGACCCCATGGACCGTAGCCTGCCAGGCTCTTCTGTCCATCAAATTCTCCAGGCAAGATACTGGAGAGGATAGCCATTCCCTTCTCCAGAAGATTTTCCCCAACTCAAGGATTGAACCTGAGTCTCCCACATTGCAGGCAGATTCTTTACCCTCTGAGCCACCAGGGAAGTGAGACAGAGTCCTAAATAATGCAATGCAACCAGACTGACATCCCAGTACCTTTGCCATAGAACAGAACATAATCACAAGAGTGAAATTCTATCAATTGTGCCATCTATTTTTTAGATAAAAGTCACAGGACCCACCCACATTCACAAAGCTGGGCTTACACAAAGGCATGAACATCAGGAGAAGGGGATTGGGAGCTATGTTAGAAGCTAGTCACAACACTATTCAGGGAGTTCATAAATTGATAATTTAAGATATTGAATCTTCTCTAAACTTCTATGAGCAAAAAGAAAGTGTGAATGTCACAATTTTTAATTTTTAAATAGAGAAATGTTAAGATTAATGACTTTTTAAATTAAAGAAATTGGCCAAGATTGTATAACCAGACAAAAAGCTGACGAGGAAACTATCCAGCTCTATTATAGACCTCCCAGCTTTGTCCCCCAACTGCATGAAATGACAAGATTTTAAAAGAATGTTAAAGAGTGAACCAGTTACTTGCTTCTAAATTCTGCTCAGGGAATCTGAATGTATTTAAATGAATTCACTGATTGATATGCTGGACTTTTTCACATCTATGTGGGTACATCTTTGTGAGCAGATGAAAGGAATTCCACAGAAAAACAAAACTTTCATAATCAAAACTCTAAAACACAAAATGATATGATTAACTATGAGCAAATTGTCAGGTGATCTTGCAAATACCACATTTATTAGAACTTGGGAAAATAAGACAGTTTGAAGAATAGAAAGCATGTATATCTTAGGAATAGAGGATAAGCCCCACAACTTGATAAAGAACATCTATTAAAACCCTACAGCTAGCTAATATTACGATGTGAGAAACTGGATGCTTTCCCTCTAAGATGAGGTACAAATGAAGGATATCCCCTCACCACTTCTATTTACCACTATACTGAAGATCTTAGTTAGTTCATTAAGACAAGGAAAGGAAATAAAAGATATACAAATTGGGAAGGAAGACATGAAACTGCCTTTGTTTTCAGATAATATGATTGTCAGTGTGGAAAATCCCCCTAAATCAACAACAAACATTCTGCAACTAATAAGTGAGTATAGCAAGGTTACAGGAAACAAATCACTATACAAAAATATGGTAACTGATTTCCTGTATACAAGAAATGGACAACTAGGATTTTAAACTCAACCATCAATACTGGTCACAACAGCACCAAAAAATGAAACACTTAGGTATAAACTTGACAAAATATGTACAGATCTATACAGATCTATTTATATCTCAATGCTGATGAAATAAATCCGAGAACATCTAAATAGATATTCTGTGTTCATGGACTGAAAGACTCAATAGTATTGCTATTAGTTCTTCCTAACTTAATCTATAGATTCGCTGACATCCCAATCAACATTCCTGCAAGCTATTTTGTAATCATTGAGAAACAGATTTTAAAATTTCTATGAAAAAGTAAAATATAGAATAGCCAATGTAACACCAAAGAAGAAGTATAAGAAGAAGGAGGAGGAAGAGAAGAAGAAGAAAATTAGAGGAATCATAATAAACTATTTCTAGATGTCCTATAAATCTATAATGATTGAGACAACATGGTTTTGGCAAAAGAATAAACTTGCAGATCAAAATAGATTAAAGTGCCCAGACACAGACCTGCACGAATATAGTCACTGATCTTTGACAAAGAAGTAAATGTAGTTTCATGGAGAAAGGACAGTATTTTCAAAAATGGTTCTTGAACAATTGGACATCCATATGCAAGACTTTACACATTTCATGAAATTAACTTAAATGAATCATAGACCTAGATGCAGAACATAAAAGTATAAAATTTCTGGATGATGACATAAGAGAACATCTAGGTAACCTTGGGTTTGATGATAATTTTTTACATACACCAAAAAGGTGATTTGTAAAAGCAAAACCAATATATATTAGATTTTATTAAAATTAAGTACTTCCACTTTAGGAAATATACTGTTAAAAGGATCAAAAGAAAAACCTTACACCGGGAGAAAATATTTGCAAAACACATATTTGAAAAAGAACTTGCATCCAAAATATAAAAAGAATTTTTAAAATTCAAAAATAAGAATGCAAACAACCCAATTAAAGCATGCTCAAAAGATGTGAGCAAGCACATCTCCAAAGATGGTATGTAGGTGGCAAATAAGCACATTAAAAGAGCTCAATATCACTTATCACTTGGGATTTACAAATTAAATTTAATTTACAAATTAAATACCAAGTAGTAACAAGATACTACTCCATGGTTGTTAGGATGACTAAAATCCAGATAAATGACAATATAAATTGCTGGCAACGATGTGGACTAACAGGAATATTCCTTCATTGCTGATGGAAATACAAACTAGTATAGTGCTTTGGAAGACAGTTTGGCAGTATTTTTATGAAGCTAAACATAATTTTACCATATGATCTAGCATTTGCACTTTTAGGTACAGACATACCTTGCTTAGTTGCACTATATTTTGTTATACTTCACCGATAATGCTTTTTTTTTTTTGCAAATTGAAGGTATTTAAAAAAATTGAAGGCAACCCCACATTTAGCAAGTCGATCAGCAAACTGCGTTTGCTCACTTCATATCTTGGTGTCACATTTTGTGAATTCTTGCAATATTTAAATTTTTTTCATTACTATTATATTTTATATTTGTTATGATGATCTGTGATCAGTGATCTTTGATGTTATTACTATAGTTGTTTTGAGCTGCCACAAACTGTGTTCATATAAGATGGCAAACTTAATTGATAAATGTTATGTGTATTCTGACTGTTCCACCAACCAACTGTTCCCCCAACTCTCCCCATTGCCTCAGGCCTCCCTATTCTCTGAAATACACAATATTGAAATTAGGCCAGTGAATAACTCCACTATGGGCCTCTAAGTGTTCAAGTGAAAGGAAGAGTCACACACCTACCTTAAATCAAAAGCTAGAAATGATAGAGCTTAGTGAGGAAGCCATGCTGAAAGTTGAGATAGGTCAAAAGTTGGGTCCTTTTCCTGAATAGTTAGCTGAGTTGTGAATGCAAAGGAAAAAAAAAATAATGAGGGAAATTAAAGGTGCCACTAGAGTGAACACATGAATAAGAGAGTGAAACAGTGTTATTGATGATATGGGAAAAGTTTGAGTGGTCTGGATAGAAGCTCAAACTAGCCACAATATTTCCTTAAGCCAAAGTCTAATCCAGAGCATTCATTAATTCTATGAAGGCCAAGAGATGTGAGGAAGCTGCAGAAGAAATGTTTGAAGGTAGTAGAAGCTGATTTCTGAAATTTTAGGAAAGAAGTCATCTCTGTAACATCAAAGTGCAAGGTGAAGAAGCAATGCTGATGCAGAAGCTGCAGTAAGTTATTCAGAAGATCTAGCTAAGATCATTAACGAAGGTGATTACACTAACCAATAGATTTTCCATGTAGATGAACAGCTTTATTGGAAGAAGACGCCATATAGGACTTTCATAGCTAGAGAGGAGAAGTCAATGCCTGGCTTCAAAGCTTCAAATGACAGGCTGACTCTCTTGTTAGAGGCTCATGCAGCAACTGACTTTAAGTTGAAACCATTCTGAAAATCCTAGAGCCCTTCAGAAACATGTTAAACTACTTTGCCTGTACTCTATCAATGGAAAAATACAGAGCTTACATGACAGAACATCTGCTTACAACATGGATTACTAACTACTTTAAACTCACTATTAGACCTACTTTTCAGAAAAAAAAAAAAACCAGATTCCTTTCAGAATATTACTGCTCACTGACAATGTGTCTGATCACCCAAGAGCTCTGTTGGAGATATCCAATGAGATTCATGCTGTTTTCATGCCTGCTAATGCAACCTTCATTGTGCAACTCATGGATCAAGGAATAATTTTGACTTCTAAATTGTATTGTTTAAGAAATACATCTTGGAAGGCTGTAGCTGCCATAGATAGTGATTCTTCTAATGGACCTGGGCAAAGTAATTTTAGCAAAACATTTGCCATTCTAAATGCCATTAAGAACAACTGTGATACATGGGACGAGGCCAAAATATGAACATCAGCAAGAGGTTGGAAGAAGTTAATTCCATCCCCTGTAGGTGATTTTGAGGGGCTCAAAACTTCAGTAGAGGAGACCGCTGCAGATTTGGTGGAAACAGCAAGAAAATCTGAAGTAGAAATGGAGCCTGAAGATGTGTCTGTAATGCTGCAATCTCATGATAACATTTTAATTGATGAGGAGTTACTTCTTAGAGATGAGCAAAGAAAGTGATTTACCGAGGTGGAATCTACTCCTGGTCATGTTGCTGTGAAGATTGTTGAAATGATCACAAAGAATTTAGAATATTACATGAACTTATTTGATAAAGCGGCAGTAGGGTTTGAGAGGACTGACTTCAATTATGAAAGAAGTCCTACTATCGGTAGAATGCTATCAGATAGCATTGCATGTTATAGAGAAATCATTCCAAAAAGGAAGAGTCAATTGATGTGGCAAACTTTATTTTTGTCTTATTTTAAAAAATTCCACAGCTATCCTAACTTTCGACAATCACCACCATGATCAGTCACCAGCCATCAACATTAAGGTAAGACACCCCACCTACGAAAGCATTACAACACACTGAAGGCACAGATGATGCTTAGCATTTTTTGGCAATAAAGTATTTTTAAATTAAGACAAATACATTGGTGGGTATTTTCAATCCTATTCTTTTTTGTTAACTAATTAGCTTATTTATTCATTTTTGGTTGCACTGGGCCTTTGTTACTGCATGTGGGCTTTCTCTAGTTGAGGTGACCTGGGGCTAGCCTTCAATGCAGTGCATGGGCTTCTCATAATGGTGACTTCACTTATAGTAGAGCATGGGCTCTAACTGCACGGGCTTTAGTAATTACAGCATGTGGACTCAGTTCTGCTGCACGTAAAATCTTCCCTGACCAGGGAATCAAGCCTGTGTCCCCTGCATTGGCGGGCATATTCTTCTCCACTGTACCACCAGGGATGTCCCATTGGCCATTGTTTTAAATAATGATATTGCGCAATTAATAGACAGCCGTATAGTTTAAATATAACTTATATGGACTGGGAAACCAAAAAAATCATGTAACTCTATTTATTGTGCTGTTTACTTTATTAGGGCTTCCCAAATGGTGCTAGTGGTAAAGAACACACCTACCAATGCAGGAGACATAAGAGTCGCAGGTTCAATCCTTGGGTCGGAAAGATCCCCTGGAGAAGGAAATAGCCACCCACTCCAGTATTCTTGCCCGGAGAATCCCATGGAAGGAGAAGCCTGGCAGGCTGCAGTCCATAGGGTTGCAAAGAGTCGGACACAACTGAAGTGACTTAGCCTGCACCCGTTTACTTTATTTCAGAGTCTGGAACTGAACCTGCAGGATTTCCTAAGTATGCCTATATTTGGGGCTTCTATGGTACTCAGATAGTTAGAATCTGCCTGCAGAGCGGCAGACCCGGGTTCAATCCCTGGGTCAGGAAGATACCCTGGAGAAGGCAACCTGCCCCTGTTTTCTCACCTGGTAGAGGAGCCTGGCAGGCTACATACAGTCCATGAGGTCGTAAGCAGTTGGACACAACTGAGCGACTAACACTTTCACTTTTTTCATGTTTATTTATATTTACCTGATTGACTTGAAAACTTACGTCCTCACACAAAAACCCCAAAACAAATATTTCTGGCAGTTTTATTCTCAATCACAGAAAAAATTGGAATGATCTGAAATGTCCTTTAAAAGGTTAATGGATAAGCAGTGGAATATTATTCAACTATTGTAAAAATGAGCTCAAGCCAGGAAAAGTCTTGATGAATCTTAAATACATGTTGATTAGTGAAAGAAGCTAGTCTGAAAGAGTTGCATACTGTATAGTTCCACTTATATGACATTCTGGAAGAGACAATACTGTAGTGATTGTGAAAAGATCAGTGGTTTGCAGGGGTTTTGGAGGGTGGTGTGGGGTGTTTGGGTACGTGGAGAAGGTTGAATAGATGGGGTACTCACGAGTTTTATAGCATTCTCTTAGTCTACCTGGGCTATTGAAATAAAATACCACTAGGGGGTGAAACAACAGATATCTATTTTCTCAAAGTTCTGGAGGCTGACTGCCTAGCAGAGCCTTGGGGTAGGGATGCTGCCTGAGGACAAAGCCACTTGCAAGCCAAGAAAGAGCTCTAAACAAAAACTGAACCCTCCCAAAATTGATCTTGGACTAGATCTGGAACCAGCATCCAGAACAAAGAGAAAAGTTTCTGTTGCATATGCTACCCCATCTATGGAATTTTGTTGTGGGAGCTGAGCAGACTAAGAACAGCAAACAACTCTGTTTGACATTATAATTATGAATATATGACACTATGCATTTGTCAATACCCATAGAGTTTTCAGCTCAAAAATGACTCAATGTATGCAAATTAATAAAAACCCACTGAGAAGTTTGGGGGATCCCAGAATTGAGAATGTGACAAGTCAATCTAACTGTATTAGTAATGTATGAAACAACTTACTTAAGAAAGTGGAAGGAAAAGAAGCTGACCTAAGTAACTCTGGAAATGATTTAAGTCTATAATATTCAAGGCAAGAAAAAAATGACACATCAACATTATATTCTAACTGAAACAATTGTTTCCCATGGGGGTGCTAGTTAAACATTCTGATACTGGTATACATGTATATTGTAATTAAACTATTAATAAATAAATGGCTGATTATGGGAACCAGGCTTTTCACTGTTAGAGTGATAATTTACAGATAAGCAACAGAAGAGGCTAGAATGATTCATACCAAAAAAGTAGTTAGAGTTGGAGACGTCAGAATTTACCCATTATAATATCAATATAGATATAGATGATTATACAGAGAAATACTTATAGATATGTTTATATACATGGGTTAATATACAGACATATATTAACTTGCTCTGTCAGCTGAGACAGAGCCCAGAAACAAAGATATCCTGGTAGCAATGAGCACACCTAATACTAAGATTTTGGTTTTTAATACCACCCTCCAATAAAAGAAACCAGCATTCCCTGGAAAAACAACTGATTCTAGGATTGGCGCAAGAAATGTACAAAAAGATCCTTAAGTGTTTTATAGTGCTAGAAAATAAGGAAGTATTAAAGAAAAAGAAGAAAATTTCTCACAGTGATGGAATATATCAGAGACACAGAAACCAACTGAATGAGCTTCCGATTACCAAATATAGAACACTTTGAGCAACAAAATAAAAGAATAGTAGATTGTAACCCAAAATACAAAATAAATATCCTTGTATGAGTCCATCCATACTGATATAAATAGATGACTGAATAAATAATAAATGGGGTAAAGAGACAAATCTCCTGTATGAAAGGATTCCATGTAATTAATGTACTCTACTTTCAAGCTTCCCTGGTTGCTCAGAGGTTAAAGCATCTGCCTGTAATGTGGGAGACCCAGGTTCTATCCCTGGGTCGGGAAGATCCCCTGGAGAAGGAAATGGCAAACCCACTCCAGTATTCTTGCCTGGAGAATCCCATGGAGGGAGGAGCCTGGTAGGCTATAGTCCACGGGGTCGCAAAGAGTCGGGCACCACTGAACCACTTCACTTTCACTTTCAAGGAAGTGGAGCAGAAGTCCTATTCCTTAAGCATGGTGACTTACTTCCAAAGAGTATAATGTAGAAAGGGGAGGGGAAAAAGTAACTCTACAGTAGAGATTCTCGATAAACACTATTTCAGTCAGATGCTCAAGATCAGCATCAGTAATGACAAAGCATTTTGATAATATGTATACTTGATATGATGACTATACAGTGGAAATGAGAAAAAGATTTAAGGGACTAGATCTGATAGAGTGCCTGATGAACTATGGACGGAGGTTCATGACATTGTACAAGAGACAGGGATTAAGACCATCCCCATGGAAGAGAAATGCAAAAACGCAAAATGGTTGTCTGAGGAGGCCTTACAAATAGCTGTGAAAAGAAGAGAAGTGCAAAGTAAAGGAGAAAGGGAAAGATATTCCTGTTTGAATGCAGAGTTCCAAAGAAGAGCAAGGAGAGATAAGAAAGCCTTCCTCAGCGATCAATGCAAAGAAATAGAGGAAAACAACAGAATGGGAAAGACTAGAGATCTCTTCAAGAAAATGAGAGATACCAAGGGAACGTTTCATGCAAAGATGAGTTTGATAACGGACAGAAATTGTATGGACCTAACAGAAGCAGAATATATTAAGAAGAGGTGGCAAGAATACACAGAAGAACTGTACAAAAAAGATCTTCACGACCTAGATAATCATGATGGTGTGATCGTTCACCTAGAGCCAGACATCCCGGAATGTGAAGTCAAGTGGGCCTTAGAAAGCATCACTACGAACAAAGCTAGTGGAGATGATGGAATCCCAGTTGAGCTATTTCAAATCCTAAAAGATGATGCTGTGAAAGTGCTACACTCAATATACCAGCAAATTTGGAAAACTCAGCAGTGGCCACAGGACTGGAAAAGGTCAGTTTTCATTCCAATCCCAAAGAAAGGCAATGCCCAAGAATGCTCAAACTACTGCACAATTACACTCATCTCACACGCTAGTAAATTAATGCTCAAAATTCTCCAAGCCGGGCTTCAGCAATATTTGAACCGTGAACTACCAGATGTTCAAGCTGGTTTTAGAAAAGGCAGAGGAACCAGAGATCAAATTTCCAACATCTGTTGGATCATCGAAAAAACAAGAGAGTTCCAGAAAGACATCTACTTCTGTTTTATTGACTATGCCAAAGCCTTTGACTGTGTAGATCACAATAAACTGTAGAAAATTCTGAAAGAGATGGGCATACCAGACCACCTGACCTGCCTCTTGAGAAACCTGTATGCAGGTCAGGAAGCAACAGTTAGAACTGGACGTGGAACAACAGACTGGTTCCAAATCGGCAAAGGAGTATGTCAAGGCTGTATATTGTCACCCTGCTTATTTAACTTATATGCAGAGTACATCATGAGAAACCCTGGGCTGGAAGAAGTACAAGCTGGAATCAAGATTGCCGGGAGAAATATCAGTAACCTCAGATATGCAGATGACACCACCCTTATGCCAGAAAGTGAAGAGGAACTAAAAAGCCTCTTGATGAAAGTGAAAGAGGAGAGTGAAAAAGTTGGCTTAAAGCTCAACATTCAGAAAACTAAGATCATGGCATCTGGTCCCATCGCTTCATGGGAAATAGATGGAGAAGCAGTGGAAACAGTGTCAGACTTTATTTTTTTGGGTTCCAAAATCACTGCAGATGGTGATTGCAGCCATGAAATTAAAAGACACTTACTCCTCGGAAGGAAAGTTGTGACCAATCTAGACAGCATATTAAAAAGCAGAGACATTACTTTGCCAACAAAGGTCCATCTAGTCAAGGCTATGGTTTTTCCAGTGGTCATGTATGGATGTGAGAGCTGGACTGTGAAGAAAGCTGAGCGCTGAAGAATTGATGCTTTTGAACTGTAGTGTTGGAGAAGACTCTTGAGAGTCCCTTGGACTGCAAGGAGATCCAACCAATCCATCCTAAAGGAGATCAGTCCTGGGTGTTCATTGGAAGGACTGGTGCTGAAGCTGAAACTCCAATACTTTGGCCACCTCATGCGAAGAGTTGACTCATTTGAAAAGACCCTGATGTTGGGAGGGATTGGGGGCAGGAGGAGAAGGGGACGACAGACGATGAGATGGCTGGATTGTATCACCGACTCAATGGACATGAGTTTGAGTAAACTCCGGGAGTTGGTGGACAGGGAGGCCCTGCATGCTGCAATTCATGGGGTCTCAAAGAGTCAGACACGACTGAGCGACTGAACTGAACTGAACTGATACTTGATATGACATGGTGCAAATGGCACTCTATCTCTGTGTTCTTCATCCCCTAAATCTATACCCTGATTCTAATAGCAAGAAAAACATAAAAAAAAATTATAGTTAAAAGACATTCTACAAAATGCCAACTGGTACTTCTCAAAACTATCAAGGTTATCAAAACAAGTAAAGTCTGAGAAACTGTCATTGCCAAGAGTAGCCTATGTAGATATGATGAATAAATATAATGTGATATCGAAATAGCATCCTGGAACAGAAAAGGACATTAGGTAAAAGAAATTCTGAATAAATTATGGACATTAGTTAATGTCCATTAAATCCCATTTATGTACTTACTGTAATAATATATTAATAATGGTTCATTAAATATAAGAAATGTACCATACTAATGTACGATGTCAGTAAGAGGTGAAACTGGGTGCAAGGTATAGAGGAACTCTGTATACAATCTTCACAGTTTTTCTGTAGATATACAACTGTTCTAAAAATAAAGTTTATTAAATATAAGGATTTTGAAATCGATTAAAGAGAATAAAAAGAATAAAAATCATCTTGGAATAAAAATAGCAACATTAATTGAGAAGATATAAATAAATATAAGCACATTTCATGTCTAAAAATATTGCCACTGAAATTAAATCTTCACAATGGATGAAACAGCATATCACACATGGAAACAGAGAATTTATGAACTGAACGATGAAGGAAATTGCATTAATGTAGAGAGAGAGATAAAGAGATTGAAAGTATCAAAAACAAGTTAAAGCCAAGGCAAAGAGAATGAAAAACTCCAATATACATCTAATAGATATTTGGAAAGACGAAATAGAGAAAATGAGAGGGGGGCAATATTTGAAGATCTGAGAATTTAGCAGAATTGGTAAACACCCAAGAACAACTTGAGGGGAGTAAATAAAAATAAACCCACCCTCACACATTAGAGTAGAACCATGGAACACTTAAGCCAATGAGAAAAAATTTAAAAGCAACCAAAAAGACAAGACAAATCACAAGGAACAATAATGATGCTGACACAATCAAGTTTCTACATCTGTAACAGGGAAGAGACCTACCTACAAATTCTGATCGTAAAGAAAGCCACTTCATGATATCTTTTGTGAGATTTTTCACTAACGTTTCCTAGGCGCACAACTTAACTTACAAGGATGGCATGTACACTTTTCCTTTTTTCTTATATTTCTGCAGATACTAGATGAAGAAAATATTTACTAAAGACACAAGTCTTAGGGTAGAGGTCTGTTAGAAGACATATATTTATATCATAGAATGATACATTCTTCTTCTTTTTTTTTTTTAACCACACCATGTGGCATGCAGGATCTTTGTTCTCCAACCAGGGAAGCGTGGAGTCCCCTGCAGTGGAAGTGTGGAGTTCCAGCCAGTGGACCATCAGGGAATTCCTCATGATAAATTCTAAGGTAAAGATATGTAATGGGCATCTAGGTTGCTTCCATGTCCTGGCTATTATAAACAGTGCTGCGATGAACATTGGGGTACACGTGTCTCTTTCAGATCTGGTTTCCTTGGTGTGTAAGCCTGAGAGTGGGATGCTGGGTCATAGTCCAGGTTGGATGCATGAGACAAATGCTCAGGGCTGGAGCACTAGGATGATCCAGAGGGATGGGATGGGGAGGGAGGTGGGAGGGGGATTCAGGATGGGGAACACATGTAAATCCATGGCTGATTCATGTCAATGTATGGCAAAAACCACTACAATATTGTAAAATAATTAGCCTCCAACTAATAAAAATAAATGGAAATAAACAAAAAAACAAAAACAAAAAGATATGTAATGTACTTTAAGAACTTATACTAGGGCCACTAAATTCAGACTGGAGTTAGAAATGTGATTATTATTTTACACAAATCCTTCAGAAGAGGAGAACAAAGAACTTCACTTATGTTTTGACATTAAGTCAGATGGATTTCCCAGGTGGCTCTAGTGGTAAAGAACCCACTTGCCAACCCAGGAGACATAGGAGATGTGGGTTTGATCCCTGAGTCAGGAAGATTCCCCTGGAGGAGGGCATGGCAACCTACTCTGCTATCCTTGCCTGGAGAATCCCATGGACAGAGGACCCTGGAGGGTTACAGTCTATAGGGTTGCAAAGAGCTGGACATAACTGAAGCCATTTAGCATGCATGAGAGTCAGACATATGAGAAAGGAAACTACAAAGTTTTTCATGTAAGTGCATCACTTGAATTTGAAGTGAGCTTTCCTTTTCTCCACAACAGTGTCAATTTGGTACTGTTGACATGAGAGCATTCTGCCCAGATCAGAAATTCATTACTGATGAAAGTGTCTGAAGAGCAGAGAAGGTGGAATGGTACCCACCTTCCTTCTCAATGGCCAACACAAAGTGCCTTCCATTTTTGCCACACTTGTTTCCTACTTGAATCTCCAAGTACCAGTGAACCAGTTAAACCAGAGAGGAAATGAACAGAGGAATGGTGTTTGCACTGTTTGGAGAGTAAAATTCTGTGATTGTCTTGTCCCCAAAAGCCCAGAATTAAGTAACTAGGTTGATACATCTTCAAATCTAATTGACTAAACAATGCAGCTTACTATTATAATTATGCTTCAATATTGTAATTCTACCATTCTTGACCATCCATAAATAAGTGGATTTTAAACTATTTTTTTAAAAATAAAAAATAACAAAATCATAGAAGATGAGCTTGGGTTTGAGTCTGATCCTAGCTAGCTGCACTTGAAGGCACAGTTGCCATTTCCTCACCACAATGTGTGACACTTTTATTTTAGTTTTAAAACTGTAGACTCAGCCACTGATTAAAAACAGGATGTGGGTGAATAGTCATGCATAGGACTTGCAGGACTAGACATGAGCTAAGATAGTGGTTCTGAAATAGCATCATCAGACTAGTGCTGGCTTGCTGTGCAAGAAATCACCTGAGAAACTTGTTAGGATGCAGATTCCCAGGCACCAGATCCCAGATAATCTGTCAGATAGGTCTGGGCCGGGTCCAGAAATCTTCCTTTTAAACAAGCTCCCCAAGAGAGTCTCAGACAGATAGTCAAGAAACACTGTTCTAAAATCTTACTATTTGTTTGCCAGTTCTGGATGTGTTAAAGGGTTGGATTCTGAGTTATAAGAAGAGAAGTCTCACGTGTCTTCTCTCGCCGACGCCGTTCATCCAGAGGGTACCCCTGTATCCTGCCGAGGCTGGACCCCGGCAACAAAGATTATTAAAAGAGTCTTTAGAAAATAAGCTGAATTTCTCCTATGAATTTCCTATTTGATTTCCCATCATGGCTGAGTGAAATCTTTACACTTTCCATCCTCTATTTCTCCTCATTTTTGGTGTGTAACACTAACCCCTACTTCACTGCAGTGGAAGTCACCTGAATGGAGTTTCTTTAATTCCCTTCTTCTAACAACTGTCTCTCTTTCCCTTTGTCCCGGTTCAGAGACAAGGTACTGACAGAAGTGAAACCATGTTTTTCCCATCTTTCACAGCTTTTTAATTTAACCATTGATGTCTTCCATCAAGCCTATACATTTAAAAAAAAAAAAAACTTTTTCTTATTCTGATTTTGAACAGTTAGACCTGCTTTTCCAGCATGAAATTAAATAAAATCATATCTCTTCAATATTTAATTTTATGAATCCACAATGTGCTCAGCTTTGAAGGAGGGGACTTTGATTCATGGGTCCTGTTTCACCTTCATTTCTAAATTCCCTGAGAATCATGGGACCTTCCTTACTTGATAGTGCTTCCAAACTTCCTGAAAAAAGAAGTGGAGAATTTGAAATGCCACTAGCGGGCCCAGATTCTGTTACTGTTGCTTTTTCTACGGTCTCAAAACATCATTACTGAAATCCTGCCCTGTAGAGTTCAAGGGACTGACATCATCCCTTGTCCTGAGACTTCAGGATCTTGGTATTTGTTTGGAAAGGGGCCAGTCTAGGTATTTAAAGCAGCCAAAAGAATGTGAGTTTCCAAGATTTCAGTTCTCTTAATTTTCATTCATATGTTGTATCTATTTTTAAACTAGATATACACATTTTTAATTAAAAATATAATTTATATATACTCCATCTTTTGTCTTCAAGACACCGTTCTTAATTGGATGGCTGAATTGGAAGGAGTTGTCTAATTTTGCACACTGGAGCAACCCCTCTTTGCGTACAGAGCAAGGTTCTGGTATTAAGCTAAACCCACCAGCTGAGACTGCTCCTTCCCCTGTGGTGAAATCTCTTTGTGATATTTTCCTGTTAGTGGACTTCATTAAGGACAATTTCAATTCATGAAAGGTCTTAAAGAGCTGGCTTTAGAGTCTAGAGAGAGGGAACCAGTGTTTCTTTTCTGACTTCTTGATTCTCCTCCAATGATATCCAACTTCACATACCAAAGATACTCCTTGTTTGCTGATGAAAAGTCCTGTTTTTTTACACCTGGTAGGGTAGGCTGTGACTTGTGTTACAACTACTTCATTAAAAAGCCAAGCTAGTGATTCTTCCCTTGTTAACAAAATCATAGTCCAAGATTACTTGCTGTCTCCACTTCCAAACTTAGAGAAATTTGTCATAACATATTTCCCTTAAATATATGTGTATATATACAGATACATGTATATATCTGTGTATATATGTATATATACATACATACATATGTATACATCTGTATATATCCATCTTCTCTTGACTGATTTCTCCTTGCATCTGTTGCTGTATCTTTTCCCTTCTGTTAACAGCTAGTCTTGGAAAAGTGTCATTGACAACCTTCTAAAGAACAAGGCTGTGGTTCTTTCAATTAAACTTTATCTTCCTCAACCACTTTGTAACATTTGATACCTGCAGTCAGCCTCTTTCCTTTATGAAACACTACTGCCTTCTTGATTATTCCTTTTCTGATTTCTCTTTCAGCCACTTAAGTGAGCTATTCCTTAGGTTCTCTCCTCTTTATATTCTTTTCTTGGGGTTCTCATCTTCTGTTATAATTTCACATACCACTGCTGTGTACCTCAGCAGTTTTCCCAGACATAATTCCTTGCTCTTAATCTGTCTGACCCTATCTTATCCTGCTTATCCTATATATCCTGTATTTCAGTTATACCGAATGAACAGCGATTCTCTATGATTACAGAGATTAGGGAGAATATATAAATGAGTGATATGGGCTGGGTCACAAATCATTTTGAACAGACAGTCTCTCTCTGAGTGTCAGGACAGCAGGGAAAGGTAGGTGAGACTCAGGAGGTCATGGCCAGGAAGCCAGATGCTGCTCAGCCCTGCTGAATTATTTTCCAGACTTCCCTCCCTCCTTCCCTCTTTCTTTCTTTTTCTCTTCCTTCCTCCCTTCCCCTCTTTCTTTCTTTCTGCATGGTCTACTGGTTTCTAAATGTTCAAAACTAAAATTTAAATTTTAGAAAACACATTGCAAACCAACCAGAATATATTTTCCAGCTGTTAGTAGCCTGATGAAAAGCAGTTTGCAACTTCTGGCCTCAACCTAGATTATTGCCAAAACTCCCTGCCCAATCCATGCCCTAACTCCAGTCTGTCTATTCCACTCACCGTACGAAGTTGCTAGATCTATCTTCCAAAGGTTGAAGTGAACTGAAAGTCATTTTCCAGTAAAACATTCTGTTGTTGGTCAAACCAATCATAAAACCTTAGCAGAACTCTAAACGTTCTTCTCACATGGTCACAATTTTCCTGTCCAGCCTTATTTGCCCTGCTTCTCTGCCTGTGTCTGTGGCTTAGTGACTTTCTCAACAGACGTCTGCTTAACTGCCCCACCAGAGTGACTCAAGTTCTCTGTTCCTACCTTCACCCACCTATGGTATGTTCACGCACTTCTGCTCCTGCTAGTGGGGATATGCCATTCAAGGTTTCTTTGTTTTTGTTCTCATCTGGGCTTGTAATTTTAAATCTGTTGTTGAAATTTGGCTGGACAATATAAAAAGTTAGAAGAAAATAGCAAAACTCCAAAATTCTGCAATTAGATTTCTTCACAAGGGTCTTCTAATTTTCCTTTCATTTTAAAGAAGCTAAGACTGAATGTTCTGGGTAACGCTTTATACAAGAAGGATAACATTGGAGTGCCAGGTAGTGGATCTATACTGAAAGAAGAGTACAAGGCCTTAGGTCAAAATGGTGATGAGTGAATCTATACCCGTATGCATGCATGTGAAGTCACTTTAGTCATGTCTGACTCTTTGTAACCCTATGGACTATAGGCCACCAGGTTCCTCTGTTCATGGGATTCTCTAGGCAAGAATACTGGAGTGAGTAGCCATTCCTTTCTCTAGGGGATATTTTGGACCCTGGGATTGAAACCGGATATCTTATTTCTTCTGCATTGGCAGATGGGTTCTTTACCACTAGTGCCTTTTGGGAAGCCCCTATACATGTATATTTTAGGTTAAAATAAATGCATGCCATTTCATGATTATCTGCTTTAATAGACTTTGTAGATTGATCCACTATGTGTCAAAATTACCTCAGATTGTATTTGGTAGTCTGCAACCTCCCTCCCTCTGAAAGGAGAGTGAAAAAGCTGGTTTAAAACTCAACATTCAAAAAACAAAGATTGTGGTATCTGGTCCCATCACTTCATGGAAAATAGATAGGGGAACAATGGAAACAGTAACAGAATTAATTTTATTGAGCTCCAAAATCACTGCAGATTGTGACTGTAGCCATGAAATTAAAAGATTCTTGCTTCTGGGAAGAAAAGCTATGACCAACCTAGACAGCATATTAAAAAGCAGAGACATTACTTTGCTGACAGAGGTCCATCTAGTCTAAGCTATGGTTTTTCCAGTAGGCATGTATTGATGTGAGAGCTGGACCATAAAGAAATCTGAATGCCAAAGAATTGATGCTTTTGAACTGTGGTGTTGGAGAAGACTCTTGAGAGTCTCTTGGACTTCAAGGAGATCAAACCATTCATTTATAAAGGAAATCAGTCCTGAATATTCATTGGAAGGACTGATGCTGAAGCTGAAGCTCAAATACTTTGGCAACCTGATGTGAAGAACTAACTCATTGGAAAAGACCCTGATCCTGGGAAAGATTGAAGGCAGGAGAAGAAGGGGACAACAGAGGACGAGATGGTTGGATGGCATCACTGACTCAATGGACATGAGTTTGAGCAAGCTCCAGGAGTTGGTGATGGACAGGGAAGCCTGACGTGTTGCTGTCCATGTGGTCCCAAAGAGTCAGACACACACACAGACACACACACACAAAGAGTGACTGAACTGAACTGAATTGAACCTCCCTTCACCCAAACTTCCTTGACATTATTGTTTTATTTACTCTGCTCCCTCAGCCTATAGGTCCCCCTCTTCATGTCTAATTTTCTGAAATTCATTATTTGTAAATTGGCTCAAATGTCACGCTCATCACTCTACATGTGTGCAAGTATACATATGCATGCATATCCAGACCACACCCACAATTTTCCATTTGAATTTTCTGCTTGAAATGAACTCTGTCTTTTCCCTATCTTTGATCTTTTTGCTTCTCTTTCCTGATATTAATAGTACTGATTCTCTTCTTTGTTATACTGAATAGTGACTTGTGTTTTTATCTTATGCCTTATTCTTTGAAGGCAGATTTATTTATGTATTCATTTCTATGTTTCCCACTGTACCAACCATTGTATATACACATAGGAAGCATCTAGACTGGTTTGGTTTCTTACACCCCAAAACTCTTCTTGCTCCTTTTACTTAAGAGCAAAGGGGCTGTCAGTTTTATCTGGGCCTCTAATGGGTGCTCAAATCTGTTGAACGATTGTATTTAAATACCCAAGAGACTAAAATCTTTCACAGGATTTGCAGGCCTGTAATAATGAATTTCTTCCCTTTCTCTGTCATCAGAGTTGACAACTCAGGGAAAAAGATACACTGAGTTTAGAAGTGGTATATTGCCAGGCCAATACTGAGTTGATATTCACTGCTTTTAGCAAAATCTTTGGATTTAATGCATGTTCATGTTTGCAGTATGTATGTTGATTTTTTAAATTTGAGATTGTATGTAAATCCACATACTTTACTTCTGTGCAATTGGAGGTTTTTGATTGTCGCTATTTTAAGGGGAAGAATTTCACATTCAAAGTGGTCCAAAAGGTATCTATTGATGTTTTTGCCTTAAAAACAAAAAACAACAACAGCAAAAAATATTGTGTATGCATTGCTAGCCATGGAACAGATAAAAACTTGGCAGTCCTTTTAAACTGATAACAACAGATACTATACTTTATCTTAGCCAAAAGGCCGAGAAGTGATGACAATCATTTTAGAAAGGCAATAGAAATATGTGTCCCCACTGGGCTTATTTTGGAAACAAAAAAAAATTTGAAAATGTCAAGTTTACAAGAGCAGAATCCCTTTGTGAGGCGCCAGAACATGGAACATGCTTAACAGGAATCAAGCATGGATTATTGACATTCCTCAAATTGTTAGGGGAAGCACACTGACTGAAACCGCTCACCCTGGCCAGGCACCATAGTAACCATTTGCATGAGCTGTTTTACGACAGGAGATAAAACAACTGAAAAGGTGGAACATGGAACTAATAAGCCACCACCACCCGGGAGAGTTCAGGAAAGGTCAAAATACGACACCATGTGTCCAACCTCCTCCCAGAATCCTTCTCACTGGCATCCATCTTGGCTGAACAAGGGGTGCACCACCAGGAAGGACTCTGAGTTAGAATGATTGGCTGAAGACAACCCAGAAACTAATCCCATCACCATAAAACCTGAGACTGTGAGCCACGTAGCCGAGCAGTTCTCCTGGGTTCCCTTACCCTGTTCTATTGCTCTCTGCCTGGGCACCCCTTCCCAATAAAATCTCTTGCTTTGTCAACACATGTGTCTCCTTGGATGATTCATTTCCAAGTGTTAGACAAAAGCCCACTTTCAGGCCCTGAAAGGGGTCCCCCCTCCTGCAATAAAATGAGAATATTCATGAGCATATTTACCTGGCAGTGAGAAAACAATTTTGTGTTTTTATGAAATCATATTAAAAATATTCACAGTTAACTCCTACTCACTTCCTCAGAGGAGTTTTTGTCAACACTTTAGTGAGCTTTCTTACAGGCCTTTGTCTGGGCATTGATATATTAAATTGTGGCTTAAAAAACATATATGTATATATATGTGTGTGCGTGTGCGTGTGTGTGTATGTATAATTGTAGTTTTTAATATACCTCAAACGGAAAACATAATATATTTATATAAATGAGTTATATCATATATAATGCTCAATAACTTGATGTTTTAAATTTCATCAGAGTCTATTTATTTTTGTAAAATTTAGAATCAAGTTTTTAACATCTAAGCCTTTTAAAATTTATTTCACCCTGAAATTTCTTATTAAGTTAAAAAAATTTTTTCCTTCTTATTAGCATTTAAACTATTTTAATGAATCCCTTTCTTATGCTAATGATTTCCTGATTTTCTTCTTCTTTGTGTGTGCTGGTTACAGATATCCAATCACCCCACTCCCACCCCATCCTCCTTATACTATTGGAAGTTTGCTGTTATTGTTCAGTCCCTAAGTGGTATCCTGACTCTTTGTGACCCCATGGACTGTAGCATGCAGCGCGCCAGTCTTTCCTGTCCTTCACTATCTCCCAGAGTTTGCCCAAATTCACGTCCATTGAGCTGGTGATGCCATCTAACCACTTCATATTCTGCTGCCCCCTTCTTTTGCCTTCAGTCTTTCCCAGCATCAGGGTCTTTTCTGATGAGCTGGCTCTTTGCATCAGGTGGACAAAGTATTGGAGCTTCAACTTCAGCATAAGTGCTTCCAATGAATAGTCAGGATTGATTTCCTTTAGGATTGATGGGTTTGATTTCCTTGCTTTTTAAGGGACTCTCAAGAATCTTCTCCAGCACCACAATTCAAAAGCATCAATTCTATGGCGCTCTTTATGGTCCAACTGTCAACATCAGTAGCATCTTCCCAAGTGGCACAGTGGTAACAAATCTGCCTGCCATCGCAGGAAGTGCAAAGAGACACAGGTTCAATTCCTGGGTCGGGGAGATGCTTTGGAGTAGGAAATGGCAACCCACTCTGTATTCTTGCCTGGAAAATTCTATGGACAGAGGAGCCTGGTGGGCTACAGTCCATGGGGCAACAAAGAGTCAGATATGACAGAGGGAATGCCCACACACATTGTCACATCCCTACACGACTACTGGAAAAACCATAGCTTTGACTATAGGGATCTTTGTTGGCAAAGTCATGTCTTTGCTTTTTAATACACTCCAAAATCACTGCAGATGGTGATTGCAGCCATGAAATTAAAAGACGCTTACTCCTTGGAAGGAAAGCTATGACCAATCTAGATAGCATATTAAAAATCAGAGACATTACTTTGCCAACAAAGGTCTGTCTAGTCAAGGCTATGGTTTTTCCAGTGGTTATGTATAGATGTGAGAGTTGGACTATAAAGAAAGCTGAGTGCAGAAAAATTGATGCTTTTGAACTGTGGTGTTGGAGAAGACTCTTGAGAGTCCCTTGGACTGCAAGGAGATCCAACCAGTCCATCCTAAAGGAGATCAGTCCCGGGTGTTCATTGGAGGGACTGATGCTGAAGCTGAAACTCCAATACTTTGGCCACCTAATGCAAAGAGTTGACTCATTTGAAAAGACCATGAAGCTGGAAAAGATTGAAGGCAGGAGGAGAAGGAGATGACAGAGGATGGGATGGTTGGATGGCATCATAACTTGATGGACATGGGTTTGGGTGGATTCCGGGAGTTGGTGATGGACAGGGAGGCCTGGCGTGCTGTGGTTCATGGGGTCACAGAGAGTTGGACACGACTGAGTGACTGAACTGAACTGAACTAGGTTTGTCATAGCTTTCCTTCAAAGGAGCAAACATCTTTTAATTTCATGGCTGTAGTCACCTTCCACATTGATTTTGGAGCCCAAGAAAGTAAAATCTGTCACTGCTTCCACTTTTTCCCCTTTTATTTGCCATGAACTGATGGGACCAGACGCCATGATTTTAGTTTTGAAAATGTTGAATTTTAAGCCAGCTTTTTCACTCTGCCCCTTCAATCTCATCAAGAGGCTCTTTAGTTCCTCTTCACTTTCTGCCTTTAGAGTGGTGTCATCTGCATATCTGAGGCTGTTTATACTGCTTTGTCTATGATCCAACAAATATTTGAGGTTTAAGATTATACAAAACTTTCTAGTACTGACTCTTGACTGAACTATTTTCCTCATTGTGGCCCTGTGGACTATCAAGGTAATTCTAGAGTTAGAATGAACTGAGCAATGTTTGTCTTTTTCTGTTCTCCCAGAGAGTTTCTGAAAGGCTGGCATAGTCTTGTCCTCAAAGGATTGATAGAACTCAACTTTAAAATCCCCTAGGTCTACTATTTGCTTTGCAGAAAATCATTAAAATTTTGTTTTGATTTTTCTCTACTATTTTTAGGATTATTCCAGAATTGTTTCTTCTTGAGAACTTTTTAATAATTTATTTCTAGAACTCTTCATTTTGTATCACTTTTTAAAGTCTTTAGCATAATATTTTTCACAGTATCATTTTATTTTCTATCTACCTTTTTGGTTGTGCATATGTGTGTAAGTCACTTCAGTCATTTGACTCTCTGTGACTCCATGGACTGTAGATCTCCAGGCTCTTCTGTTGATGGGATTCTCCAGGCAAGAATACTGGAGTGGGTTGCCATGCCCTTCTCCAGGGAATCTTCCTGGCCCAGAGATTGAACCCAGATCTCTTATTTCTCCTGCATTCATAGGCAGATTCTTTACCACTGGTGCCACCTGGGAAGCCCACTTTTTATTGGTTACATTACCTTAAAAAAAAAAAATCTTAATATTATTTATTTGTCTCTTTTCATTTTCCTCCTTCAATCTTGGTAGAAGCTTGTCTATTTTATTAGTCTTTAAAGAATAAACTTGTATCTTTGTTGAATTTATTGTATTTTTGTTTGATTGATTTTTGGGCTTACCAGGTGATGCTAGTGGTAAAGAATCCATCTGCCAACGCAGGTGATTTGGGTTTGATCCTTGGGTTGGGAAGATTCCCTGGAGTAGAAAATAGCTACCCACTCCAGTTATTCTTGCCTGGAAAATTCCATAGGCAATGGAGACTGGGGCCGCAAAGAGGCGGACATGACTGAGCATACAGCACATTAATTTTAGCGCTTCTAAAATTTTCTTCTTCCTACCACTTTCTTCAAACTTAGCCTACTGTTATATTTCTAATTTCTTATAATGGATTTGTATTTTCTAAAGTAATAATTTAAGATCATAGATTTCTTTCTCATGATTAGTTTGGATGCATCCCATAGGTTTTATCCCATATTTGATATTTTTATTTTTTATTGTTGTTTAGTACTAAATATTTTAACTTTGCATTATTATTATTTTACAATTATGGAATTGTGTTTTATATCTCCAAATGTATGGGATGCTTTATTTAACTTTTTGTTATTTATTTCTTAATTAAAGTGAAAGTTGCTCAGTTGTGTCCAACTCTTTGCAACCCCGTGGACTATACAGGCCATGGAATTCTCCAGGCCAGAATACTGGAGTGGGTAGCCTTACTTTTCTCCAGGGGATCTTCCCAACCCAGGGATCAAACCCAGGTCTCCCACATTGCAAGTGGATTCTTTACCAGCTGAGCCACAAGGGAAGCCCATTTCTTAATTAACTACACTGAAAATAAAATGGCTTGTATCATGTATTTTGTTTAACATTAACTGAGATTTTTAAATCTTGTTATAGATCAAAATTTTCTTGTTCCACATGTACCAGAGCAGATGTATATTCTCTAATTTCTGCCTACAAAATTATATATAATTCACGTTTCTGTGCTTGGTCAATGAGGCATGTATTTGGGTCTTCCACTTTGCTTTATGTATTCTGAAGTTATCTTATTAGATGTAAAAAAGTTTGGAATTAATACATCTTTCTGATGGCTGGCAACATTCATCACTTTGTAGAGATGTCTTTGTCCCCACAGTAATTTTTGTATTAAAGTCCATATTTCTGATATTAATATAGGCATTTCAGGATTTTTAATTTGTTATTTGCCTGGTGTATCATTTTCCATGCTTTCAATGTCTTTGGATCTTTAACTTTCAGATGTCTCTTATAAACAGAATATAGATCAATTTTTAGAAGAGTTTATCCTTAAAAAGTCTACTTTTTTGTTGTAATATTTAGTTTCATTTTATTTATTTTGATAAGTGAATTTTTTGTCCTAGTATTTTATATGTGCTGGAGCTATTGATTTGTTTTTTCTATGCTTCTGAAAATGCTCCATTTTAAGTGAATGAATTTTTTTTTTGTTTTCCATCTATCAGGTTGAACTGGAGAGTATACCTTCTATTTTAACTCTTTTAATGGGCACCCTTAAACTTGTACCTTGTGCACTTAATAACCTAGCAAAGTCTGAAGTTTATAAAAACAGTTAACCTCCTCTTTTGATGAAATAAAGAATATTATCCAAAATATTATCCATTAACTCTGATCATCCTCTTGGCTTGCACTCTATTATTTTCTAGTATTTCAATTCTGTCTTCTAATTATACAAATTAAATACAATAACTATTATTTTGTAAAGACAATCTTTATTACCCTTATCTTGATTAATTTTTACTATTTCTTGAATCTCAGGCAGTTCTGAGACCATTTTCTCAGGACTGATCCAGAAAAAGATCTTTTAGTAAAAATCTAGTGGTGAATCCTCTTTTTTTAATATAAAAGCAATCTTCATTTCACATTTTTAAAAATAAAGATTTTTATAGATTCATAATTTTAGGTATGTAGCATATTCTCTCAACACATTAAAGATTTTATTTTACAGCTTTATTAAGTTTTTGCCACTCAGAAATCTGCTATCAGTTTATTTTACTTTCTAGTTTTTTTTCTAAGTGAATAATTTTAGTATCTTCTTCTTGTCTATTATTATTACCCTTTTTACTGCTATATGTCTAGGTATTGATTTCTTTTGTTTATCTTGATTGGTCTATACTTTGCTTTCTATATCTAGGACTTCTTATTTTTTATCAGTTCTGGAAATTTTTTAGCTATATCTCTTGAATATCACCTTGCCTCCATTTTATTTTTCTCCTTTTGCATATTTAATTAGATGTGTGTTAGATAATGCCATTCTATGCTTCTGTGTTTTTACCTCTATTTTGCATTTTCCATCTCCTAGTTTCACTATGTTTCCATCCTGATTTATTCACATTTAACTAATTCTGGGTAATTTCTTCAGATTGTTCTTTCATCTGGACCTAAACTCTTATTTAATCCATCCACTGAATGTTTAATTTCAGTACTTATTTTCTCTAAATGTTCTACTTGGTTCTTTTTAAAATTTTCATCATTACTTAGTACTCTTTTGTCCCTTGCTCATTTTAAAAACGCAATATTTTTATTTTAAAAAATATGTAGTACATAGTTATTTTTTATTCTGTACCTAATAGTTTCAACTGAAGACCTTGATGATACAATCTATTGTTTCTGGTTACTCTTAACCAGGGTGATTTGTTTCTTTGGTGTGTTCTTGATCACTGTAGCTCTTCATTGAATCCCTTTTCAGAGTTCATAATCCTTTTAATTTTATAAGAGTGTAGGGTAGTAGAGTTTAATTTTTTTCCATTTCATAGGGTTCTCTTAGATTTTTTGCTGTTCTTATCTTTTTATTCATTTAAAAAAAAAATTGTGGCTTTCGGTTGAGGTTCCCATGTTGGGATCTTTGTTTCTTATTCCTCTTCTTGAATGAGGAAGTTAATGTGCACCTGTGCTTTAATTAAGAGTAGTGTGGACCATGCACCCCAGGTCTGAGTTGGAGTCATGAACAGCTTCAGATTAGGAATGTTGCCTCACAAGTCCTCATCAATTCAACATAGTTTTCTGACCTGATAGCATGTTTCCTTTCTATGCGAGCAGGTGAACTAGGTGGAGATCATATTGGGTTTCAGTAGAGCATATTGGCTTACCATGGTCTTGAAAGTGATCATTCTGGATTTATTTCTGCTCAGTTGCATTCATCCTTAACTGCAAATCTGGGTTTTGTTCCTCTTTTGTCCTCCTCCTCATGTTACCTCCAGATGGTAGTTAGAGGTCAGATATCCCAGCCTTGGTGGCAGTTTCTCCTGTTCTATTTGCATGGTGTTGGCTTTGACTTTCTTAGGACTGTACCATGAGTCTTCTTCAGAAGCCATGCCCTTAATCCTCCTTACATTGTATAAAATGCCATTGGCAGAGTCTTTGAGTGATCCTTTGGCTTACTTCAAGATGCTTAAGTTTATATCTTCCTCCCTCATTTTTGGCTACATTTTACCAAACTGAACTCAGTAGATTTTATGTGTTTGTCCCCCTTGATTTTTTTTTTTTTTTTATGTTTGTTTGCTAGCTGTTTTCTGAACTTGTGAGTGTAATGTTCCTCCTCATTTAAACTTCTTGGGCGCTTTTGGTAGATTTTAAGGAAAACTATAGAATAAATGTAACTTTGACATATTTTCTTGAAATTCCAAACCAAATGATTTTAGAAAGATGGGGTTAAATTCAAGGCCTGCTTCTTTTTCAGTGTAAGCCTGCAGGATGGTCCTTTGATGTGGTTTGATATGAGATACCATCTAAGGAGGCAAGCCCAAACAACAAAGCAAGAGGAAGGGTTTAAACACTCTGAACTTCTTCCCAGAAAAACATTTTTAAGGGACTCTGTCTTTCCTCCATGTTACTTTGATCATAGAGAGTGACACTTGCATTTCTGTTTTTTCCCACCAGGGTCTTACAGATACTTTGGGTCACAAAAATACTGTGGGAGCTTTTACTTATAGCCTCTCCTCTCCTTAGGACTTGGATAGTAACTCACATGGAGAGTGAGGTTTAAGCCAAAAGACAAGTCCAAGCAAGATTAACCAACACCAACAGTAGCATTTTAACAGTACATAATTAGACAGAAGTCTTTCCAGGAAGCTTCTCTGTCCTGCCATTATTGAATCTTGGTGTTCATAAAATCTGAGATACACCCGAACATATTTGTATAGAGTTTATCATTTCTTTTCAAAAACACTGCTGGGTAGAATTAAAATTTTAGTGTGTATTTATTTAATACTTACTACATATGTTCTAGTGCTCTTTAAGCTAACACACGTACATTATTTCGTATTTACTGGTCATAATCTAAGAGCTAGTTATTAGGTTGGCCAAAAAGTTCATTTGGGTTTTTCATAAGATATTACAGAAAGCCCGAGCAAACTTTTTGGCCAACCCAATATATCATCGTTCCCATTTTTAATATGAGGAGATTGTAGGTCATTAAAGTTTTCTGTCTTGTCCAAGGCACACTCAGCTAATAAAAAGTGACATTAACCCAACTTTATAATGACTAAAAGTTTGAACTTGTAGTCCCATGGCTCTGGGATCAAACCCTGTCTCACTCTGCAAGCTTTATAATGTTGGACAAGACACTTAACTTCTTTGAGTCTCAATTTCTTCAGACATAACACAGAGATAATAGCAACATCTATCTATAGAGGTTTGTGAGGATTAAATTGAGTAAATTATACATAGAGCTTAGCATTTTAGCTGACACATACTTAGACTCAATAAATGCTACCGATAAAAAGAAAGAATTTATATCTTCATTGAAAGCAAGAGGTTACATAAGAGGAGGGGATTCCTGCAAATCAACCTAATAAATCAGAATTTACTGAAATTCATACCTACTGATATTTTCAAGAGGAAAAGAAAATGGAAGTTTTAAAAATGACTTCACTTGGAAAAACACATAGGCTCAATCTGGCGACTTTCACAAGCTCTTGAAGAAAATGAGCACAAATTGTCAGACTGTGTCCAATATTATGCTGCTCATTTTGAAGACTTTGATCCTGTAAGTTATGGTTAAACACCAGGAGGCTGTTATTGGTAAGTGGAAATGTTTGAGCAGAAGCTCATGAGATCTACTGGTCTTGTTAAAGAGAATAGTGAAAGGGTTGAGAGCTTGGACTTTGGAATCAGATGCTAGTGTTTCTGTCTCATAATTGTATAATCTTGGCCTATTCCTTATCTTTAAAATCAAGGTCAAAATTTATTACACAAATCACAAAGCTGTTGGGTGATGAAATGAGATTGTTAATGTAAGCTCTCAGTTTAGTGCCTGGTCTATAAGGAAGATTCACTAAATGTTAATTATGTTTAAAAACTGCCACACTTTGGCTTTTATCTCCCCAACTCTTTTAAAAGTGTGAAAGTTGGAAAATTCTTTATTGATTCTAGAATTTCTCTTTATTTATAAATAACCCTACTTGAGTTTTATAACGTAGACCATTACTTTCCAAATATGTTCACCTTAAATAACCACACACTTGGTGCTCTTCTCTAGATACTCTCTTTTAAAATGCCTTTGAATGAGAAGAAATTGTCTATTTTGGTAGCCTTTTACTTTTACTTATTCCATTTATCCCTAAGTCTGTAAAAAAAGGCAAGTTTCTCACTATCCTTTGTCCTGAGCTTCTAAGCTAAAAAGATGTGTATTTGTGTAAAGAGATGGTTAATTCATAGCTAAGGACTGAGCACACACAACTCATTGCTCCTTCTCCAGGAGATCTTCCTGACCCAGATATTGAACCCAGGTCTCCCGCATTGTAGGCAGACGCTTTACCATCTGAGCCACGAGGGAAGCCTCAATAATAAAGTGCCTCAGTATAATTACAGAGTAGCATTCAGTACTTTAAGGGAAATAAAATTATGGGACTCGTTTAATTTTCATTTCTTGAATAGGTGCTATTCTCCTATAAGTACAAACTGATATAGTTTTGCCAACTATAGTAGTGATGATACAGTGAATTAGATGTGAAGGTATTCTAAGCATTGTGTTTGTGTGTGTGTGTGTGTGTGTGTTAGTTTCTCAGTTGTGTCCGATTCTTTGCGACCCCATGGGCTACAGGGTAGCCCACCAGGCTCCTCTGTCCAAGGGATTATCCAGGCAAGAATACTGGAATAGCCAGTAGCCATTCCCTTCCGCAGGAGATCTTCCCGACCCAGGGATTGAACCAAGATCTACTGCATTGCAGGCAGATTCTTTACCACCTGAGCCCCAGGGAAGCCCCGAAGCACTACATATCATGAGTAAAATGCTTCCAAGTTGATGTCTCATTTACATCTTTGAGCAACTCCAATGAGGTTTCTGAGTCTTAATTTTACAATTAAGGACTTTGGGGCTCAGAAAAGTAAAGCAACTGGCCTGAGATGACCTGGCTGGTTAGTGATGGAGCACGGAGGCAAACTTGTCTTTCTTACTATATACTCTGTGCTCTTTTGGCAGTAGGGCATGCTTCCCAATAAAGTGGCTTGTGCATGTGTGTGCTAAGTTACTTCAGTCAAGTCTGACGCTTTGCGACCCTATGGACTGTAGCGTGCCAGGCTCCTCTGTCCATGGGGATTCTCCTGGCAAGAATACTGGAGTGGGTTGTCATTTCCTCCTCCAGGGGATCTTCTCAGGGACTGAGCCCATGTCTCTTATTTCTCTTGCACTGGTAGGTAGGTTATTTATCACTAGCATCACCTGGGAAACCCCAAGACGTTTAAAGCAGCTTAAACATGTGAATTTAGCTTTAGATTTTGACATTTTTTCCCAGGGTTACTTTAACCATCTAGATATACTAGTTATTTTCCCCCACTGATGGAAAATATTTTTTTCCAGAGGGGCACACTGATATTTGCTGATGACCAATAAAAAGGAAAAGTTGTTCTCTATTTTAATATCACTACTTTTATATTTTATATAAAATTAATGTGTATCTCTCCAACTGACTCCATTTACCATAGCCATTTCACTATGATAAGTTCTATATAAATACTCCATTTTTAACTCAAGTACCACTTTATTTTACTTACTTATGTTGACAAAATATTTTCTGTAACTGTTTGAAAAACTGGGTTAGAAGAGTTTAGAGCTTTGAAACTTTAAATTTCTCGTACTCTTTATCCATGGTTAAAAGGAGCTCACTGTTTCCCAGATTAATGAGGTGGTAAAATCAGATGCTTTGGAGAAGGAAATGGCAACCCACTCTAGTGTTCTTGCCTGGAGAATCCCAGGGACGGGGGAGCCTGGTGGGCTGCCGTCTATGGGATCACAGAATCGGACACGACTGAAGCGACTTAGCAGCAGCAGCAAAATCAGATGCTTACAATTACCCTGAGTCTTTTTTTTTTTTTAATTTTTATTTATTTATTTTTTTGTCATACATTGATATGAATCAGCCATAGATTTACACGTATTCCCCATCCCGATCCCCCCTCCCACCTCCCTCTCCACCCGATTCCTCTGGGTCTTCCCAGTGCACCAGGCCCGAGCATTTGTCTCATGCATCTCACCTGGGCTGGTGATCTGTTTCACCATAAATAGTATACATGCTGTTCTTTCGAAATATCCCACCCTCACATTCTCCCACAGAGTTCAAAAGTCTGTTCTGTATTTCTGTGTCTCTTTTTCCATTTTGCATATAGGGTTATCGTTACCTTCTTTCTAAATTCCATATATATGTGTTAGTATGCTGTAATGTTCTTTATCTTTCTGGCTTACTTCACTCTCTATAAGGGGCTCCAGTTTCATCCATCTCATTAGAACTGATTCAAATGAATTCTTTTTAACGGCTGAGTAATATTCCATGGTGTATATGTACCACAGCTTCCTTATCCATTCATCTGCTGATGGGCATCTAGGTTGCTTCCATGTCCTGGCTATTATAAACAGTGCTGCAATGAACATTGGGGTGCATGTGTCTCTTGCAGATCTGGTTTCCTCAGTGTGTATGCCCAGAAGTGGGATTGCTGGGTCATATGGCAGTTCTATTTCCAGTTTTTTAAGAAATCTCCACACTGTTTTCCATAGCGGCTGTACTAGTTTGCATTCCCACCAACAGTGTAAGAGGGTTCCCTTTTCTCCACACCCTCTCCAGCATTTATTGCTTGTAGACTTTTGGATAGCAGCCATCCTGACTGGCGTGTAATGGTACCTCATTGTGGTTTTGATTTGCATTTCTCTGATAATGAGTGATGTTGAGCATCTTTTCATGTGTTTGTTAGCCATCTGTATGTCTTCTTTGGAGAAATGTCTGTTTAGTTCTTTGGCCCATTTTTTGATTGGGTCATTTATTTTTCTGGAATTGAGCTTCAGGAGTTGCTTGTATATTTTTGAGATTAATCCTTTGTCTGTTTCTTCATTTGCTATTATTTTCTCCCAATCTGAGGGCTGTCTTTTCACCTTACTTATAGTTTCCTTTGTAGTGCAAAAGCTTTTAAGTTTCATTAGGTCCCATTTGTTTAGTTTTGCTTTTATTTCCAATATTCTGGGAGGTGGGTCATAGAGGATCTTGCTGTGATTTATGTCGGAGAGTGTTTTGCCTATGTTCTCCTCTAGGAGTTTTATAGTTTCTGGTCTTACATTTAGATCTTTAATCCATTTTGAGTTTATTTTTGTGTATGGTGTTAGAAAGTGTTCTAGTTTCATTCTTTTACAAGTGGTTGACCAGTTTTCCCAGCACCACTTGTTAAAGAGGTTGTCTTTTTTCCATTGTATATCCTTGCCTCCTTTGTCAAAGATAAGGTGTCCATAGGTTCGTGGATTTATCTCTGGGCTTTCTATTCTGTTCCATTGATCTATATTTCTGTCTTTGTGCCAGTACCATACTGTCTTGATGACTGTGGCTTTGTAGTAGAGTCTGAAGTCAGGCAGGTTGATTCCTCCAGTTCCATTCTTCTTTCTCAAGATTACTTTGGCTATTCGAGGTTTTTTGTATTTCCATACAAATTGTGAAATTCTTTGGTCTAGTTCTGTGAAAAATACCGTTGGTAGCTTGATAGGGATTGCATTGAATCTATAGATTGCTTTGGGTAGAATAGCCATTTTGACAATATTGATTCTTCCAATCCATGAACACGGTATGTTTCTCCATCTGTTTGTGTCCTCTTTGATTTCTTTCATCAGTGTTTTATAGTTTTCTATGTATAGGTCTTTTGTTTCTTTAGGTAGATATACTCCTAAGTATTTTATTCTTTTTGTTGCAATGGTGAATGGTATTGTTTCCTTAATTTCTCTTTGTTTTTTCATTGTTAGTATATAGGAATGCAAGGGATTTCTGTGTGTTAATTTTATATCCTGCAACTTTACTATATTCATTGATTAGCTCTAGTAATTTTCTGGTAGAGTCTTTAGGGTTTTCTATATAGAGGATCATGTCATCTGCAAACAGTGAGAGTTTTACTTCTTCTTTCCCTATCTGGATTCCTTTTACTTCTTTTTCTGCTCTGATTGCTGTGGCCAAAACTTCCAACACTATGTTGAATAGTAGTGGTGAGAGTGGGCACCCTTGTCTTGTTCCTGATTTCAGGGGAAATTGCTTTCAATTTTCACCATGAGGGTGGATGTTTTGCTGTGTTGTCATATATAGGCTTTATTATGTTGAGTATGTTTCTTCTATTCCTGCTTTTTGGAGAGTTTTAAAATCAATAAAATGAGTGTTGAATTTTGTTCAAAAGGCTTTCTCTGGCATCTATTGAGATAATCAATATGGTTTTTATCTTCAATTTGTTTAATGTGGTGTATACATTGATTGATTTGCGATATTAAAGAATCCTTGCATTCCGGATAAAGCCCACTTGGTCATGGTGTAATGATTTTTTTAATATGTTGTTGATTCTGTTTGCTTAGAAATTTTTGTTAAAGTGATTTTGCATCTAATGTTCATCAGTGATATTGGCTGTAGTTTTTTTTTTGTGGCACTTTGTCTGGTTTTGGAATTAGGTGATGGTGGCCTCATAGAATGAGTTTGGAAGTTTACCTTCTTCTGCAATTTTTCTGGAAGAGTTTGAGTAAGATAGGTGTTAGCTCTTCTCTAAATTTTTGGTAGAATTCAGCTGTGAAGCCATCTGGTCCTGGGCTTTTGTTTGCTGGAAGATTTTTGATTACAGTTTCGATTTCCTTGCTTGTGATGGGTCTGTTAAGATCTTCTATTTCTTCCTGGTTCAGTTTTGGAAAGTTATACTTTTCTAAGAATTTGTCCATTTCATCCAAGTTGTCCATTTTATTGGCATAGAGCTGCTGGTAGTAGTCTCTTATGATCCTTTGTATTTCACTGTTGTCTGTTGTGATCTCTCCATTTTCATTTCTAATTTTGTTAATTTGGTTCTTCTCTCTGTTTCTTAATGAGTCTTGCTAATGGTTTGTCAATTTTGTTTATTTTTTCAAAAAACCAGCTTTTAGCTTTGTTGATTTTTGCTATGGTCTCTTTAGTTTCTTTTGCATTTATTTCTGCCCATTTTTAAGATTTCTTTCCTTCTACTAACCCTGGGGTTCTTCATTTCTTCCTTCTCTAGTTGCTTTAGGTGTAGAGTTAGGTTATTTATTTGACTTTTTTCTTGTTTCTTGAGGTAGGCCTGTAATGCTATGAATCTTCCCCTTAGCACTGCTTTTACAGTGTCCCATAGGTTTTGGGTTGTTGTGTTTTCATTTTCATTCATTTCTATGCATATTTTTTTTTAATTTCTTCTATGATTTGTTGGTTATTCAGAAGCGTGTTAATTAGCCTCCATATGTTTGAATTTTTAATAATTTTTTTCC